>NC_030854.1:35078213-35278741 GCF_000208745.1 Theobroma cacao
ATTATTATATATATAATAAAATATTTTTAATATATATACACTTTAAATATAAATATATTTACTTTCTATTTTTTATTAACCTTACAAAAATTATAACTTATAAAATTATTAATTATGTTTGAGATATTAGTTTTTAATTATTTAAATTTAAATTTTACTATTTGTGTTTTTTATTAATTTAATTAATCGGTACTCTAACGTTCAACGCTTAGCACTCAGAAGCTAAGAGAAAGTGGGCCCCTTGCCTAATGTGCACACCTCATCCGATTCCTTCTCACTCCCGAAAACGCAGCCCCCACCTGCTCCCTTGTCTTACTATTTAAACTCCTCCATCCTCGTCTCCAAGGTACGGTCTTTTCTTTTTCTTTCTTTTAAGTTAACAGTTTCCGACATAGCTCTGTTCTTGCAGGTGGTGTGTTATTCTGTTTGCTAAATCTTTCGGAAAATGGTCAGTTTTCTATTCCTATGATTTCAGTTGCAGTACTTGTTTTTTCAATTTTCATTGGCCAAATCATTACAACTTACAAGTACGTTTATCCAAATAAAGCTGAACTTTTCCAAATTAAAATTCCAAGCTTTGCGTGGCATTTGGTAACAGGGGCGGTGCGGTTGAGGTTACTCACCGCACTGACCCTGATTTTCTCTATTGAACTGTGTAGCTTAATTTATCTGTTTTTATTTTTAATAGAGATCTGTTAAAACAGGATGCAGGAAATATCCTTGAGGCAATCGCTGTGGGGCTTGCATTGGAATGGGAGAGAGAAAGGACAAGGCTTATGAAAGAGTTGCTGAGAAATTATGAAGGTGCTCTTCTGGAGAAGGCTCTAAAGCGCTCGATGCTAATGGCAAAGAAGAAGGAAATGCTTGCAGAGATAGAAAGCGAGGAAAAATTGATTGATGATTTCATGGTTTTCATTGAAGCTGTTGAGAATAACGATGTGGAGATTGCTCAGAATTTTGATGAGAAAGCTATGATGGACGCTATTGTTCGTATGCTGAACGGTGATGGCAACTCTGGCGGGAACGGTGAAGGATTTGGCGGCGTTTATGGTAAAGAAAAAAAAAACGTTTTTGCATTATTTTCATAATCGGAAGGTTACTTAGCTTTTGAATTAAAAAAAAAGGATCACGCGTTGGTTTCGGAACCAAACGTTAAACCGGTTGCATTGAAAACTCTGTTTTGGTTTCGCTAAGAGTTTTATGGTTGTTGTTGCAGGAGGGAATAACGATCTTGAGGTCGCTATTGAGGGAACAGGGCGTGACTGCGGTGAAGGCAGCAACGCTGGTGGAGAGGGCGGCAGTCGCAAGGGTGACTGCCGTGAATAGGGTCATTGGTGCAAATGACGGCTGCCCGCCGTAAGTAGCGTCGTTGCCGATTGGTGGGTCTGGTCGCATTTAATGATCTATTTTTGTAATAAATATGAAAATTTTGTTTACTAGTACTTGTCTTTCACTATGCGGGGTTCAATCTGTTTGGAGGAGTGGTGCACTTATACGTTGGCTGGATTGGAAAAAAGGATCTAAGTTTTTTCAGGTGATGTCTAGGGTCTGTCCCTTATTGGAGCTGTTAAGGCATTGGCAGTTTTAAGTGTGTCTGTAATATGCCAAATGTATGCTCTGTTTCTTTTGTCCGTTTTGATTGCTCGAATCTGGTTTTCTGTATCATGAGGTGATTCTGGTTTTCTTTTTTCTGTATCATGAGGTGATTCTGTTTTGATTGCTAAATCTGTTTCTTTTGTCTGTTTTGTTTGGTCAATCCCGACCTTGCCATGGTTTTGTATCAGACTTCTGATACTTAATAAAAAATCTGATTGATCGAGAGCAAAAAGGTACTTGTACTTGATCCGTGCCGATTAAACTTGGATTTATTGGCTTGCGTTTTTGCAGCAGGGAAGTGATTGAAACATAGATACAGGTTTATTAGTAATAGCAAGTAGGTGCTTGTAGAAATGGGCTAGCGTTGGAGCGATTGAGTAACAAGCAAGCAGGAACCTTCATTTTAATTGATCCTGGTTTATTCGTTATTACGAAGTCCATTTAAGTGAAAGCCCAGCAACTAGAGGTGCCGACGGAAACGTGGCCCAATCTGGCACGGGTTTAGACCAAATAATTGACAAGAACATCCTTTGCTCCCAAGCCCGATTGAGGAGTGCCTTTTTTGGCAGTAGGAGAAATAAAAAACTCGCACATAGAGTCCGACGTGAACAAAACGACAAATGCTTGCTGCTCCATGGTCAAAGAAGCAAATGGATTATAAATAAGTTTCCAAACCTTCCGTGCCTATAAATAGAGCTAAATGTTTTGCATAGCGAGAACGCCTTATTTCTGTTTCTCTTGTCATTAGGGTTAGAACAGGCCATCAAGCTCAATTCTTTCTCAGAGGTTGAGAAAGAAGTGCTTCTGTTTTTTTTTTCTTTCTTTTTTCCAGGAGAAGTTTTGGTGTTGATTTGATCCAAGGGTTAGTTTTGTCGCAGCTGTGTTGAGTTGAACCTGGGTGTTGAATCATCAGCTTGTTGCTTCAATAGCAGCCTGCCTGATCAGTTCGATCAAGCCATTAGGTTCAATTTTTTTCCTTGGGATGATCAGATATTTACAAGCCTAGATCATTCATAAAGTTTCTCGATCTAACACCATTAACTCATCATTTCATTATATATATATATCTGTTTATTGAGTCTTGAATTATACTATATATATACATATATATATTAGTTTACAAACATTAGAAGCTGGTCATAGAAAGAAATTAAGCCAAACCATAAGTATACTTCTGATCAATTCTAAGGCCAAACAAAGTAACCTATTAAAGAAATGCCTTAGGCACCCATCTACCTAAATATGCATTTTGCAATTTAAAAATTTAATTTTCCCTCCTCCTTCTTTGTTTTTAAACACCTAATGTTTTTATTTTAATTTGTTAAATTGAGTTTTATGATTTTTTAAAAAAAAATTTTAAGTCTAAAGATTATGAAATTTTTTTCAATTTCAATAAAAAACCATTAAAATGAAAAATTTTCTAATCTCCACAATAAGTTAAACATATAAAGAAGAAAATGACAAATATGATAAGATATCAAACTCATTATGGAAAGTAAAGGTGAAACCGAGAAAAATGAGCCACAAAAGTAGAGTTGATTGTACATTTATTCAAGGCTTTGGGTTCAGTTGGACGGCATTTTCCTTCAGCATCCTAAGAGCAAAAAACAAAGCAAAGCATGGGCATTTGCTACTATGCATGAGGTTGGTGTAATCGCCTAGCTATCCTGGGGAGCAATCGCTCGATTCTCTTAAATTCGTGCGAGCATTGGCCCCATAGACGGACGATTAGCAAAGCAATTACTCCATTTGCTTGACTTTTCTCAAGTTGTACGTGCATCGTTTTGCTCCATTTTCTTTGTCTATTATGTCTTGCTTTTTTTTTTTTAATATTTTATCTAATTGAATTAATTTGTAATTTCCAAAAGTGTCGGTCACTCGTTAGACCAACGGTGGCGTGTTTTGACCAATGAACCATTGGCGTGTTTTGCCCGATAACAGGTCGGTTGTCTTTTTGAAATTTTTTCTAAAGCCAAAACTTACACCTTATTATAATATTTTATTTTTATTAACGAATTAGCGGATTCAGTTGGTACAATTTTTTTTCTCTTTAATATTACAATTGTTTGTATGTAATATTACAATTTTTTTCTCTAATCTATTTAAAAGTTTATATTTTTTAATTTTTTTAAATTTAATCTCTTAACATTTTAATTTTATTCAATTTAATCTATATATTATATATTTTTATTTAATTTAACCTTTATAGTATGGTACAAAAAATTTTTGATTTGTCATGTGATACTAACATGTCAATACCACGTCATCATATTAATACAACATGATATTGTCACGTCATCATGTCTGTGTCATATGACATACCACATTATCATGTGGATGCGATATCATCAAAATATGTCACATCAATACTGATATTAACACTGATATCATCATTTTAAAGGTAAAATTAGATGTGAAAAATTAAATTAAAGTAATTTTTAAAATTAAGAGATAAAATTGATTCAATTTTTAGTACATGAATTAAATTAAATAAAATACATAAGTATAGAGACTTTGTGGTTATTTTAACCGTTTTTTAGGTATAGGATTAAGATCTTGTGGAGTTTGCTTGCTGTCAATTCCTTATTGTGTAGGGTCGAGATTTTGTAAGTATATGGATGTTTACCCATGTCAGATCATTTTCGGCCGAGTAAAATATTTTCTCAAACAGACTAAAAATTTGATATGACATATTGATAATGGAAGAATAAAGTTATACTTTTGAAAAAAAAATATTTGGTCTTATTGTTCATCAGTTGGTTTTCTTCGATCTATTGTTCTTCTTCCTCTTTTGTTTCTCCCTCCCACCTTTCTTTATATAATTTCAAGATTGGTTGATTCCTATTTTCAAAAAATTTTCTTTTCCAGTTTGAAGCAAATTAAAAATCAATTTTTGTTTGATGATAGCAATAGGCTTTCTCCTTTGGGATGATATTCTGACTTTTTTTTCTTGTTTTTTTTTTTTGGCAGTTTCATGGACATTTATAATTTTTCTTTCACAATATTAATGAAATATTTTGACATTTGAAAAAAAATTACACTGCTAATTATAAAGAAATTGAGAATAATTTCTATTGAGTTTTAGTTATATTTATTGCTTTTTCTCTTTACTTTAATATTGAATTAATAATATTTTAATTGTAGTTAATCAAATATAATTGAGAGTTAATTTAGTGTTAATTATATGATCTCGTTTACACCTTATTAATAGTTTGTTTTCAACAGCCGGTTCGTGATAACTAGGCAATTTGTTGCCAGCAACTGAATTTCTCTTGAACGGTGGCCTAATCCTAATGCGCGACGTCGCACAGTAAACCAATTTCTCAGCTTCGGATTTTTGTTGCCTTTAATTTAGCCTTTCTCTCAATAATTGAAATTATAAGGAATAAAGCCATCTAGTTTGGATGATATTATATTTTTTTTAATTGCAAGTTTCTTAAATTTGATTGATTAAAATGTCCACAAAGACCTTGTACTTATACATTTTGTTTAATTTAATCATTGTATTTAAAATCAAAGCAATTTAATTCATTGATTTTTAGAATTATTTTAATTTAATCTATTTTCTTAATGATATCTAATTATGTCGTTAAAAGGGATGACGTCAACATTAACGTGACACAATTTTAATGATGTGACATGTCATGTGGCACGTATCTGATAATGTAGTAGTGCTATGTGGTATTAATATGCTAAAATGACAATACTGACGTGTCGATGGCATGTGACAAATTAAAAAAAATTGTGCGAGATAATAAGAATTAAATTGAATAAAAATATATGATACAGAAACAATGAAATAATGAGTGAAATTAAAAGAATCAGATAAGAAGAAGAAGAATAGAAGTAACAATGAATTAATGGGTGAAATTAGTTGACTAATCAATGAAATTAGTGAGAAAGGAGAATGGAGAAAGAAGAAGAATTGATGAAGAGAAGAAAGGGGTTTGTAGTGCGGCAAAAAAGATCCAAATGAAAAGAAAACAAAAGAAAAAAATAAGATTTGGGTGTTATTAAAATAATTATTTAAAATTATTTAAATAAAATTAAAATAATTTTTAATTATTAATTTTAACGAATTGATAAACGTGTGATGAATACACGTTTAAAAAAGATAATACCAAATGCTTTGTCTTGATTTTGAAATTTGCTTCTCCTAGTTTTTTTTTTTCTTTATTTTGTCTTGACGATTCTTTGTTTGAAATAGGGGCTGTTTCCGTTTCTGCCTTTGATGGCCCTGCTTATCTTGGGTTTTTGGGTTTTTTGGATTAGTTGTTGCTGTGTTGGTTGAAACCTTGAGTTCTTGTCAATTTTTGTATTGCACTCTAGGTGATGGGTACAGGGCTACCCTTCTTCTATGTAGCTCACAGTAGGAACGGAAACTGTAACGGAACTTGTCATGCTGTTTCCCCTTCAATATGTACATATCTTTTTTCACAAGTCAGATGTTTTATGTCAAGGAGAATCTTTAACAAACAGTTAAAAGACTTTTAATGTTATGATGATTTAGTGTTGATAAAATAATTTAAAAAATATAATTAATTAAATATATTTAAATGTTTAATATAATTAAAAAATAAAATATAATAATTTTAAATTTAAATTTATTTAATTTTATATTTTTTCGTGTCATATTATCATATAAATTACCAAATCTAATTACTATGATACAAGAGGCGCAGTTGTAAGAACAATAGACAAAACCCGCTTAAAGAACAAAAGTCAAGTAATGCCAAGTACTCCGTCTTCTCCGCCACATCACAATAAGATTCCTAAACCCGACACAAAAAACCAAAGAGAGAGAGGGGCCCCTCAGAAGCCAAAACATAAAAATTAAAAAATTAGATAGAAAAAAAAAATCCAAGCTCAACCAGAGCTATGTTAGTGTGTTGATTTGTTTGTTATTTGTTCATTGATTTCTAATATATAGATGTAATAATTTGTTAATGGTTCGGAGAAGAAATTATTAAATATTCCTTCCTATTTTGAAATATGCCAAAATTATCCTTCGACTTATTTTTGGTGTATAAAAGTTATTATCTTTTTTGGATTTTATTTCAAATATATAGCATTATCATTTTTTGATATATTGATATATTTTGAACTTAAAATGAAAATAGGTAAAAAATATAAGTATTTATTTTCTAGCTGGAAGTAATTTAAATTTTTTATGAAAATCTAAAAATTATCTTTCCGTATAAATTTTTAAAATTGAATTTCTCACAATAATGTCAGACAAGGTCTCAGTGTATTAGACCCACAATTTTCGCAGTGCCTTGAGGCTAAAAATTTCCTTGGTCAGCGTAGTTTCCCACCAAGTACAAGCTAAGTTAACATTTTGAACTTTGGTTTTGTTCTAGCAGCAGTCTTTGAGTCATCTTTGTGTGCTCTGCTGGTTTTTAGGTGGTAATGTGAGCTGGGGTCTTCTTTTGATTGGCTGCACTATTTTTACCTATAAATAAAAATTTATTTAAAAATTTTAAAATAATATAAAAATTTATTTGAGCAGTATACCATCTCATGCTAATGCCTTTGAAGAAAGAGTTTAGTGGGGTTGCCAGGCCTGAGTTTGCAATCACTTTATCCTAGCTTAAAATCAGCCAAATAACACATTATCAAATGCTAGGATTTGCAATTATATAATAATTATTATTCTATTAGAAGTTAAAACCAGCTGCTGGGTTTTGAGCAAGTCAAATCTTGCCAACAGAACTTGATAACAGTTTGTTATTTCCGCTTCTATTTCTGTTAGGAACAAGCCTGCTCCTACTACAATGAAAACAGCAGACGCCTGCTCTTTGTTGCAAAAGAGGCGCCCAAATAACTATTTCCTCTTTAAATTCGACAACAATCCAGCAATCTTTCTGCAGGAGCACTACCGCCTTCTCCACCCTACCTGGCTGCTCTCTCTCTCTCCCTCTCCCTCTCTATCAAGTTCTTCGAACTGGTGTTAGAAACATTGATCTCTATCAAGTTCTTCGAACCAGTCTTAGAACCTTTGATCTTTCAATCTCTTCTTCGATGGTGAGGGTTCCTATCTATAATTTTGACGTTCTATCCTTACAATTTCTTTCTCAAATAATAACATCGTTTTCTTATAATTGTGTTTTATTCAACGAAAGAAGAAATGATTTCGTTTTCACAACATAAACAAGCTTCTTTTTTTTTACCACGCGTTTTGTTTAAGTGAAAAATAATTATTCCAATTTTTTTAGCTCAATCAAATCTTTAATTATGCTGATCGGACTAACCATTTTATTTTTTTGTAAAGTAATGACTTATTAAGTTATTTCTGATGAATTTGGAATTATTATTTTGATTCTGTAGGAAAAAAATTATTTAGATCCCAAAAAAAAGGGCTAATTGGTTTTATGACCATTTTGTCCATGTATCTTTTATAAAATTGTAGTCTCATCTGGATCTAAGATGAGAAAAGGTCTACCAACCACGTTATGTTAGCCCCTAACTAGCTTGGGCCTGTTAGTAGTTAGATCTGGTCGTTGGCAGTGCCCTGTTGGCTCGATGGCGATCAGATCTAGCACTAAATTGGTGCGTTGGTGGCATCTAGCCACCATATAACTGTTTTTCCTTTTTTCTTTTCTTAATTGTCTTCCCTCTATTTGGTTCCATGAATAATTCCATTGTTAATCTGATACGTGACGTTATGGCAGATCTTTTTCCGCTTCCTAATTGATATTATTGTGGGGGTTCTTGCTTACCCGGTTACAAATATTGAGTTTTTTTTTATATTTATTTATTTATCATTTTTATACTATATTTTAGGCTGCATATAACTTGTAATTGATAGATTACTTATTAGATTTCATAATTTTTTAAATATAGATTTTATTGGATTGCATTGTTTTCACTCTATTAATAAATTGCATGTAATTTACACTCAAGCATTGCATTTATTAATTAATGCATAATTGTTTGTTTAAAGAGTATAATTTAATTTTTTTAAAAAAGATAAATAAATAAATAAATTTGCATGTTATTTAACTTAGTTAAAGTAATGATTGAATTAAAGTAATGATTGTCAACGCATTGGGATGAAAATATATTTTTTGTTCAATTGAAAGCAATCCACACACAACCATCCTAATGACCAGTGGCGTGGCTTGCCATTGTTGTGGGGGCTATAGTTTCCCAAAATTTTTAAAATTTTCTATATATTATATATCTTTTTAATAAATCTCTAAAAGTAATTTTTTATTAAATAATTAATATAAATAAAAAATAATAAAATAACCTTACAATCTCATTCAATTTTATTCTAATTCTTAAATTTTTTCCTTAACTCTTTAAGTTTCTCTATACCTATATCCCTCCCTTTCTTTTTTTCTTTCTCTTCTTTTTTTGTCTCTTCATTGTGAAATTATAAAAAAAGTAAAATTTTTGTTAATTTTTTATTTTTATTTATTTATTTTTTTCAATTATATTCTTCCTTATATATTCTACATTTTTATAGATTTTATCTTTTCCAAATTTCTAAAAACCATCAACCATATTTTTTTTATTATGTAGGTTCTATCTTCCACTTGTTATGTTCATCCTTTTTTTTGTTATGTGAATTTTATTTTTAATAATTTTTATTTTTTAAAATTAAAAAATTATTATGTAATTCTTAAATATAAGTTCTAATGCTACATTATTAGTTGTTAGTTAAAATTTTATCAATATATAACTTTTTTTATTAATCCTAATTACATAAGAAGAAATTATCTTAAGTAATTTTTTAAATGTACCTTACGTTTTATATTTAGTTAAAAGGAAATTATCTTGAATATTTATTCTTTAAACCATCTTAATTATATAAGAAGAAATTATTAATTCTATATATCATATTTAATTATTTATATTTTATGCATTATAATTTAATATTAAGTATTTTAAATTTAAATAAGAATAAAATAAAAATATTGTATGTTGACTGTATTAATTTTTAGTTGTTATATTGAAAAAAAACAAGATTTCGAAATAAAATGGATAATGAGTTTCTTGTAAATAATTTAATCGTTTATATTAAGAAAGACATTACCATGGTGGAATAAAATTTTTCTAAAGGATTATTATAAGTTTTTTTTATTTACATGTTATATAAAATTATTATCTATTATGAATCTTTTGATTATTAATAGTTTAGTTCAACATATTAGTTTTAAAAATTTTTTAATCTTTATTGTTCTTCATCTTTGACCTCTCAATAAAAATTAGTTAATTCTACCCCTGCTAATGACTTGCCAAAGCAAAACCAACATTTTTTAAAATGTTTTAAAAATATTCGTTATAGTTAGTATTAAGCTGCTATATATATATGGGGACGAAGCGTCCCTTCACAATAGGGGTCGTGGCCTCTTCAAAAATTTTAAAATTTTCTATATATTACTTATATTTTTTAATGAGCCTCTAAAATAATTTTTTTATTAAACTATTAATCTAAATAAAAAATAATAAAATGATTTTATAAATTCATTTAACTTTATCTTAACTTTTAAAATTTTCCCTTTTAAGTTTCTTCACACCTAAAAAAAAAAAAAAAATTCTTCACACCTCTTTCAATCTCTTTCTTTTGTTTTCTCTTCTCCTTTCTCCTTTCACTGTGAAATTACAAAGAAGTAAATCATTTTTTATCTTTTTTTCAATTTATATTTCTTTATTTTTTTCAATTCTATTCTATTTGATCATATGTTTTAAGTTTTTATAGATTTTCTTCTCCAAATTTTTACGAATCATCAATCATATTTTTTTTCTTTTTTGTTATTGAGTTCTATCTTTTACTTGTCATATTTTTTTTTTGGTTATGTATTCTCAATGATTTTAGTCTTTAATAATTAAAAAATTATTATATAATTCTCAAATTTACGTTGTAGCGTTGCATTATTGATTATTGCTTAAAATTTCACTATTATATCATTTTTTATGAAGATATTTTTTTATGTATTTTATGTTTTATATTTAGTTGAAAGTAAATTATCTTTGAGTATTTTATCTTTAAACAATACTGATTATATAAGAGAAACTTATTAATCTTGTATATCATATTTAATTATTTATATTTTGTGCATTATTTCTCTCCTTTTTTAACCTTCCAAAAAATATNTAATTTCATGTATATGTAATAAAGTAATATATACATATAAATATATATTATATATATATATATATATATATATATAGTTATATATATATATTCTCAGCGTGCTAGTTATACTTTGTTATTAGTATTATTTCGATTTTTGTTTTAGTATTAGCAACAGAAGCCTCAAGTTTTTTAATTTATAGACATTAGAGTATGCAATTATTTTTTTTATTCATATATTCTTTTTATGGATTTTATTTCCATATTAAGTCTCTAGTTTACTGGATGGTCCTTAAGCAAATAAACAATCATGGACCAACAATAAAAATGAGGATTTAATATTTTTTTTGGAAAGCAATGAATTAATTGATTTTAATAAATTGTATAGCAAAACACCATGGCAAAAACCCAACACTTGTAAGTCAAGCTGCCCTTTACAGAACCTCCGATGGGCCATTACGAAGAGATATCGTTGCCATACACCAAATTCAAATCACACACCAAGACTTAGCAACACAATTTACTTTACACGGCTTTGATCGAGATACAGCCTAAACCCTGCCAGACAAACACACCACAGCTATGCATCAACATGACAGATAGAAGTATAAGATCAGCAGAAGCAGAGTATTGCAACTAGGGATATGTAATTGGTTATCAACTTATCTCATATCGGGATTTATATCCGTAAGTATCTGACTCTATTATATAGGGTTCGGGGTACTTTATATTTGGGTTTGAGATGAGTATGGACAAGAATTTTGTTACTCATCTTGAGTTCGAATATGGGATGGATATTACTCTTTAAATATTCGATAACCAAACTCAATTATATATTTATGCTTTCAAGGGGATTGGGGGGATCAAACTTGGGCAATGCAATTAGAAAACCAAAAGCATTGCCAATTTAACCAAATCTTCTTTTTTATACCATATGATTAGAATTTATATTCATTGTTTTCTCACTTAACCAAAGAAATATATATTGTTTTTTTTTTCTCAAACCCTAACACAACCCTTTTTACAGCTTTACTTCCTTCCTTCCTTTCTCCTCCTAGTGGGCACACTTTTTTATTTTTTTGAAAATTGGGTAATTTATTAATCAAGAGGAATGAGAGAGCTCCCTAAAACTATACGATAGCAATTAGATTTTAAAATGCTATGTTAAAATTGTAGCTCAAAATCCTAGTTCATCATCTCAGCATCATATCCGTAAAACCTTATTTCAAACCCAAAAATAGAACATACCTATACATAAATTCTAAAAAGTATGTAGTTTTCCAACATCCTATGGGACTCATCAATGGAGCTCCAAAGCAAACCAATAAGAAAAACAAAGGATATCAGAGGGCAAACTTAGGCTAACAAGCCTTAGATTCTTAGAGACAAACACCTTCAACTTTAACCCCACTAGGATTCATGATTTTATCCCATAAAAAGTGTTTCACAAATCAAAGTTGATGTGAACACTTAAATACTCAATCTCACTCTAGTACACAACTAATGTTGGATTCGTGACTCCCATCTAAGACCGTGACACTTAGCATGTCAGCATCCTAGCAACTCCTTCTTTTGCTAACTTATCAACATCTTGATTCCCTTATCTTAAGGTATGATTGATCAGCCATCTTTTTACTTCGTGTTTCAAACCTTCAATTTGCAGCAACCATTTTCTCATCCGACAAGGGGCTTTGTCTGAATTTTGCACCTAGTGCATTGCATTTACTAAGTCGCTTTCAATTATGAATGCATGAGAACTAACGTATTGTGAAGCTACAAAAACCAGAAGAGCTTCTTTGTTCGCAAGCAAGTCAACGAGGTTTGAATCATTTACCCCAATGGAATTTGAAACGATGTCCAAAGGTCCCCTCATGCATATGCCTGAAGATCCCCTTCCCCTCTAATTCTAGCATCTCTCGAGCATCCATTGACTAAGGCGTCAACATTAAATTTAAAGTACGCTTCACTTGGTTTGCACACTTTGCTCTTCCTTTCCCTTTTTTGGTGATCTTTCTCTTTTCTTCTCCTTGTTTTCTTTCCACTTTTCATTAAACTTCTCCTTTTCACTCTTGGAAAACATTTTCCCATTATAAACCATATCATTTTTATATAACCATATAGACCATAAAATGACAAAGAAAGCAATCCTTCATACCTTATCTCTCCTTACGCAAGTCTCGATGATGTTCCACACCATTAAGAAATAAATTACCTCCTTCAAGATTGTCTAAGTGAGCCTTTACAAATTGCACCATAATGATTAGATTTTCCAAGTTTCAAAACATGTAAAGAATATATGATTTACCATTTCAACCTCCTTATGGAAAAGAGCACAAATGGTCAAGTTGCTACACAACAACAACCCTCTTCTCACTAACTCATTTTTATAGAGTTTCTACCTTTAAGTACCTACCAATAAAACACTTAAACTTCAAAGGAGAAAATCAATCCATATTGATTTTCGTAAGTCCTAATTTTCCCTATTCTTATCCTTCACAATTATGTAGAAAGAATTTGCCAAATACACACCACTAATAGACCATTTCCATATAAGTTTGTCTTGCAAGACTTTTATAAGGAAGGTATCTCTAAGGGCCTGTTGCCATTGTATCAATTGGCTAGTTTGACAATCGAGTTCTCCTTCTCAGCATCATTCCCCCATTATCCCGACTTGTTTAAAGTGTTAGCCTTGTTAATCTCAAACGTGAAAATACGTGAAAAGGCAATATGGAGTATCATTCCATTAATCCACTCCCCCTACCACCTCAGAGAGATGTTACTACTATTACCAACCACGAATCCCATCCCTACAAACACAAAACAAAATTAATTGTTAGTTAAGAATAAAAGGCTCGATATGTTTTAATATACCGATACAAAGGGATTGAGCATACCCCTCTAATACACCTACAGGTGCTAAATAAAAGAACTTTACCCTCCAATACAAACCCGACCTTCTTACGACTATTTTCATGTGGAATCAAAGCCAAAGGGTTTCCACCATTATGAATCTCCATAGGTTGTTGTGTTCCTCCCCATATCAGAGGTTCGTAATCTTAAGCCCTCTGTAACCTTTGTGCATGTGTCACAGATTCCACATTAGTAAATGATGGGGTGAATCTTGGGTATATAAATATAGATCTTCTTTCACTTATTAAGCATGTTTTTTATGTTGGAAATGTGAATCCGTTACAAGTTGTATTAGAACAAACTCAAATCTTCACTTCTATGAGACTTCTATGAGAGATACATAAGGGTTAAGGTAAATTTGGATCGGCGTAAGAATCCCTCTTCTCTATGGGTAAAGACCCTTGCCTTAACCTCACCTCATAGAATTTCATCAAACGCATTAAAATTTCATTTGTAGGGGCCAATGTGCTTATTAATGTAATTAATTATTAATTTTAAAATTACATGCAAAGGAATTAGATGTGTAAATTTTCAAATACAAAACAATGTATACTCTTCGATAATTATATAGTGTTTTTGACAAGTTTAGAAATTTTATTTCAGCATCTTTCAATTGTCTTATGAGAAATTAGCAAAGTTCCACTTAGTTGACTTTCAAAATTTCAGGGGAAGGAGTAGTACTGCAGTCCAGTTTTAAAAATTTAACATATATTTTGTGTTAAGAGCCATAAATATAGAATTTTGACATTTGAAAGGGAAAGAATTCTTTGATAGTTTAAGAATTAAAGTTTAAATTCTAAATCTTAAAACTTAAACTCTTGACCTTAAATAAATCGACAACAATCAATTCTAAATGTCTTTAAACGTAATTTTGTAATAAATTCCAATTATTTTGGATTATATAATTTTCAAAACGTTAAAATTTATAAACTTTTAAGTTTTTTTTTGAAAGGTAACTTTAAAAATTATTAGTTTATACATTTACAATAAAATTTCTCAATTACACTTTCTATTTTCTTTAGTAAATGTGTTCTTTAGATGCACATTAATTACTAAAGGCACCATTAACTTTGACTATGAATTAACTTATATTAGCTACACATTCATTTTTTAATTTTCTTTGGTACATGTGCTTTTCTACTTGTTCCTTCTTCTTTTTTCTTTTTTTTTTTTATAAGTTTATTAGTAATAAATAGTTTTGTATATTTTGCTTGCCCAATCAGGATGTACCAAACGTTCTTGAGGCTGTGGGGGTTGAATTGGCAAGGATGAAAGCCGAGAATAGACGCTTGGCGATGCGGGTAAGGGCAAAGAAACTCTCAGTTAAATGGAAGAAGAAAGAATTGCGGAGGATTAGGAGAGTGAACCAGCTACTTATTGCGGAGAATAAACGCATGCAAGAATTGGTCGACGATTTTCTGCTTACGGCTGAGGTAGATAACGATCATGTTCGCCAGATGAATGAAGCTATCCAAGGAATGAATGATCTCAACCTCCATGGAAACTATAATATTACTACTGTGAACCAAGTTCAACCTTGCTGTAGCAGTGGCAACGCGGCTGATGGCGACAACAACGGTTATAACCGTGGTGGTGGAGACGGAAACAACGGTGGTGGACACCATGAGTAGGGTGACGTTGGAGCCCGTTTCACTGTGACTGCCTCTCTTGTGGCAGTAAATAATGGTGCAGGTCTTAAGGTTAGAGTTTCAATAATTTGTTGTGTTTGAGCCAAAAGGTAGCGGCTGGCTAGTGTTACTGTTTTCTTTTTTGGTGAATTGGCTGTTTGAGTTCTTTGACCATGCTGTTTTACTGGTGTAGTTTAACCAGTTACAATCATCAATCAAAGTACTATTAATTTTAAGAAATCTTCTATAAGTAACTTGTTAATCAGTCTCCTGGAGCAATTCTTTATATATATATTTTTTTGTGAATGATGCTATGTACTATAATAAAACAAAGTAGATCAACGACCAAGACAAAATTTAGATAAGCTTTTCTTAACTGAAGTTCCTTTTATTCTTTGGATTCAATTAACGGGTATATATTTAATTACAAGTATTGGTTAAGGTTAATTAAAATATTATTTCTAAATTTTTTTTTCATATAAGGCACCATGTATTCTCATCAATTTTTTTAAAAAAGATAATATAGATTGTCTTAATTCATTATGAATAGTTAACTGATACAATTTTTTTTTTTCATATTTTGTAGTTTACACAGAGTAATTCAGTTGATAAAAAAAGTTTTTTTTTTTGGATCAAGTTCGATCTTTATGAGAAGTATTTTGAAAATAAAATCTTGAATGCACAAGACATACTTAAAACTTAGAAATACCTTGACCTTATTAAAAAAATATTATCCTGTCCGTAATTAAAAGGAAGAGAAACTGTTTTAAATGGAATTTAAAATAAGCAAGTCAATATAAATAATTTCAACGATCCAGATGAACCCCAAAGCCCAAAACAGAGGACCTATGCTAGCTTATAGTGAAGTCCGTTAAAGCCATGTTTTGTGTGGATTTAAGTGCATAAATCGCTGCTGGAAAGTGATTGAAACATAGATACAGCAATAAAACAGCATCATTAGTAAAAACAAGTTGGTGCTGGTAGAAATGGCATAATGCTAGTTCAGTAAATGTATTAAGCAAATATGATGTTGTTCTGTGGTGGAAAAAACTTGACAAATATGAGACATTAAATGGTTGTAAGGAGAAATTCAGACTTTGGTTGACATTAACTACTCTTAATGGAAATAGACTAGTGCATCAATTTTTCTGTGTTAAAATTTTTTCAATTTATCAAAGAGAATGGTATTATTAGCTAATGTATAGATAATCGGTGTCAAAGTTAATTCACGTCGGAAACCAAAAGAGAGAGAAAGTTACAATTAGAGCTGCCTATGGAAGCCTGGCCCAATTTGGCAGGAGCTTAGGCCTAACAACTGAAAGAGAACCTTCTTTGCTCCCAAGCCCGATTGCAGTGCTTTTTTCGAAAAAAATCAAATAAAAAACTTGTATTGGGAGTCAGGCGTGAACAAAACGACAAAGTGCTCTGTGGTCAAAGAAACAAGTGGCTTGTAATTAAGTTTTCAAGCCTTTGGCGTCTATAAATACAGGGAAATGCGTTGCACCATGGCCTCACAACGGCGCTATCACTTCCTCCTTGGTGATAACGCCTTATTTCTTTGTCTCTTGTCAATACGACTAAAACAGGCCATCAAGCTCAATTCTTTCTTGTTTCTTGGATATTGAGAAAGGACTGTTCCTTTTTTTTTTTCCAGGAGAAGCTCTGGTGTTGATTTGATCCAAGGGTTAGCTTTGTCGTAGCTGTGTTGAGTCCTGGATGTTCAATTACCGGCTTGTTGCTCCAACGTCAACCTGCCTCAGTTCGATCAAGCCATTCCGTTCAATTTTTTTCCTTGGAATGATCAGATATTATATTCACAATCCTAGATCATTCATAATGTTTCTCCACCTAACACCATTAACTCATCATTTCATTTATATATATAACTGTTTATTGAGTCTTGAATTATAGTATAGAGATAGATTTTTTTTATCTCGTATATCATATTTTATGCATTTGAATTACAGACTTCTAAAACATGGATGTTAGTATACTAACATTAGACTGAAACTAGGCCGAACCAAAAGTATACTTTTGATCAATTCTAAGGCCAAACAAAAATTTAAAAATTTAAGATTGCCTCCATCTTCTTGTTTTTAAACACCTAATGTTTTTATTTTTATTTGTTATATAGAATTTTATGAGATTTTTTTTAATTTTTTAAGTTTTAAAATTATGAAAAAATTTTTAACTTTAATATAAAACCATTAAAATGAAAATTTTCTCAATCCACATAATAAGTTAAACATATAAGCGAGAAATGACAAACAAGATAAGAAATCAAATAATTTTGTTAAATAGTTAGAAAATTTTAAATTATTCAAAACTTTTTATTTTTTTAAATAAAAAGAAATTTTTTCGATGTTGGAGCGTAAAAAAAAAAAAAGAAACAAGGGAATTCATTATGGAAAGTTAAGGTGAAACCGAGAAAAATGACCCACAAAAGTAGAGTTCATTGTACATTACTTGACCGTATTTTCCTTTTAACATCCTAAAAAAACCCCAAAACAAAGCAAAGCATGTCATTGGCTATTACTCATGAAGGTATCTTGAGGAGCAATCGCTCGATTTTGGTAAAATCGTACGAGCATTGGCCCCATAAACGGACGACTATAGTGCCAAAGCAATTACTCCATTTGCTTGCACTTTTTTCAAGTTGCATGTGCATTTTGTCCATTATGTCTTGCTTTTCTTTTTTTTTATAATTTTTATCTTTTCTCGATTATATTTAATCTTTTCTTTCCGAAAGTCTTGGTCGCCAATCAACTTTTAAGTGTTTTGACGGATGACAGGTCGGTTGTCTTTTGATTTACGTAATGCAAATTTTTTCTAGAAGCGAATATTACATCTTATTATAATATTTTATTTTTTTTATTACCGAATTACTAGATTAAGTAGCTACAAGTTTTTTAACTTTAATATTACAATGGTTCAATTTTAATTGTTTATATTGTGGAGATCATATCAAAACCCACGGTTAAGATGATTAAAATTTTATTACTATATATATAATTATTTGATGATATGTTTTTGTCAAATGAAATAATTCATGATTATTAGATTTTTTTTAACCAAAACAAACAAAAATTACTTTTTTTTTTAATAAATGAAAACAAACTTTTACTCTTAGAGCCTGTTTGGCTTGATTTTTTTTTAACTTAAAATTTATTATGAAGCTCTTATAAAAAATAATAATTTTTAAAATTAAGTTAAAGTTGTTTGGTAAATTTTTTTTATAAGTTTTTTTTATAAATTATAATTTTTGTTAAAATTATCATAAAAGGTATTTCTTTTTTTTATAGAGTAATATTGTAATTATTTTTAACAAATGAAGATATTTTTGAAACAAAAATAAAAATTCTTTTATATTTTTAAAATAAGAGAAGAAAAAAGCTCCTCCTTGAAGGTTTTTTTTTAAGCTCTTTTTTTTAAAATTTTATTCTTAAAAAAAATATTTTTTTAAAAAAATTTCTCAAAAAAATCATGTTTGGCTTAATTTTTTCTTTTAAAAATATAAATAAATTAAAAAAAAGTTAGGCCAAACATGCACTTAATCCAACTGTCAATATTATTGGATCTTATTGTCCTCATTCTATTGTTCTTCCTTCCTCTTTTGTTTCTCCTTCCCACCTTTCTTTAAATAATTTCAAGGTTGGCCGATTCCTATTTTCACAAATTTTTTTTTTTCAGTTTGAAGCAAATTAAAAATCAATTTTGTCTGAGGATAGCTTTAGACTTTTTTCTTTTGGATGATATTTTGACTGTTTTCTTTCTTTTGCAGTTTCATAGACTGTTATAATTTTTTCATCACAATAATTAAATCTTAGGAAATTTCTTTTTCTAAAAAATTAATTTCTATGGATAATTGTAGAGAACTTGAGAATAATTTCTATTGAGTTTTAGTTATATTTATTGCTTTTTCTCATTACTTTAATATTTAATTAATAGTTTTTTAATTATAGTTAATCATAGATAATTGAGTGAATAAGTAGTGTTAATTATATGATTCCAATTATACATTTTTGATAGATTATTTTCAATGGCTGATCGTGATAAGTAGGCGATTGTTACCAACAACCGCACATCTCTTGACCGACTCTGGATTTTAGTTATCTTTAGTTTCATGTTTCTCACAATAATTGAAATTATAAGAAATGAAGCGATCTACTTTGAATGATATTATATATTTATATAAATAATTTCAAGTTTCTTAAATTGATTAAAGGCAAGGTGTTAATATAAGGGATGTTGAATATTTACCTTTCTTTGTTAAGACAAAGCCCATAGCTTAGCCATATTTTGAAGAGCTATTCAAAGGTCAGCTCCGCCCCTCATTCTCCTGTATATGGTGTTACTGGCAGTAAGTTACTGCTCATGGAGAAGCTGGTCTTCGTCATGAGTTAACCCTCACAACCAGACAAGTCTACAAAGAGGCAATTTTACGGACAGATGGATAAATAAATGGTGTGGGTGATCCATTCATGGAGAGAATTAAATTCATAAGCTTAATTTAAGAATATGATAATTAATTTAATTATATTTTAACTCTTCATAGCACTTTTAAATAGTAATGTCATATACTTAAAATTTCAAAATTACAAATTTTTACTATAATATCTTAAAATGCTTTCCAAACACACCTTTCCTCAACCACAACAATAATATCCAAAACCATTATCTTCTTATTAATGAAATATTAGGCTTAACAAAAAAAAAAATCTAAATAGGTCTTAGTGTATTTGACCCACAAAGCTTGAAATTTCCTTTGTCAGCTTAGATTCCCACCAAGTAACAAGCCAAGGTAACAATAGAGCCTGGAAGTCTTCTGTTGCTGGTTTCTTGGAAGCCTTGTGGCTACTGGCTTTGTTCCACAAGCAGTTTTCTTAGCATTTTAGGTGGTGTTTGAGTTGGGTCGGTCCCCTTTTGATGGTCTCATCTATAGTCCATGAATAGAATACTTATGCCTTTTAAAACAGGTTTAGTGGGACAATTCAATTAAACATGGAAAGATATAATGAGTTAAATGTTCAAATAAGTTTTAGAAAATAATGCCAAATTCAATTCGTTTAGAAAATAATAAGTGTTATTATTCTACCTAATTAGTTTATTAAGGGGTGCTGTGTATATACAATAAATAACTTATAAATAGATGAAATGTTAGATAATTATTTGGTTATCTAGTGGGACACATTAAATGTTAGGGTTTGCAATTATATTATTATTTTATATATATTGGAATCTAAAACCAGCTGCTGTGCTGGGTGTTGAGCAAGGCCATTTGCCAAACCACAGGTCGTTATTTCCGCGTCTATTTCTGTTAGGACCACGCATGCTCCTTATTACAATGACAAAGGCAAATGCTTGCCTTTTGTTGCAAAAGAGGCGCCCAAATAACTTTTCCTTCTATAAATCAATCAGCTTCCCACCCCATTCTACCACACCCATATCTCTCTCTCTCTCAAACGCCATAGTCTCCGAACCAGTTTTAGAGATGGTGAGGTTTCTATCCGTTCAATTTCTTTCTCAAATGTTGATATCGTTTCTTATAATTTTTGTTTTCATTTATCAAGCAAACGAGTCCAGGTTTTGTATTGACAACATAAGCAGTTGAAGATTTACATGTGCTTTGGAACCAATCTTTGGTTCAGTCTTTGTGTTGACACATGTGTTATCTTTTGCTTCAATCTTCCGGCCATTGAAGACCATCAATCGAGGGAAAAGAAGGAACCTGATGAAAGAGAAAAACGAGGAAAAAATTAAAACCAAACTCTTCCAATGATTGAAGACCAAAGAAGGGAAAGTATGAAAGAGACAAGTGTCTTACCCAAACCAAAACCTTCCGGCGATCGAAAACCATCTGCCAAAGGAAAAAGAGGGGAAAAATATGAAAGAGAAAAACCATAAAAAAAATTTGTTGGCTTTTGACATGGCTGAGACCTCACCATCATATCCTCCCTGGACCTCACCTGGATATGGCTATTTGCCTTCCATGTGTAGGGCAAAAGATAGGAAATTATGAGAGAGAAAAAGAAAAACGAGAAAAAAATTGTTCGCTTTTTCTGTGGCCGAGACCTTTGACCTCTCCGCGACATCCTGTGTTCTTTTTGCTCTGGCTGAGACCCTTGATCTCACCATAACATATTTTCTTGACTCCTTTCTGAGATCTTCCTTTGGCTCCTGCATTGACATATCCTCCCTTGCCTTCTTTTTGGGATCTTCGCTTGGCTCCCACTTGAACATCTTTTCCTTAGCTACTCTGTTCGCTTTTGCTCTGGCTGAGACCCTTTTGACTTGACCACACCATGACATCCTCCTTGGCTCCTCTCTGAGATCTTCCGTTAGCTCTCACACTGATATATCCTCCCTTGGCTCCTCTGTTCACTTTTGCTCTGGCTGAGATCCATGACCTCACCATAACATCCTCCTTTACCTCTTCTTTGAGATATTTTCTTAGCTCTCACATTGACATATCCTCCTTGGGCTCCTCTCTGGGATCTTCTCTTGACTCCCACGTCGACATCCTCCCTTAGCTACTCTGTTCGCTTTTGCTCTGGCTAAGACGCTTGACCTCACCATGACATCCTTCCCTTTGGCTTCCACATCAACATTCTCTCTCGGCTCTCATCATGACATCCTCCTTGGCTCTTCTCCGGGATCTTCCCTTGGCTCTCACATTGACATATCCTTTCCTTCGCTCCTCTTTGGTATTTTTCCCTTGGCTCCCACATCGATATCCGCGTTTGGCTCCTTTGTTCGCTTTTGCTGTAATTGAGATCCATGACCTCACCATGATATCCTTCCTTGCCTCGTCTCTGGGATCTTCCGTTGACTCCCACATCGACATCCTCCCTTGGCTCCTCTGTTCGCTTTTGGCTCTCTCTAGGACCATTGACCTCACCATGACATCTTTCCCTTCGCTTCCATATCGACAACCTCCCTTGGCTCTCACCACGCCATCCTCTTGGCTCTTCTCTGGGATCTTTCCTTGGCTCTCACAGTAGTAATATTCGCTTTGTTTAAAAGAAATATATCACAAATTGAAAGCTGGGCGAATCTTTAAATATCTAGTGTCACTTTCATACACAATTAATGTAAAATTCATGACTTTTTATGAGATCATGAAATTCTCTCTTGACTCACCCTAGGAACTTCTCTTCAGTATGAGATTTATGGTTCAACTTGTTGGGAGCATACAATCTTCTTGATATGAGATTCACATTACTCTACATTGAAACCATGACACTCAATCTCACTCTCATTAGAACTATGATATCCAATAAAACGCATGGCTCTCATTAAGATAATGACAGAAGATTTATATTAGCAAAATTTTATATATTTTAAAATTTTAAATTATTTTGTGTTGAGAGTCATAAATATAAAATTTTGAGATTTGAAAAGGAAAAGAAATCAATGCCTAAAACTAAAATTTTAAATCTTAAAATCCAAACTCTAAATCCTAAATAAGTCCACGACACTCAATACTAAATGTCTTTAAACATAGTTTTATAATAAAATTTCAATTGTTTTGGATTATAAAATTTTCGAAATGTAAACTTTTATTTATTTTATACAGTAACAATAGAAAATTCTTAATTAAACTTTCTTTGACAGTTTAAAGACATGTTTAACCTTGCAACTTAATTTTTCCTATTTTTTGTGGTACATGCGCTTTTCTATTTGTTTTTTTTTTTTTGTTAATATATAAGTTTATTAGTAATATGAATATTTTGCTTGCCCAATCAGAATGGACCAAACGTTCTTGAGGACGTCGGGGTGGAATTGGCAAGGACGAAAGCCGAGAATAGACGCATGGCGAGGTGGCTAAGGGCAAAGAAACTCTCAGTTAGACGGAAGAAGAAAGAATTGCGGAGGATAAAGAGAGTGAAGCAGCTACTTATTGCGGCGAATAAACGCATGCAAGAATTGGTCGACGATTTTCTGTTTACGGCTGAAGCAGATAACAATCATGTTCGCCAGATGAATGAAGCTATCCAAGGAATGAATGATCTCAGCCTCGATGGAAACTATAATATTACTACTGTGAACCAAGTTCAACCTTGCTGTAACAGTGGCAGCACCACTGATGGCGACAACAACAGTTATTATCCTGGGGGAGGAGGCGGAAACAGCAGAGGTCATGGCGGTGGCCACGATGGTGGACGCCATGAGTAGGGTGATGTTGGAGCCCGTTTAACTGTGACTGCCTCTCTAGTGGCAGTAAATAATGTTGCAGGTCTTAAGGTCAGAGTTCGAACAATTTGTTGTGTTTGAGTCAAACGGTAGCTGCTGGCTAGTGTTACTGCTTTCTTTTTTTGGTGAATCTGTCTGTTTGAGTTCTTGGACTGATGTTTTACTGGTATAGTTTAACCAGTTGCAATCATCAGTCAAAAGTGTTATTAATTTTAAGAAATCTTCCATAAGTAACTTGTTAATCAGTCTCCTGAAGCACACCTTTATATTTTTTTCATGGATGATGCTATATACTACAATGAAACAATTGATAAAAACATTAAATTCTCTAATGCTTAACAAGGTTATTCTCATTCTATGCCTTTATATATAAAATTAAGTAGATCAATGACCAAGGCAAAATTTAGATAAGCTTTTCTTAACTGAAAGTTCCTTTTATTCTTTGGGTTCGATTAACGGGTATATATTTACAAGTATAGATTAAGATAAATTAAAATATTATTTCTAAAAAATATTTTTCATGTAATTCACCATGTATTCTCATCAATTTTTTAAAAAAAGACAATACAGATTATGTTAATTTATTATAAATCGGTAACGGATACAATTTCTTCATTTTTTTTTTATGTTTTATACTTCACACAGATTAATTCAGTTGATAAAGAAAAGAATTTTTTTTTATCAAGTTCGATATTTAAGAGAAGTATTTTGAGAAGAAAATCTTGAATGCACATGACACACGTAAAACTTAGAAATACCTTGATCTTATTAAAAAATATTATCCTTTCCGTAATTAAGAAACTATTTTAAATGAAATTTAAAATAAGCAAGTCAATATAAATAATTTCAACAATCCAAATGAAGCCCAAAGTCCAAAACAGAGGACCCATGCTTAGAGTGAAGTGCGTTAAAAGCATGTTTTGTGTGGATTTAAGTGTATAAATTGCTGCTGGAAAGTGATTGAAACATAGATACAGCATTATTAGTGATAACACGTTGGTGCTGGTAGAAATGGCATAATGCTAGTTCACTAACTGTATTAAGCAAATATGATGTTGTTCTGTGGTGGAAAAAACTTGACAAATATGAGACATTAAATGGTTGTAAGGAGAAATTCAGACTTGGGTTGACATTAACTATTCTTAATGGAATTAGACTAGTGCATTAATTTTTCTGTGTTAAAATTTTTTCAATTTAGCTAATGTATAGATAATTGGTGTCAAAGTTAATCATCGTCGGAAACCAAAACAGAGAGAAAGTTGCAACTTGAGCTGCCTATGGAAGCCTGGCCCAATTTGGCACGGGCTTAGGCCTAATAATTGAAAGCGAACCTTCTTTGCTCCCAAGCCCGATTCTTCTAAACGATATTAAATTGGTAAGATTAGATTCTACACAGAACGGTGTTGTTTTTTTTTTTAAAAAAAAAAAAGTCAGACCAGGTTGACCCTGATCCAACCATATCAAAGTTGTTGGAATGCGGCGCGTCATCTCACGTGCGCGAGACGACACACAGAACGGTATTGTTACTAATTGAGACACAACTATTTCTTTAGGACTTCATCTAGGATTTGACACTAAATGATCATGGCTGCATTTAGGCATTAAAAAGATACAAAGTTTTCCAAACCATATGCAATTTGCAAAAGGCAAATAATTTCAAAAGTGTGGAGAGAGGACCAAGTCAAATTCCTTTTTCCACATTTTAGACATTGTGCGTTTGATCCAAATATCATCGCACATTTGCCTCGGTTCTATGAAACTGGAAAACAATAAATACCCCTAATTAATTTCCCACTCTCTTGCTTGTTCCTTGAGTAAAATTCATTTTAAAAAAAAGAGGGCAAGAAAAAAAAAACAAAAGGAACAAGTAAATTAGTACATAAGAGTAATGTTGAAATTTTTTTGGTCAGCATATGGGAACTGAAAAAGCTACTACTAATTAATTTTAAAATACATAGCATTGATCTTAGTTATAAGCCTTAATTTGTAACCAAAATGATGATATTACTTAATCGTCAAAAATAAAAATGTGTTTCTTATCTATCACTGTCACGATCCATTATTCTTCTACACTAATCTGGGAGAGCCAATTCCCAACTCTTCTGCAAGAATCACTGATGGCCAGTTCCTCTGGAGCTTGAGCAAATACCTGGACTCCTCTTGGTTAGTCCAGAGTTCTACCTGCTAACCAATCAGCAATATTATTTTCCTGTCTAAGCACATGGATGAGGCGCTAATTCCAGCTATTGTCAAAAAGTTTATGTATCGCTCTCACAATTTGAAGCTAAAGGGTGGAAATTGGACACACCATGCTTTATCAAGATGGCTGAGTTTAAGAGAATCAGATTCAGTATCATGGCAGTTGAGGTCCATGGTTGCACCTAGACTAATCCCGTGGAAAATGGCCCACAACTTAGCAAGTTCAATTCAGAAATCACCAAGGAAAATATGAAGCCTGTCACCCAATACCCGGATTTTCCTCTGAGGAGTTCTCCTCCAGCTCCGGCTTTGTTTTTTGGCTGATCCCAGCTACCATCAATATAAAGTTCATGCCAACCCTTTTCTGGTTCCCTCCAACACCTCCGTTTTCTTGTTTCTTGATTATTTTCACGTCCTCGAAGACAAATTCAGATCAAACCAGTCTGAGTGATTTCTGTTGTAGAACCTCTCTCGCTGACTTCCTGTTAGGATTTTGTTCCAGATTGGCTTTGCCTCCGGGCAATCTCTTAATATATGTAAGGCAATCTCTATGGTTCCCCCACAACCGGTGCGGCTAGCATCCTCGCACATATTTCTTTTCATTTGATTGAATTTTGTTTTCCGTATTGTTTTGAGCACAAGGCAACTTTATGCTTATATATTCAAAAGTTAAATAGTGCAATGAATTCAAATGAAAAAACATATTATCATAATAAAAATTCCTATATAATATGTATACATGGGTCAAAAACTAGAAAGTAATAGTAGTAACTATTAAACCAATTGCAAGTTTAAAACCTTTTAAATTGACATTTACGTGAACCTTAATTATGTAGACCCAATTGATGTTTTTGACGCTGATCTATGACTTGAGAAAAGACTACCCATAAGACTTTTTTGTAAATGAGTTAAGACTATAGAAGTAATAATAAATTGACTCTTCTTTGTTTTTGATAAATATAATAATATATAACTCCATTCACACCATGCTAAGTAGTTTTCAATGGGTGTTCATTATCGTCTCCCTATGGCAATCGTCGCAAGCAAACCGCACTATTTTGACTGATGGACAGGCTGCCCGTTTAACAGATTTCCAAACCCCTTTAAAAAAATGAAAAACAAAAAAAGAAGTAGTATTTTTTCCGTTAACATAATTATTACCATCTTTGAAAAACCACAAAATATATAAATATAAACGGTTTATATTATTTTCTGAGTTTCTTAAATTGATTGAAAAGTTGAAGTTTTGGAGTAGTAATAGTGTTTTTAGTTTGAATATGGCCTTCATTTCTTGAACATGTCAAATAAAAATGACGATAATTATTAGAGAAAGGAGAGTTTTTTTTTTTTTTGGCTAAAACGGTAAAGTTTGATCTCTTCTTTATTTTTCTTTTTTTTTAAGAATCATATTCAATATATACAATCCACAATTCCGTAAGAAAAAAAATAGTTAATTGCAAAAGCTATCAAGCTATCTATTATGCAAACTATGAAAATGGACACCATTTGTTTGTTTTTCTTTTTAAGTATTTTCAACAGTACTTCCCAACTAGTTCTAATTTTAGGGTATCTCTCTCTTTTTGTAGGAGGCAAGGGAATGGGCCGGGAAAAAGAGGGAAAGAGAGGACTCGGGTTATCATCCTAAAGATCATTATCCCTCAGTACAGTCAACACGCTAAGGAAGCTTTCTCACTTCATGTGCCAAATGAAAAAGTGAGAGTTAAAGAAGGAATATTATGTCTGGACTTTTGTTTTTATATCTTTTCTCTCGCAGAGAGAGAGAGATTCTTTTCTTTTTTTTTTTGTTTTTCTTGTTTATGCTATCAGTCTATCACATTCAATAATTTGGGATTTCATTCTTTTAAAAATATAAAAAAAAACATATAAATAAAAGAGTATATGAGTTATGAGATTAAAAACCTAAGTGCTTTTCTAATTTTATTTTTTATACAGTGATTTTCCGTATGAAAAGTGATATAATAGAAATAGAACTGACTTTTGGTGGAGTTGTGAGAAACTTTTCTACTATTAAAAATGTATAGTGATCGTGGATTGATGTTTGTCAAATACTTTCGTAATTATTTTATGCAGATGCCAAAAAAAAAATATGTATATAAGTTCCACCATTCAATAATGATTGCCTGGCTTCAATCAAGATTTTGGAAAGCCTTTTTGTCATGCGCAAAATGGAATAGATAAAAAGGTGCCGTATTAGATCGTTAAGCTTTAAGCTTTAAAAATGGAATCGTATCGGGAATTATTACACGGAAGACTAGAAATCCCCTGTTCCTTTATGTGCCCCCTTAGGTGTCCTCTTTTTGATTTAACGTTAAGTGTCCTACACCATCCTACCGTGAAATCACGTTAATCTTTCACTCTCTCCTTTAACTAAAAGAAGAAAACAGAATACTGAAAACTATGACTTATCATCATCTTAGCTTTAGCATTAAGTTCACCAAGACTTGATAAAATTTCTAGAGAAAGAGCCAAAAAACCAAGGTGTTAACAAAGTCAAATTGAAAATCAAGCTCGCCTACCCATTATTTCATTAATCTTTAACATCCAACCAAAAAGAAAAAAACAAAAAGAGACATAGGATAATAGGTCTAAGCTTGAGCTCCCCATTCGCAAAGCTTGAACCCAAACAAGGCGGCGCGCGTGGTTTGCAACGATGAAACTCCCCGCAGATCCCCCATTTCCAAAGTTGGAACCCAAACTAGGCGCGTGAGTGCAACGATGAAACTGTCCATACTTCCTCATTTGTAACGCTGGAACCCAGGGTATAAAAGTCTCAGCGGATCCTTATTTTTTGCCATCCTCAGAAGGCAGAAGTATAACCTTTTCTTTCTCTTCCAAGAGCGTGTCCGACTCGGGCATAGCTCTGTTATTACAAGTGTCTGTTACTCTATTTGCTCAATCTTTCTGACATGGTCAGCTTTCTATCTCTACAATTTCAGTTCCTTTATTTGTTTTTTAATTCTCATTTGCCAAGTTGTTACGAGTATGTTTATCCCAATAAAGCTAAACTTTTCCAAATTAAAATTCAATGCTTTGGTATGGCACGGGCGGTGCGGTTGAAGCTCCTCACCGCACTTACCCTGATTTTCTCTATTAAACCGGGTAGCTTAATTTTTCTGTTTCTTTTCTTTTTCCTAATAGAAATTTGGTGAAACAGGATGCAGGAAATTTCCTTGAGGCGATCCCTATGGGTCTCGCATTGGAATGGGAGAGAGAGAAGACAAGGCTTATGAAAGAGTCGCTGAAACATGATGAAGTTGCATTTCTAGAGAAGGAGCTAGAACGCTCGATGCTAATAGTAAAGAGGGAGGAGATGCTTCAAGAGATAAAAATTGAGGAAAAATTGGTTGATGATTTCATGGTTTTCATTGGAGCTGTTGAGAATAACGATGTCGAGATTGCTCAGAATTTTGATGAGAAAGCTATGATGGACGCTATTATTTCTATGCTGAAGGGTGATGGCAACTCTGGCTGGAACGGTGAAGGATTTGGCGGCATTTACGGTAAAAAGAAAAAGTTTCTGCAATATTTTCATAAGCGGAAGGTTACTTCAGTTTGATCGGTTGAACCGATTGGATTGAAAAAACGATCACCTGCCGGAGCTAAACATTAAACCGGCTGTGTGGTGAACACTCTGTTTTGAATTTGCTAACGGTTTTATGGTTGTTGTTGGTGCAGGTGAGAGTTACGATCTTGATGTCACTATTGAAGGAGCAGAGCGTGACGGCGGTGAAGGCAGCAACGCTGGTGGAGAGGGCGGCTGTTGCGATGGTGACCGCCTTAAGTAGGATCATTGGTGCAAATGGCGGCTGCGCGCCGTAAGTAGGGTCATGGGTCATTGGTGGGTTATGGAAAACTCTATTTAATGATCTATTTTAGGAATAATTATGAAAAATTAGTGTACAAGTACTTGTACTTTGCTTGGTGCTGATAAAATTTGGATTTCTTCAAGTGCGTTAAAGGCATGTTTTGTGTGTATTTAAGTTTATAAATTGCTGCTTGAAACACAGGTACAGCTTTATTATTAGTACTTAGTAGCAAGTTGGTGCTTGTAGAAATGGGATAGTGTTGGATCCATTGAGTAACAAGCTAGCCGGAACCTCCATTTTCTATAGATCCTAAATAAACTTAAATGTGCTTCTAGCTTTGATAGTCCAAAACAAGTGATAATTCTATTCTCAACTTAATGTTGAATTTTTTTCCTTAAAATTAGGTTTTACTTACTCATGTTTGAGTAGAATTGAAATATATTTGGGTTACAAAGTCTGTGTAAGTGAATACCCAACAAGATGGTTATTGAAGAAATATAAATTGAATTCTTAAGTATAGGCTTTAAGATTATGAACAAGTTGGAGATGTAAGGCTTTGAGGTTATATTCTTTCCTTTTTAACCGTTTGGTAGTAATTAAACAGCGTCATTCATAGACAAGCATGGTACTTTTAGTTACTGGTGTCAAAAGTTAATTTATGGTCCTGAAACTAAAACAGAGAGAAAGTTGCAACTAGAGCTGCCCATGGAAACCTGGCCCAATTTGGCACGGGCTTAGACCTCATAATTGAAAGAGGAAATTATTTGCTCCCAAGCCCGATTCTTGTAAAAGATGGCTTCTCATACGTGGGAATTGAAGGAAAAAACCGGGCATACGATTGCTTTACAGTTTGCTCCTGGATTATTAAAACAAACCTTTCTTAATTGTAAATTCCTTCAGGATCTTAATATCTGCGGAGCTCGATAAATGCTTCAGTTCGAATCAGAGAACAGCCATGCCATGCTGGGTCTTTTTACAGTTCACTCGGAACAGGGCTCGCTTGGTAAGTGCCCTTTTGCCGTCTTCCGGCTGAAGAAAAAATAAAAAACTCAATACTCGGAGGCCGAGTGAACAAAACGACAAAATGCTTGGCTGCTCTTACTTTAAAAAATAAAAAAATATATATAAGTGGCTTGGATTGTAAATAAATTTCTAAACCTTTCATTCCTATATATATACCATATGGTTGGAGCGAAATGTTTTGCATCATTGCCTCACAACCGCGCTATCACTTCCTCCTCAGAGGTATCGCCTTATTTCTTTCTCTCTTGTCATTAGGATTAAGACAGGTCTGCAAGCTCAACTCTTTCTTACATGTTGAGAAAGGACTACTGTTCCTTTATGCTCCTTTTTATCTGTGTTCTGTAAAAGAACCTTTGTCTAGTTTTAGCACAGAAAAAGCTGAGCTTTGGTGTTGATATGATCAAAGGGTTAGTTTTGTCGCAGCTGTGTTGAGTTGAACCTGAGTGTTCAATTACCGGCTTGTTGCTCCAACAGCGGCCTGCCTCAGTTCGATCAAGCCATTAGGTTCAATTTTTTTCCTTGGGATGATCAGATATTCACAAGCTTAGATCATTCATAATGTTTCTCCATCTAACACCCTTAACTCATCATTTCATTCTTGTTTGACGTTAAAACCTCAAAAAAAAAAAAGAAAAAAAGAAAGGAATTGATCATGGAAGGTTACGATGAAACCGAGAAAAATGACCCACAAAATTAGAGTTGGTTAAGGCTTCTGTTTTTGTTGCTAGTTTGGTTTTTGTTTAGGTCATGGAAATGATAGCCGGTTCCCTATGGCTTATTGTGCAGCCGGTTCCCTATGGCTTATTGTGCAGCAAAATCTTTTGCAAGTGTACAGTTTTTTTGCCCATTCCCCTTTTAGCATCCTAACTAAAGCATGTCATTTGCTACTACTCATGAGGTTGGAATAATCACCTAGATATCTTGGGGAGCAATCGCTCGATTTTGGTAAATTTGTGCGAGCATTGGCCCCATAGACGGACGACTATATTAGCAAAGCTATTGCTCCATTTGCTTGACTTTTCTCAAGTTGCATCTGCATTTGTTTTGCTGCATTTTGTCTATTATATCTTTTTTTTTATTCTTTTTTCGATTAGACTTAATTTTTTCTTTCCAAAAGTCTTGGTCGCCAATGGTGGGCGTGCTGTGACCAATGCTATTGGCGTGCATTGACAGATAACAGGTTAAATTTTTTCTAGAAACGAATATTACACCTTATTATAATATTTTATTTTTTATTACCGAATTAGTAGATTAAGTAGCTACAATGTTTTTCACTTTAATATTACAATCGTTCAATTTTACTTGTTTATTGTGGAGATTATATCAAAACCCACACTTATACATGATTAAAATTTTTTTGATGATATGTTTCTGTCAAATGAAATAATGGGTATTATATTTTTTTGAACTAAAACAAACAAATTTTCTTTCTTTTTTTTTAATAAATGAAAACAAACTTTCGCTCTCAATCCAACTGTCAATGTTATTTGGTCTTTATTGTTCATCTGTTGGTTTTCTTCATTCTATTGTTCTTCTCCCTCTCACCTTCCTTTTAAATAATTTCAGGAATGGTTTTTTTTTCTTCATAATGGGAAAAAAGAATCTTACTCTTTAGGTAAAAAATCATGCATCAATTAATAAATCAAATACACAAGTACAATTTCAAAATTGGTTGAATCCTATTTTCACAAAATTTTCTTTTAAAGTTTGAAGCAAATTAAAAATTAGTTTTTTTTTGCAGTTTCATGGACTTTTATAATTTTTCTTCACAATAATGAAATCTTTGGACATTTTTTTTAAAAAATTAATCACTATGGCTAATTATAAAGAAATTGAGAATATGTTTTTCAAAAAAAATAAAGAAATTGAGAAAATTTTGTATTGAGTTTTAGTTATATCTATTGCCTTTTCTCCTTACTTTAATATTGAATTAATAATATTTTAATTATAGCTAATCAAAGAAAATTGAATGAATGAGAGTTAATTTGGTGCTAATTATATGATTTTGTTTACGCCTTATTCATAGTTTATTTTCAATAGCCGGTGGTGATAACTAGGCAATTGTCAACAGCAACCGCACTTGACCAGCAGACTAGTCCAAACGCGCCACGTCGCACGGTAAACTGATTTCTCAGCTCCGGATTTTAGTTGCCTTCAATTTCCCCTTTCTCACGATAGCCGAAATTACAAGGAATGGAGCCATCTACTTTGAATGATATTTTTTTTTTATTTTTAAGTATCTTAAATTGATTAAAGAAGGGGGCTAAAATAAGGGATGTTGAAAATTTACCTTTTTTTTTTTAAATTGATTCCGTTTACACTTCTTTGTGTTGACTAAAACTAGCTCCGTGAAGAACTTTATAAAAAAGGGAGAGGGAGAGAAAGAAGTTGAGAGAGATAGTAGATAAGAGAGCAAGAGAAAAATAAGCATATAAATTTTTTTGTACTTTTCTCTGCTTGAGAACTTAATTGGTTTTTCTCTCTTTAAATAGGTTACAAATTACATTATATAAGGAAACTTTGTCCAACAATAAGGAGAGATTATAGGGTCAATGATGGTGTATCAATCTTCCAAAATTGGTTCAATGTTTCTTTACCGAAAATATTGCAACACATGTCGCTAATCTTGCTGTTGACCTGTTGTCATGTCTACTGCTGATTTGCTGTTGATTTATGAGTGATTTGGTGTTGTTTTGTGAGAGATTTCTCGTTGGTTTGTGATTGATTTATTATTGGTTTGTGGGAGATGATAATGTTCAACTTTCTCGCTCAAACTTGACATGGAAGGAGACCATAGTCCAAGTTTGCCACGAAATGCTTCAAAAGTGTGTCGAGGTAATGCCTTAGTGAGAATGTCAGCTACTTGTAGCTTTGAAGAAATAAACTTGGTTTCGAGAGGTCCTAAGGCCACTTTTTCCCTAACAAAGTGATAGTCAATCTTTATGTGTTTTGTTCTAGCATGAAACACTGGATTAATAGTGAGATAAAGAGTTGATATGTTGTCACAGAAGCGTAAGGCTGGGTAAACCATATAGAGACCAAGATCACACAATAAGTAGGATAGCCAAGTGAGTTCTGTTGCTATTGAGGCTAAAGCTCGATATTCAGCTTCAGCACTAGATTGAGCCATAGTAGATTGCTTCTTAGAACTCCAAGAAATACAATTACCACTTAGAAATGTGCAGAAACCAGTAGTGGATCGTCGTGTGGAAGGACAGCTTGCCTAATCTGCAACTATATAAGCACAAAGAACTAAAGGATTTTGAGATATTAATCAAATACTGAATGACATAGTGCCCTTAACATATCTAAGAATTCTTTTAACAAGTTGAAAATGGTATTTAGAGGGTGAATGCATAAATTGAGACACAGTTAAAAGTAAAGCTAATATCTGGTCTCGTTAATGTTAAATATTGTAAGCCACCAACAATGCTTCGATAGAGATAGTGATCTTTAGAAAGTTCAGTGGTGGGGAAGAGTTGTTTTGATGGAAGTGGGGTAAAGATTGGTTACAATCAAGCATTTGGGCATTAGTAAGAAGATCGATAGCATATTTTGTTTGATTGAGAAAAGACCCTGAGAATACTTATAAACTTTTACACCTAGAAAGTAATGAATGAATCTAAGATCTTTCATTGAAAATTCTTTGTTTAATGTTTAAATAAAATCATGTAAGGAGTTTGTATCACTACTTGTGAGAAGAATGTCATTAACATATACAAGGAGATAAATGATGTTGTGTGTGTTGTGTTTAATGAAAAGTGAAGAATTTGCAGTACTACAAGAAAAACCAATTGAAAGAAGGAATAAGCTAAAAAGATCAAACCAGCCACGTGGAGCTTGACGAAGACCATATAAGGCTTTCTTTAGTTTGCAAACATGATTGGGTCTACTAGTGTCTTGAAATCCAAGTGGTTGTTCAAGATAGACAACTTCAAAGTTGATGCCATGGAGGAAGGCATTCTTTACATCCAATTGTCCAATATCCCACTTATGTGCTAAAGCACTAGTTAAAACACTTTGATAGTAGCTGGTTTAATGACAGGAGAGAAAGTCTCTAAAAAATCTAAGCCCTGCACTTGCTAGTATCTTTTTGCCACGAATCAAGCTTTCAATCTTTATAAAGTGCCATCTGACTTAAGTTTTGTCTTGTAAACCCATTTACTTCCAATGACATTCATATCAAATTTTTGTGGAACAAGGTCCCAAGTTTCATTGGCATGAAGTGCTACAATATCTTCTTCCATTGCAACAAGCCATCATAGATGTTGAAGGGCAGTTTTAAGCGTTTTAGGTTCATGAGGTATGTGAGCTAGGAATGTGTGTGATAGCGATGCATATTTAGGGTTTTGTTTGACAATTTCACTTTTAGATCTAGTGGTCATTGTATGTGATTTTGTTTGAGTGCATGATAGAGGATAAGTTGTAGGTGAGAAATATTCATTAAAATTGGGTAGTAAAGGGAGACTATTAGTTTGTGTTGTTCAGGAAGAGGGTATGATAGTTGAAGAGAATTCATGGTTAAGTTAGTCTAAGGGATTATCATGGGTAGAAAAGTGTTGTTGTGGATTGAAAGGTTCTCTTATGGTTGACAAGTTGTGATCAAATTGTATGAAGGTGGATGTTGGGATTGTATCTGGTGAGGACTCAAGATGAAATTGGTTTAAGTGTATATCCTAGATAGAAGTAGGAGGTTCCATGTCGTTTTCTTCGAGACTAGTCTATTGGTCTTGCTCATAAACAACTGGTAGAAATCTGGAATGGGGTATTGTTGATGATGTTGTGATGAATTTTGTTGTACCTACACATGTATACCACTCACTGAAAGAAGTAACTTCATTAGTAGTCCAATTGTTAGAGATAGCTTGGTTGGTTCTTGAAAATGATATATTTCCTCATCAAAAACTACATGTCGAGATATAAACATTCTTTTTGTTGAAGGATAATAATACTTATATCTTTTGCATACTTCACTGTATCTAATAAATACACATGGTAAGGAGTGAGGGTCAAGTTTAGTTTTGTTGTAGGGTCTTAAATAAGGGAAGCAATGAAAACCAAAAACTCTCAAGGATGAATAGTTAGGTTTTTTATTATATAAAAGCTCATGAGGGTTCTTCTACTATAATATTCTAGAAGGTTATCTATGAATCAACCAGACTGTAACTCCAAAAGCCTTATTCCACAAGTAATTGGGAATTCCTCCATAAAACATCATAGTTTGGCCTAATTTAGTTATGTTCTTATATTTTCTTTTGCAATCCCATTTTGTGGTGATGTATGAAGACAAGACATTTGGTGTTTAATGCCAAACTTGGATAGATAGGCATTAAACTTGGTGTCTTTGAGTTCTCCCCCACCATCAGATTAAACACTTTGATCTTTTTTTCAAACTAATTTTCAACATAATTATGGAAATCAATAAAACATTGTAAAAAATCAAATTTATTCTTCAAAGGAAAATACTATGTAAACCTTGTGCATTCATCAATAAAAATAACATAATAATTGAAGTGATAATACAAAGCAACATGTGTTTTCTCCCACAAGTCACAATGAATGATAGAAAAAGGTTCCTTACTTAAATCCTTTCTACTTAGAAATGGTAGCCTAAATACTTTGGCCATTTGACACCTAAAGCAAATTTGTTCTTTATTGCTATAAATAGTCTTACTGGAGATTAAATCTTGATCTTTGAGCATATCAATGACAATCATTTAAAGATGTCCTAGCCTTGCATGCCAAACTTCTATTGAAGTAATTTGAAATATGTTAGAGAACAATGTTGTTATTTTTGTTGAACTGTTATCTGGTTGCAAGGCATAAAGTCCTCCACTTCTATTTCTTGTTGCTATGACCTGTTTTGTCTCATTGTCCTTTATCACATATTCATTAGATGAGAATTTACAAGTGTAAGGATAATCAGAGGTTAATTGACTGACAGATAATAAATTTTTCTTAATTTGAGGTACAACAAGAACATTATTTAAATGTCAATTTTTTTTTCAATTTTAAGTGATGCAGATCCTATGTGGGTAATGTCTAGCATGTGTCCATCACCTACCATAGTTTTGTTAGGTCCATGATATGAAGTGAATTTATTTAGCTTACCAATGTCAGAAATCATATGAGATAAGGCTCTATTGTCTAGATGCTAGGTTTCATATTAAATATCTGATATATTGATGGCCACTAGAGCTTGTAAGGGAATTTCAGGTTGTTAAAAGTTGATTAAAGCATTGCCAGCAATTAAGGGCAGTATGCCTTGGTTTGTTGCAGATTTAACTGTAGGCTTAAGTGTCTTGGTCTTGCTTGGCAGAGACATTTGCTGCAGATGTGAAGGGTTTTGCACCTAGAATGCCATCCTTGAGATGATAAATTAATTTGTGGTTGTCGAGGTCAATTGTGGAAAATCCTTAAATTAGATTAATGTTGAGAATGTTGGCTAACAAAAGTCATAGTTTGATTTAAAGAACCAAAACTATTAGGAAAGTTGACAGATTTCATTGTCTCATGTCCTTGAAGTAAAGGAACAATTTTGCAAAATGATGGTATTGGAGTTTTCATCATAGTTATTACAAATGACTCATATTCATGGCCAAGACCCCTGAGCAATTGAACCACTTTGGTTCAATCACTTATTGGTTTTCTAATAACAGCCAAGTCATCACAAATTGCTTTAAACTTTCTGATGTAGTCAGGAATGGAGAGATTATCTTTTCTATTAGTTTGTAGAGTTTGTAAAAGATAAAACTCCATTTTTTGTGATTTTTGGGCAAAGGCATCCATTAAGGCATTCCACATATCTAACAATGTTTCTAATCCAACAACAAGTCCAAGCACTCCTTTAGACTAGTTTCTTGTGATTCTTGTGATTCGTCAGATAATGTACTGTTATCCAACCTCCAACCTTGTAAAAGAGAATTTAATTTTTTCCAAAGCATATACTCTGGACTAGTCTGATCGGGCATGGCATATTTACCATCCAAAAAAGCAAGCATATCTTGACTTTTAACTAATCCCATGATCTGAGTCTTTCATAAAAAAAAAAATTGTCTGGTTAAGATGGATATAAACAAAATTTCCCACATTCAATGTTGAAGGGTAAGGGTATTTAATAGATGCGGCCATTGAAGGAGTAGATATAGTAAGGTAATTTAAGAATGGTCAAGAAAATATAGAAATGTGATGATAGTAGAAATTTAGAAATAGTAATAGAGGCTTGATAGTAAAAGAAATAAAAAAAAGTGTGAGGATATTAGTAGTTTAAAAAAAATAGTAGAGGAGATGTGAACTAACATAATAGTAAGAATAATAAGTAAAAATAAATAAATAAATAATGATAGTGAAATTTCAATAGAGATAGAGATTGAGATTGGGTAAAAGTTTATCAAATAGCTAGAAGTGTTGGTTTGACTTTGAATTTAGATAGTTAAGGAAGAATTTAGAATGGAAGAATGATTAAATCACCAAGTAGTAGAATGACAGAATTATAAGATAAGAAGAACAATTAGGATAAGATTAGGATGATAGAATGATATGAAGAAAATCAGAAAAAGAGTTATAAGAAATAGAAGATTTTAACTCAAGTAAGGCCGAAGACAAAAAAAAACCGCTCACATGACGTGGTAGACTGAAGAAACAACTTAAGTAAGGTAGTAGGCAAAAGAAACAACTTTGAAAACAGAAGAAAAAAAATTAGAATTCACCTAGAAATTGCTCTAATACCATGAAGAACTTTATAAAAAAGGGAGAGGGAAAGAAAGAAGTTGAGAGAGACAGTAGATAAGAAAGGAGGAGAAAAATAAACGTATTAATTTTTTTGTATTTTTTTCTTCTTGAGAACTTAGTTGGTTCTCCACTCTTTAAATAGGTTACAAACTATGTTATATAAGGAAACTTTGTCCAACAATAGGGAGAGATTATAGGGTCAATCATGGTGTAGCAATCTTCCAAAATGGGTGCAACGTCTCTTTACAAAAAATATTGCAACACATGCTGTTAATCTTGCTATTGATCTGTTGTCGTATCTACTATTGATTTGGTGTTGTTTTGTGAGAGATTTCCTGTTGGTTTGTGCGAGATGATAGTGTTCAACACCTCGACCCTCTCATTCTCGTATGGCCTTACTATTCAAACGAGCTGAAAGCAATTCATGATAAATGAAGAAGTCAATCTTGGTCAAGAGTGAACACCCCCACGAGTCAGACAAGTGTGCAGAAAGAGATACTTTTACAGACAATTGGATAAATAAATGCTAAGGATGGATATAATCTATAATTTATACAATCATTATAATGACATTATTAATTTTAAAATTTAAAATAAAATAGTCATATAATTATATGTGTCACGATTTTTGCGTGGACGTAAATCTCACATAGTCAAGATATGCTCCCAACTTGTTAAGCCATAAAGTCTCACATCAAAGAAAAGCTCCCAGTGGGGAGTAAGGGAAGATGTCATGATAACCATGAATCCCACATCGATTGTGTACTAAAATGATACTTGACATATAAAGGTTCATACCACCTTTAATTTGTGAGGTGTTTCTTATGAGATAAAATCGTAAAATCAACGAGTCAAAGCAAACAATACCAAAGGGATTGGTGTGGATAATTAGATTTTGGACTAATTTCTCCAATCCATGGCCACATTTGAATAGTAAAACATGTACCAATTTTTCACCTTGGTGTAATATGCTACCGCGAAGATATTTGAAGCGTGTAGGAAGGGGGCTAAATCATTTTCTTCACCATGTTTAATTAACACATTTTCCTAAGAGAGAAAAATATAGTTGAAGGTAAGGTTTGTTGATGAAAGTATGTATTTGGGTATCATATTCGAGACTTTGATACGAAGAAAGCAAGATAGGGCGAAGAGGATTTAAAAAGTCCATGAGAGAGCAGAGAGGGTCAGAATCGGCGGAAGTTGCAAGGAAGAGAGGGCGAGGGGAGGGGCAGTCGGCTCTACCCCAAGCGGAATTTGATTTCATGGTTTTTTTTTTCTGCCTTTATTATCTACTAACTACTTATGGGAACAATATTAGTATTACCAATCTCTTATATTGGTGCTGTAAAAGTTGAAATTCAACTCCTACAATCACACAATACAAGAAAACTTGACCATTCTTTGGCTGGCTTTGTTTTTTCTTTTGCTTATGGATCAAAGTAATGGTCAACCTTTATCTTATATAACCACTACTGCTTTTCTCTTCCTTTGCTTCAATTCCGCGTATCAATGCCCTTTAATATTAATAATAATAATAATACTAGTAAATACTAAACACCCTTTCGCCTCTGCCCTGACCTTTCCATCCCTCCCCTCTCATCTTTTTTCTTTTCTGTAATTACAATTTTTTACTATAATTGCTCAAAATACTTTTCAAACACACTTGTTTCAAATACAAAAATATAATATCGAAAACCATTCTCTTCTTATTAATGAAATGTTTGGCTTAACAAAAAATAAACACTAATATCTAAATAGGTCTTGCTGCTTTAGACCCACAATTTTAGCAGGCTTAAAATTTCCGCTGGTCACGTTAGATTCCCACCAAGTACAAGCTAAGGTAACAATTTTAGAGCCTGGAAGTCCGGTGCTGCTGGCTTGTTGCAAGCCTTAGTAGCTTGTTCTTTCTGTGGCTGCTATTGTCAGAGTCTGCGTGCTGCTGGTTTTTGTTCCACTAGCAGTTTTTCTAGTTGTTTAATTAAGGTGGTTTTTGAGCTGGGGTCCCCTTTTGATTGTCTCCATGTATGATTTTGATTGGCGGATCTTTTTCTTCTATACATCGATCACCATTGCACCACCTTCCCGAACTCTCTCTCTCTCTCTCTCTCTTGATTGGCATATCTTTTTCTTCCATACATCGATCACAATTGCACCCCCTACCCATCTCTCTCTCTGTCTGTTCGAACTGATCATCTCAAATGGTGAGATCTTTTCCTATAATTTTGTTTTAGTGTTTATTTTTCACTTAACAATAAAAGAAGAAAAGATTGTTTCCACAGCTAAGGCTTTTGAGGAGCTGGCTTTGTGAAGGCGCTGTAAGATCCTTCAAACTTGTTTCTGATCTTGGGCTTGGATGACCAAGGATTTCTATGTCCTGCTTTTTGTATTTTGGAACTTTTTTGTTCTGTTGTTTCGGGCTTTGCCTTTGGGGCTGTGTAGTTTAGGTTCCTTAGAAGGCTTGCTTTAGGTTGATGGTTTCTTTTGATCATGCTGCCAGTCTCTCTTTTTGTGTTCTGGCAGGGTGAGTTAGCTGAGTTTTGTGGGGCTACTGCCAAAGTTTATGTGAGCAGTCTGCCGTTTCTTGTATTGCTCTTTTGCCAAGCCGGCTTCAATGCCGACCAGAGTCTCTGGCAATTTCAGCTCAGCTAGAGACTATTTTTGACATAAGGCCGGTTGAATGGCCAATAAAATCCACCTTTCACAAAAACAAGCTGTCATGTGTTTGGTTTAAATGGAATAGTTATTCCAATCTTTGGGTTTTTTTTTTCTTTTAACTCAATCAAATCTTTAATTATTCTGTCCCAGACTAGTTGGGGCAAGCCTACATTGGATTTGATTTTTTTGTTATCTTTTCTGGTATGATTGATGTCTGATGGCTCATCGAGATCTTTTCTAAGTTCTGCCAACCCTCCCTGCTGGGAATTCTTTTTGTTTTCAAGCAAGTCACTTGTGACCTTGCTCCCTGTAAGTCTCCATTTGGAGATTTTTATAGCAATAAAATCTCAGCCTTCCAAAAAAAAAATCTTTAATTTTTCTGATCGGAGTAACCATGTTATTTTTTGTTTTAATCAACTTATATTACGTAAGTTTTATTACTAATCAATGGTTTTGAATATTTTGCTTGCCCAATCAGGATGTACGAAACATTCTTGAGAATGTGGAGGTTGAATTGGGAAGGAAGAAAGCAGAGAATAGACGCATGGCGAGGTGGCTAAGGGCAAAGAATCTATCAGTTAAACGAAAGAAAAAAGCACTGCGGAGGATTAAGAGAGTGAACCACCTACTCATTGCAGAGAATAGACGCATGAAAGAATTGGTCGACGTTTTTCTGCTTACAGCTGAAGCAGATAACAATCATGTTCGCGAGATGAATGCAGCTATCCAGGGAATGAATGATCTCAACCTCGATGGAAACTATAATATTACTACTGTGAACCAAGTTCAACCTTGCTCTAGCAGTGGCAGCGCCGCTGATGGCGACAACAATGGTTATAACCGTGGTGATGGAGACGGAAACAACGGTGGTGGACACCATGAGTAGAGTGACGTTGGAGCTCGTTGGCCGTTAGTCAAGAAGTAACTGTGACTGCCTCTCTAATGGCAGCAAATAATGGGTGCAGGTCTTAAGGTTGGACTTTCAGTAATTTGCTGTGTTTGAGTGAAAGGGTAGCTACTGGTTAGTGTTACTGTTTCTTTTGGTGAATTTGGCTGTTTGAGTTCACCATTCAAAGTGTTATTAATTAAAAAAAAAAAAAAACCCTTCTATAAATAACTTCTATTTCATTATAGATCAATGACGAAGGCAAAATTTAGATAAGATTTTCTTAACTGAACTTCCTTTTATTCTACGGATTGGATTAACAGGTATTTATAAGTATTGATTAAAGTTAATTATAATATATTTTTTTTTTGTAATGCACCATACATTCCCTTCAAATTTTAAAGACAAAAAGATAATGAATTAACATGATCACTTCAGTCATTATCAATAGGCAATTGATACAACTTTCCCATTTTCCCTTGCCTTATACTTCATAGAAAGCACAAAAAAATTATTATCTAAAACTTACATGGATTAATTCAGTTGGTAAAGAAAGGAATGTTTTGTTTCTTGTCAATCAAAGTTCAATCTTTATAAGGAACATTTTGAAAACAAAATCTCGAATGTATTGAAAATGCGTCTTTAAAATAGTTCGAGGAAGAAATTAAGCACAAGTTAAACTTAGAAATACCTTGATCTTATTAAAAAAGGAAATTCATCTTTTTCCTAAGTAAGAGGAAGACAGACTGCTTTGGTAAGTTGCAGCCTCAGTCCCTCATAATATTTACATGGAATTACGAAAGCTACGTGACCTGACAACGGTTTAAGAGAGAGAATTGCATGGGAAGCCCGATAATACCTGGAATGGAATTTAAAATTAGCAATCAATATAAATAATTTCAACAATCCAAATGTGCCAAAGCCCAAAACAAGCCCCCAACCCCTCCCCTCCCAAAAAAAAAATTAAAAAAATGATAAATATTTGATTAAATATAATAAATAATTAAAAATATTTATTTAAATATTTTAAAAAAATTAATATTATATTATTTTTTTAATGATAACTATTCTTTAATACCTTTTTATCTAATAATTAACAATTTCAATATTTCCATTCCCAAATGTATGCCTTGTGTTTTCTTGCATTTAGATATAATGATTCTAGAATCCCCAAATTCAACACGTTTCTGTTTCCTATAAGAGCTTATGATACAAGTGATCCTAACGACCTATGGAGCCCCACCTCACAATTACCTAACGTTTTAGCTTGCTAGTAACCGTTTTGATTGATGTCATTCATTTTCCATTCAATTCCTCAATAAGTGCCTTACTTTTCTCTTTCCTTTCTTTTCCTTTCAATTTTGTTATTATTAATTGTGAAATTTCAGTTTAGATACTAGCAACTTAACCATCTTGAGTAAATATCAGAGAAACAAGTAATCAAAATCCAATTTTCTTGGGTCAAAAATGAATTTAATTTAAATAAACTTCTTATCTAAGAAATTGGATAAGAGAAGAGGGAAAGATGAAGGGAACAAACAGGATTTAAGCACCTACCAATACTTGTATACCTTTTAAACATTTGGCAAAATTATATATTAAATTAAAGTTTTGAGGCATGGATTTGGATTCTCTAAGTCTTGACTTCTTTTATTTGTTTGTCTATTTCATTTACAAACAATTTTCAACAAGATCAGACAAAAAAATAATATTAAACCTAAAAAAAACTTCTTTAAATTAATTCTACTTGCACCGTTTGCCATTTAATGCTAGCTAATCAAATTTCATTGTGACATAAAATCCCTGCCTCCCCTGGTAACAAAAGCATCCCTCTTTTAGTTGACAGCATCAGTAAATAGTTGATACGGTTGAAGTATATATAACCCCAAAAAATGGCCTTGTCTCTTAAAATTTTGTCTTCCCTTCTCACATGGGAAAAAGAAAGTTCAACTAACAAAGAAATTTCACTCCAAATCTCAATCTTTTCTTTTCTTTTCTTTTCTTTTGGTTTCCTTTCTCCTCGTAAACAATCCAACCTCCTTTTTTCTTCATTGGGTATTAGAATCTTGTTCCTTTCTATTCCCAAAGAACCTGTTTTTTTATCAATGGCTACGACAGAGGAGTCAGCAGCAGTATGCGAAGAAACAGAGTTAAAGAAAGAACTGCAAAGGGTGGTAAAGACGATTCTTGAAGAAGATGATATCGGATTGACAACAATTGAAGCTACAAGAATCTTGTGTAATTTAGCAGAATTGAAGCCGAAAAAAACTGTTGGCCTTCGACTGGACGATAAGGTTTTGCTTGAGAAATTCAAGTGTCCTCTTTCAGGTTAAATAATGGGTGATCCTGTTGTCTTGGGTTCTGGCTAGGTTAGCCTTTAAAGGTTGATTTTTTTTACTTTGTTTCTGTATTGGTAAATAGGTTTGCTTTATAATGCTTAGACTGTTTGGATTTTGGCTGGTGTGTTGCATATTAAAGCTTCTTGTCTATTCCTAATTCATTCTTTTGTCCTTTTTTATTTTCTTTTATCATTTCATTCATTCTTTCGATGAAAGGTTTGCCATAGGGTCTTCATTTGGCTATGGAAAGATTCAGATTTAAGGGTTGCCTTTTTGAAATATTACCAGTTAGCCGCTATATGTCACTGTGAAAATCTTTTAAAATCTTTTCCTTATTGAGGAATTATTTATTGATTATAAGTTGCATGTAAAGCCGAATTTCTAATGTGATTTACACTTGTAGTTGGTGCTCGTTTTGATTCCTGGCATGGGAAACAACATGCAAAGGTTCCATGTTGATTAAATGGACTTTCACCGTAAAGTTATGATAAAATTTTGTTATAATGGAAGTACATTGTTTGATATTATTCATGCAAGTGTTTTTTGCGTCTGTCTATGTGCTTCTTTATTTTTTTCCTTTTGAGTTTGAGTGATTCGAAAGAAGTCCACAACAAGTTTGAGTTATCCTTTGTTTTAGTTGGAAATGAATCTGGTGTGTGGCAGCCATTCATGATTTTAATGAGGTTGAACCTCTCTTAACTGGTTGCATTTCAATAGGTAGATGGGGATTACTCTCTCTCATTTTGGTACATTAGTGAATCGGCTAATAGCATAGTTCCAAGAAGCCTAGAGCGTCAACGTTACGTTTTCAACATAAACTTCCAACTCTCGTTTAAGGAGATGCTAATCTGAGCCTAAATATTTGCAAAATTTTATGATTTCATATCTTTACTGTGGTAAAAATTACGAAATTATCTCCAAAGAGTTGCCTAAGATCTTACCCAATCAATAGAATAAAAAAGAAAAAAATTAAGCACACTCACAAAAATACAAAAATTTACGTGATTCAGCCATTTGATGACTTACGTCCACGGGCACAGTAACAGAAAAAAATCCCCTAAAAGAAAAATAAGGAGATTACAAAAATAGTCTCAAACTCACAACCCTAATCCCACGTACACCTAAATCACTCTCTCTAAATCTAGGTGATGATTATTCTTCAATCTCATAGAATCCTTTTATGTACCAAATACAATAATCTTATCCTAATATAATTAGGAATTGTTATACTAGTCTAACTAGATTTAAAGACAATCTCAAAAGGTATACTAGTTTGATTAGAATTAAACAATCCTAATCATTCTACAATTCAAGACTATCTAAACATTTACTTTCTTTGTGAGAGATTATCATATTTATTCTGGATTTTTTTTTCTTCTCAATCATCTGCATTAACAGTATCTTATCGATTTTCAGACTTATGATAGGCCACACATCCAGAAGTGGTTGAATGAAGGTAACCTAACATGCCTTCTGTCCAAACAAGTCCTTTCCCACAGGATCCTCACCCCTAACTATTTGGTGCGAGAATTGAATTCACACTGGTGCAAAGAACGTGGCATTGCACTGCCAAAGTCTTGTTAAGATATTGATGGAGATATGAATGCTGAGGTAGACCACATTAATTTGAACTCATTGCATGAAAAGATGTCTTCTTGCTTTTGTGATCAGAAAGAAACTATTAAAGAGCTCGGAGAATGACTATACATACAGGACTACAAGGGTTAGATGGCCAATGGCATCCTTGAGAAAATACATAAGGAAATCATTTTTTGTACGTGCTCTTTTTTCTTCTGAGTACCAATTCAAACTCAATTACTTGTGTAAAAAGTTTTTTGTTTTTCTTCTGAGCACCAATTCAAGCTCAGTTACTTGTGTAAAAAGTTGGCATGCTTTGATTTCCAACAATGAATTAATACACCACAAATGCTTTTGATGTTCCTAAACTAATGCATCACATATGCCATTGATGTTTCTTTAAGGTTGAATTGTACAACACAATGTTGTCCAGATATACTACCACGAACTTATCTAGAAAATCATGAAAAACTAAATTCATCAATATGTAAAAAGTGACAAGGTAATTGATCGTGGGTCGTCTTCCCCAAATATTTCTTCTCTCATTGTTTTTCTCTCACTCTCTGACCTTTATTAATAAACCTTCAAGCTTACAAAATACTTTTTATTTTCAAATTCTTAACATGGTATCAGAGTGGATATCTTAAGGGACTACTTTTTTTCCTTTTCTTTATTCCTTTCTTTTCATTTTCTCTTAATCCATTATCACTTCCATTTTCAATTCCTCTACTCCACCCAAGTTTATTGGAGAAAACTACTCTTTTTGGTGTGTGTGAAGATGGAGTCTTACCTCGAGGCCTTCACTATATGGAAAGTAGTGGAATCCGATGTAGAACCTGTTCAAAGGAGAGTTAATCCAACGCTTGCTCAAATCAGGCAATTTGAAGAAGATAAAGTGAAAAGGTATAAGGCTTTATCTTGTTTACACTCAGCTCTTTTTTATGAAATTTTTGCTAGAGTTATGCATTTAAAATCTCCTAAGGCAGTATGGGATTATTTAATAGATGAGTTTTTTGGGAGTGAAAAGATTAGAAAGATACAAGCCTTCAGCTTAATTCAGAAGTTTGAGATGTATGATGAGAATATTAAAGATTTTTCTGGGAAAATGATGGGGTTAGTAAATCATCTTAGGATGTAAGGGAGGGAGATGACAGAAGAGAAACTTAAAGAGTAAAATGCTCATTAGCTTACCTGAGAAATATGAGTCTAAGGTGTCTTCATTAGAGGATTCTAAAAACTCACCTTGAAGGAGTTTGTTAATGCACTAGAGGGTTTGGAGCAAAGAAAAGATTTTAGACAAAAAAGTTTCACTGAGTCTGCTTTAGTTGCTAAAACCAGAAATGAAAAATCTAGTAGCAGTAGCACTAGGAAACAATGAAGGTGATGAAAAAGATAAGGGTAAGAAGGTAATTGAGAAGAGAAATGGGGAACAGAAGAAGTTATTTCCGCCTTGGTCACATTGCAAGAAGACCAACCATATTGAAAAGTACTAGTGGTACAGGCCAAATATAAAGTGTAGAGCCTATAACCAACAAGGTCATGTGGAAAAGTTATGTAACAAGAGTAAGAATGTTGAAGAGAAGTCAACTGTGGTTGCACAGTATCAGAGTGATGATAATGATGTTATGTTTATGGCAAAGCAAGCAGACAGTGATTTTAGGAATGATACTTGGTTATTGGATAGTGGTTGTTCAAACCACTTAACAGGGTGCAAGACTACCTTTCTGGAGTTTGATGGAAGCTTTAAACCAAGATAGAGATTGGAAATGGTGATTTTCTATTGATCTATGGCGTTGGCTTGGTAGGTGTTCAAACAATTGATGGTATGAAGTCGATTTCCAAGGTATATTATGCTCTTCATGTGAGTCAAAATCTGTTGAGTGCAAGACAGCTGCTAAATGAAAATTTTGAACTGCTATTCGAAGATAAGGCCTGCAACGTAAAAGATCCTTTTGGTAAGGAGTTGTTCACAATGAAGATGAAAAACAAATGCTTCCCTCTCAACTGGTCTGCAGTTCAATATACTGCTTACAAAGTTACTGTAGTGGATGATGAACTTTGGCATAGGAGATATGGTCATGTAAACCATTCTTACTTGAAGCAGATGGTTTTACATAATCTGGTTAATGGTCTTCCTAATGTTTCAAAACCAGATAAACTATGCAGCACATGTCAATTTGGAAAGCAAAACAGAATTGCATTTCCAAAGACAAGGAGTTGGACGGCAACACAAAAGCTTCAACTGGTGCACACTGACCTTAGAGGACTTATGAGAACTTTGTCTTTAAATGAAAGTAAGTTTTATCTATTTTTCATTGATGACTTCACATGCATCATTTGGATTTATTTTCTGAAACATAAGTCTGATGCATTAGCTATCTTTGTGAGATTTAAAGTTGTTGAAACTTAGACTAGCTTAGCTATTAAGGTCCTTAGAAGTGATATTGGGACTGAATATAGTGCTAGAGAATTTGAGATTTATTTGAGTTAGTTTGATATTGTTCATCAAGTTACAGTCACTTATAGTCCCCATCAGAATGGGGTTTCTGAAAAGAAGAATAAAATAATGATAGAAATGGCTCTATGCTTGCTGTTTGAGATGAACTTGCCTAAGTTCTTGTGGGCAGAGGTTGCAAATACAGCAAATTACCTACTGAACATGACTCAGACTAAGTCTCTTGGTAAGAAGACTCCTTATGAAGCTTGGTTTGGGTTCAAGCCTACTGTGACACATCTTAAAGTTTTTAGGTGCATTTGCTATGCAAAAAAACCAGATGCTAAGAGAACTAAGCTTGATGAAAATCTATCATTGCAGTTCATTTGGGCTATAATGAAGTTTCTAAAGGCTACAAGTTATTGGATGTTAAGACAAGGAAGCTGTTTGTGAGCAGGGATGTCAGATTTGATGAAAATGCCAAGTGGAACTAGGAATTAAACAAGTTTAAAAGCAACAAAGATGAAAGCATCAATATTGATACTTTGGGAAATGATAAGTCAGAATATTGGTCTGATGAGAATGTGGATGAAGAACCTTTTAGGGGAACCATATCTTTGGAAGATATTTATGAGATATGTCACATTGCAATTACAGAACCTCAAAGTTACAGTGAAGCAGCAGCAAATGAACACTGGAAGCAGGCAATGGAGGCAGAAATGATGATGATATTGAAGAACAATACATGGTCTTTGGTTGATAAGCCAAAGAACCGAAAAGTCATTGGAGTTAAATGGATTTTCAGGACAAAACTTAACTTTGATGCTTCTATTAACAAATTTAAAGACAGATTAGTAGTTAAGGGGTTCTCTCAAGTGTATAGAGTGGATTTCCTTGAGACTTTTGCACCTGTGGCAAGACATGACACCATTAGACTCCTGATTGCTCTTGCTGCTAAAGAAAAATGGTTGATTTGGCATCTTGACATCAAATCAGCCTTCCTAAATGGAACAATCAGTGAAAACATCTACGTAAATCAACGTGAAGGTTTTGTGGAACCAGGCAAAGAAGACAAAGTATGTAAACTTACTAAGGCTTTGTATGGACTCAAACAAGCCCTACGAGCTTGGTATGAAAGGATGGACAACTACCTACAAAGCCAAGGATTTGTGAGGATTGTTAGTGAACATACCTTATATGTGAAAAGCACTGATGATGTGATACAGCTGATTGTATATTTATATGTAGATGATTTACTTATTACCGGTCCTAGTGGAGATTTCTTAGATGATTTCAAAAATAAGATGAAAAAAGAGGTTGACATGAGTGATTTGGGAAACATGTCATACTTTCTAAGATTGTAAATTGAGCAATGTTTTGATTTTATTTTTCTACATCAAAAGAAATATGCAGGAGTGTTGTTGAAGAAATTCAGCATGGGGGAGTGCAAGCCTGTGTCAACTCCATTGGTGGTTGGAAGCAAGCTAAGTAAGGAAGCAGGAGGTGTTGAAGCCAACGTTGTACAGTATAAAAGAATTATTGGTAGTCTGTTATATCTTTCAGCTTCCAAGCTTGACATAATGTTTGCTACGAGCTTCTTTTCCAGATTTATGCAAGCACCTACTAATTTGCACTTGATGGCTCCAAAAAGAGTCCTCAAGTATGTGAAGGGAACTTGAAGCTTTGATCTTAAGTTCTGTAAAGCTGATAGTAAGCAACTTGAAGGGTATTCAGATAGTGATTAGGCTGGGAGTTTGGAAGATTCCAAAAACACCAGTGGATACTATTTTAATTTTGGTAGTGCTATATTCTCATGGAATTCTAAAAAGCAAGACATTGTTGCTCAATCCTCTGCTGAAGCAAAGTATGTATTAGCTGCAGCAGCAACTAATCAAGCTTTATGGCTTAGGAAGATATTTCTGGATCTGAAGGTGAAATTAGAAGAACCTACAATTCTCTGGGTTGATAATCGGTCAACTATTGCAATGGCTGAGAATCCAGTTATGCATGGAAGAACCAAGCACATTCGGGTCAAATTTCATGCCATCAGAGAGGCAGTTAGAAACAAAGATATTTTAATCAGATACTGTAACACTCATGACCAGGTATCTAACATTTTGACAAACACATTGAGCAAGGAGAAGTTTGAAGAACTGAGAGTGAAGCTTGGGATCTGCAAAATTGATCTTCCGGGGGTGTATTGAGAAGAAGAACCCATTTTGTAGATCTTGGATGAAATGACACGAAGGTTCTTTGATTAAATTTAGCAAAAAAGCTGCACATGCTTCTTTTTATTTTTGTGTTGTTAGGCCCTGCCTCACACGCACTTGACTATTGACTTTATAGTCAGTAATATTTAATGTTTTGTTCGTCCTTGTTTCATTAGCCAGGTGCTTTATATTTCTGGTTGATTCATTGAGGTCTGCACACACACACCTTGCAGCTGTGTGGGATCTTTCTGGTTGTTTGATTTTCTTCTCTTTTCTTGTAAGCCGTTGGCCTCCACGGCACCGTTTTATGCTTTGGTTGGTATTCACTATAAAGATCAAGGGGTAATTGACCGTGGGTCTTCCCTAAATATTTCTTAACTCATTAATATTTCTTAGCTCATTGTTTTTCTCTCACTCTACGACCTCCATTAACAGACCTTCAAGCTTACAAAATGCTTTTCATTTTCAAATTCTTAACATGGTATTAGAGCGGATATCTTCAAGTACCACTCTTTTTACATTTCTTTATTCCTTTCTCTTCATTTTCTCTTAATCCATTATGACTTCTGGTTTCAATTTCCTCTGCTCCACCCAAGTTTACTGGAGAAAGCTACCCCTTTTGGTGTGTGAACATGGAGTCTTATCTCAGGGTCTTCACTCTGTAGGAAAAAAATCCGATGAAGAACCTGATCAAAGGAGAGCTAATCCAACCTTCCTCAAATAAAGCAATTTGAAGAAGATAAAGCGAAAAGGCTATAAAGCCTCATCTTGTTTAATTTAATCCACCTCTAAAAATATTAATTAATTTAATTTGATCCACTTGACTAATTTAATTCACTTCCTCACTCCAACTCTTTAAAATTAATTTAATCCACTTCTAAACGAATTAATAATTAATTTAGAATTAGACATTAAATTGATAAAAACAACATTTGACCCTAACCAACAGACCAAGAACGGTTCAATCTGTTTGGAGCAAGCCCGCTCCTTTTATTAGCAATCTCCTGTCCTTGTCTTTGTTGGCCACTACGGGAGGCTCTCATGAAATTGTGCGCAGCAAAGGTTAAAAACTTAAAAGCCCTCCTTGACCAAACTGTATTCTGCATGAAATCTCCCTCTCAATTTCATTTTAAGACCATGGTTGCCGGTCAAAAAACAATTGGAATGTAGAAAACTATGTTCTTGTAGCATATTGATGTACAAACTACTCAATAGCAGAAGTTGGAGTTCCACAGACCCTTTGAGGAAAGAACATGTTAGCCATCACAACTTAGACGTGTCAGTAAGTGATATCATCTGTCAGACATCAACTTCTCTTCCTCTAATCTTCAATAAGTATTTGGATTATTTTATTCATTTCAAATATCGTGATCTTTCCTGTACTTTATTGTTAAAGAAATTATAAGCAAGTTAAGAGGAAACAACAAAGCGGAAACGCTTTTTCTTGTGAAGAGAAAAACAAGCATTGACTTCATAAGTCTTGTTCCCTATATATGTTGCTGCTTTCTAATTCAATTTCTTTATTGCTACAAATATCTTATCTTACGAGTAACTAATTTTTCATATTTTTTAATTCAAATTGTTCATTAGGAAACAAAATAATACTTTGAGATTGGTCCAAGTTTGGAAACAAACTGCTATCTTATGAACAAATTCAAAATCAACATACAGAGCACCTTACAAAAGAAGACGTACATAAAGAATCTCTTCATCACACTTCCAAGAAGAACTAGTTTTGATATAAAGAGAAAACCTGTCATACATCAATTGACATAAGCTACTACTACAACACTTCAAGTCTGTTAAAACAATCCTCTAATCGTTATTCCACCAGAAACGTGACTGAAGATAGGTCACCACATTCTTATCCAGCTGGAAAGCCTTGGATAGAATATCAGGATTAATGGATGATTTTGATCCCAACACTGCATTTGCAATCGTAATCACTCCAGGATTCTGGCTGCTGAGACCAGCAAAGGCAACTGCATTAGTTTTCCCTATGTTGAATTGGAAGTGAATTGACCGACTGGGAAAACGAAAACGTCTCCAGGGTATAGGACTTTAGTGATGAGACGATTTTATGTAACAAAGCCAACATAGAGAGTGACTTCTAGGACTAGTAGGATCTCGCTAGCCCGAGGGTCAGTGTGAGGGGGGTTTAAGCCACCATAATGTGCAAAGTCGATCCTAGCCAGAGATATAGCAAGAGTGCTAAGTCCTGGTATTTGTTCTACATTGACTGGAATGACTTTTGATCCTAGTTGGTTTGATGTGTTTCCTGGTATGTTGAGTCCTGAAAAAAAGAAGTCTTCAGCTTTGACGAGCTTTGGATCCTTACAGAAGTTACCATTAACAAACACTGCATTAAAATGATAGAAACGCGAGTTGATATACATCATGCATTGCAAAAGGATAGAGATTTTAATCAGAGGGTATAGTTTGTTTACAAATTCTGGTTATTTGCAGAATGTCTTTAATTTAGAGTTATAGACATTGATTTCAATACTTTCAAACAAAAATAATGGGAGAACATACCACCATTTTGGGCGTCCTTGAGGGCTACAAAAAAGTCCTGAAGAGGGCTAGGATCAGAGGCAGTGGCAACTGAGAAAGCCAGAACGAACGGGGAAATTGGTAAAAGGATTTTAAAACCTTCCATTGCAAACAAGGCTGCTTTCTGGCTCAAAAACTTCCAGTTTTAATGCTTGGTGAGAGGTGAGAAACGTTGATTGAAGAACTTGCCCATTTATAGTTGGAGTCGTTGAACTAGTCTTATCTTGTTCTTTCTTGATTAAAATTTCTTCCCAAGAAGCAGATGTAACACTTACCAAGTCTAGAGTGATCTTTTTCCTGCTATTTTCTGGGTATACCTCGTGGAGTTCCCTCTTCCTATGCTTCACTTCATTGACTTGAGCACAGTTCTGAAGTTGCAATGGGAAGCCGGCGCCGCAGGCATTGAACTTGCAATTGAAATTAAGTTGACAATGGTTAATGTTCGACATCTTCTAAAATTCTATACAAATATTGTAGTTAAACATAGGAAGCTTCTTTCATTGACACATGGCATTTAAAAGGACTGTTAATGAGACTTCCATACCTCCTATTCTAGTTCAATTCAATCCAATTAACTGACTCGCTTTAATATGGTGCTTTCTTGATGAAAATATTTAATCTCCCAAGTTGTTCGAAACATCAGTAACACTTAGAATTGGAATTTGAAACTGTAAATCGTTCGATTTAAGTACTGAAATATAGCTTGTGCCCTTCACACAAAATAATCTTACCTTCATATTGTAATTGCTACTTGGAAATATCTTATGAAAATCTTCATATTGAACTAGAAATATTCAGACTGGAATTGGGTGGGGCGCGCCAGGCCCGAGCTGTAGTGCAACACTTGGGCGACGCACGAGAGCCCCAATAGCAAGCTACTGTGGTGGACTCTCCCCCTTAAAAAATTAATTTAATATCGTGTGGACCGATGGCCCACGTATCAGATATTAAACTGATAAGAACAGATACTACACTTGATCTTAGCCAAAAGGCCGAGAAAGGTATGCTTAAGCCTGAGGAAGCCCGCTTATTTTATCAGCAGCTTCACGCCCAGTCTCTTCACGTCTTGCAAATGTGGGATTGAGACTAAACGTGTATTTCACTTCTCCTTTGGAAGTCATCGGGGACGAATCTCTGCCATCAATGGATGGAAAGTGCAGAATGAAAGAAATGATGGCCCCAAAACCTTTTCAAACTTTCAGAGTTTTCATGTCTGATCTGAAAACACTTAAAAAGCAAATGATGGACTGCAAACTGAACTACAAAGAAAATTGACGCTATATCATTAATGGTAAACCTTATAGTACAATACAAATGACGTCTTCAATGAACATTCCACTCCAAAGAGATTACATAAAATATCAATCCTGGCTGGAAAAGCTAGAAACACTCTAACCTCATACGACAGAGACTAATAATTAGACAGGTCTCCACCATAGAGACCAAACTCACACAAAATTCTGATACATCTCCCATCAAATTCCACAACAGATCATTCATCCCCAAAAAACTTTGGTAAAAGAAAAAACAGAAAAAGAAACATAATAACAGCATTCAGGGCATTTATAAAAAGGACCCCATGGTGACAAATTTTGTCCCTGTATGACAAACATTATACAGGACTATAAATAGTATTTATATCAGATACATCTAACTAGAAAACTACTACTTGGTTAATAATTTTATGGGCCCTGGGGGCTTGGACTTGTTGGGAGGAGTCAAATTTTTAAGGTTGGTTTTGGTTAGTTTTGGGGCTGAGAAAGATGAAACAAACTAGAATTGACCTCCTGTGAAGGTTTGGCCAAATGACCAATTGGGAGGAGCCGCATTGTTGGAGATGACAGAGCTGCCATCACTTGTTGTGACCTTAAAAGAGAGGGCTTGACCGTTCAAATAAGAGTTGCTTTGCCAGTTTTGGCCCCAATTGCGAGACATCACTTGCCAACCGGTTCTAGACCCTTTGATAGAGACAGACACCACATCTCCAGCCCCTCCAACATTGGTTATCAGAACAAGGTTGAAGTATGAATGGCCATTTATGGTAAACCTCAGCGCACCAGATTTCCTACAAGCAACCCTGCAAATGAAAAGATACTGTTTAGCTTGTCTTTGACATAACTTGTTTTAGAATTGAATTTAATATATGACCATTTTGACTCAAGCTATGCTTATGCCAAAAATTAAACTAACTGTTAATTTAAACATGACTTGCAAACTTGAACTGCAATCCTATCTCGAGGTTTTAGGGCTATGTTAGACTGAGATCTAGTTTGGTTTGTGTTTCTTACCTTCTGTACTGAACAGGCACTATTCCTGCTTTGTATTGAGCTATATGTTGGAAAACAGGTTGGGAGAGATCAAAGTGTCTTAAAGGAGGGTTACACCATCCTCCTGCATTATTTGGGAGAGCATTGTTTGGAGGGCAGAAGTTTGTTGCTGTGACTATGATGGATCCTGGGAGACACCACCTATTGTCATTAATACATTTGATCTCAAAGCATGCTCCACAAGTCAGCCCTTTGTTGAATAGAGCAGTACTCAATGCAGCAGTGCTTGTGCCATAACCTTGGCTATAAAGATTTCCATAGCCACATGCGCCTCCTACAACATTTGGAAAAGTAGCTGAGAGAGGAATCGTGGAAAGGGAGAGTTAATAATGAGTTCTTTTGCATTGTTTCGTTCTTACCCATTGTACCAGAAGCATCACCTCCTCCATAGAAGGTAGCATGAGCATTAGACCATCCACCTCCGTATCCATGAATTGTCTTCAACATGGCAAGAGAAGACACAAGAAAAATTCCAAGAAAATCCATTTTCTGCAAAAGCAATCAACATTCAAAGATCAGCATTTTTTGAGGTGAACTGATAAAGAAAGGCTTATGTAAGATTGGGAATGGAAAGATGCAGCATGCAAGAGAAATGATGTTCTTGTTCTTACAAAGGCCAGAGTTAACTTTGAAAACTTTGACTTGGGGAACAGAGTCAATGAGAATTGAGAAATAAGGTAAGAAGAGCTGGGGGGTGAAGTTCTATTTATAATGTGTGTGACAGAGGACAGACTGATGGAGGGGGAGGGGGAGGGGTAGCAGAGGAAGGTGTTGGGTAGATGCTACCAACGTTTAAGGGGTATCTTTTTCTTCTTCTTTTTTTTTTCCATACACAAAAGAATAATTGGCACCCTTATCTTTTGAAGTACACTGGAAATGATGTCACAGTGTTCCTTTTGCACACATCATATAAAAGATAATAGAAAAGAAGAATAATGTACTAACCGGAAAAAGAATCCTCTAACAGATTGGACCCATGTTCTTGTTGACTTTCCTCTAGGACTTGAACCAGAAAAAAGTAAGGGAAAAGGTTCTCTGCATCTGTTGATGTCCAAAAACATTTTGTAATCTTACTTTTACTATGGTTTAAGCACACTCCTCGCTTACAATTAAAGATCCTGAAGAATCCTTCCAGGATGTGAATCTTGTGGCAAAGGATTAAAGTTATTTGAAAGAAATTTATCGAAGAAGTGATTTGGTTGCCATGAAAGTTGGAAAGATAAAAAGGATGCAAGATGATCGTGCCAACTAAATTGCTTTTAATCTCTAATTTTATGCTGATAAGAGGAGATTTTATCATGATGTTACAAGGGAGCCCAAAAAGAGTTATCACATAAGGTACTTCTTGCATTACTGGTCTGATATTTTTGCAGCATACTGTTGATTTTCTATTGTTTGGAGAGCAATTCACCAATCACGGTTGGACGAAAAGAAGAGAAAAATCAGAGTTCATTTCATCAGCATATTCGATTGAAATATATGCCTATGCTATATGCAGGAGCCATGACACTCCTTTCTGGATGCAAAGTTAAACTGACATCATATGCAGATAGTCAATATTCCTTCCAATTTTGCCTGGATCAGCATTGATTGGAACTTGGAACTATGAAAGAGATAAAGGGTTTCTATTACTTTGAAGAATTGTCGTCCACATCCTCTCGTGCTCCAAGAGAATAACGATAGCTTTTGGAAGTCCATTTTAAGGATCTGTCAAAAACAAATTTTCTATCACCAAGTGCTTAGGCAGAGAACAAACCTCTTAATGCTGTCTAAGTTCAACGGTTATGTCAATCATGGATTAATGTTTAAATATGTTTAACTTGACTTGCAATTATCAGTAATCTTCAATTCCCCTTCAAGTCTGACATGCAGATTCAATGAAACAAAATTCCTATTGGAAAACTCATCCAGCTTTTCGAAATCAGTGCAGGAAGAATCCATGTGAAACTACATGCTCAAGCTAGCTAGCCTCCCCACCCTGAATAGAATATAGGCTATGAAATGTCACAATCAAAGTGTTGGGCATGTGGCAAACCGCCCATCTCAGCTAGTAAAGATAATGGAATGTTTATCTTTTCTAACATTCCTTTCTCATTATACTTTCATTCTCTTTACTTTATCCATCTTAGCTGTGTCCAGTTGACAACCCTTTTCATTGTCTCCATGCAGCAGTTCCCTTGAAGAATATGGAGCTTATTATAATCTTTGCAGCTTGAAAGAACTCATATTAAAATTGAACCTTCTTTTTCAGGACGTTACAGGCATGTGTATGTGATCAATATTTCAAAACTAAGCTAGATTTTTTTCCTACAATTTCAATGGCCATTTTAGTTAACTGGTAAGATATCGTGCAAAAAATCTCATTTGATTTCTGGGAGCATTAATCATTGAATACATTAGAGGGAGGCAATCAGCTAATCAACCATTCACTCGTGCAGCTGTTCATGATTGATGAATACTTTTTGTTTCATGAAATAGAAGATATGTGCAAGTACTCTCATTAAAGCAGAGAAACAGTTGGATGCCTTTTGTTTTTAATTTTACAGTTGTCCTCCCGGTAGCAACTAGCCAACTGTCTTCTACTTAGATAAGCTTGGGAATTTAGACTCACAGCTTCTATAACAGAAAATTCCAGTTCTGATGAAATATTTTTTTTCTCTGAGAATTGATCAAGAGCAGGGGGAAAATATAATTTACTTGATAGAATCCTGACATACCATTGATTAAGAATTAAGAAATGATTCTTAGGTGACAAATGGCTATATCTGTTTCACCTAATTGATGTTAACAACAGACCACTTATTGTTCAGAAATTTTACATTTGATCAGGTAGATTCCATTTGGATAAGTTCTACCTAATTAAAATGTTATGTTCCATCACCCTTGTGAGTAAAAAGTTAAAAAGTTCTATGCTCAGGGTTTTGATTCTATTGAGGACAGCTAACACTCAGTGACAAGTTTTATAATAATCCTTCTCTGTCATCACTTTTCAAGTTCCAGAGTACTGAAGAATAAATTGTTCTTATTTCAGAGAACTACCAACCAGATCATGGTAGTTTGAATAGGCCACAAAGGAAAGGATAAATAAACTCCACAACAGATATCAAGCCCCACAGAATAACAACATATCAAAGCAGGCCATGGCATAGACCTAAGTTAGTTGAAAGTTCATACACCGAACTGCACATGGGATCACATGGCCAACTTGTTCAAGCAATAGAATAAGGTCAAAAGAAAAGCCTAAAGGGCCTAGTTGAGTACCTTTGCGCATACAATTTACCCCACATTTTATCCAAAATAAACGCTTCCCAAGATTCAGAGAGACTAAAAACTTCCAAAGGCAACTCTAAGCCACACGAAGCCAGAAAGCAACTTTTGTTGTGGAAACCACCGATCTACATGATGGAGAGTCCACTGGGATTTGCTTGTTCAATTCTGTTGTATCGGCCACTTCGAGTTGAGGCCCGCCTGCACAATATTTTTTAGCAGAGAACAACATGTGAATGCATAATTCAAACAGCAACCTCTCAAAACTGGCATGCACTGAAATTGACATCCAGTGGAGTCCATGATAATTAGGATTTATACTTTTATTGTCTCCAATAAGCAATGGATCATGAATTAAAGGCTTCTCTGCAATGTGATGACACAGTATCCTAGTTTTAAGTCTAGTGAAGTCAGATATCTTGTGCTTGTCATTCAACTATTGCTTTAGAGTAATATGGCCCCAGAAAACAAACTCTCTATTAAGCTCCCACCACACTGGATTTAGCATATAATTATAGAGTAAGAAAGCCATTGCAGGCCTTGTCTCATTGCCTACTAACCCAACATACAAATTTTGCACTGTCAAAGCAAACACCACCAATATCTGCAATAAAAACACAAGATGGAACATTTCCAATTTAAGCATGAAAAAATAAACCTCTTATTTTCAAGGTCTGGCCCCTAAAATTAGTTTCCATCCCCGTCAAACTTCCTGTATGCTGCATTGTAAATCAAATAGGTAGCTGATTTCATAACACATTAGATACAAGCAATATAGGCTTGCTTGCACCCATATTTTGATTAAGTAAGCAATAAGGCATCCAAGATGTTCTTTCTACTATATTGAGAAAAGTGAACAAGAGTAAAAAGATAATATATTGAAAGGAAACAAAGAGTTCACAGAATGACTAAATCTATCTATTTGCAAGTGAATTGCATATCTGGAACTACTAAATAGATACTCAATGTCGAACCGTTTCCCTGCTTGAAGAAGAAGATGATCCGATCCTCTGGAATACCTTGGTGCTAAATATATCTTTACTTACTTTCCCTTTAAACGTGAAATGCTTCTTAAGACGATTTTTTATCGAAGAACCACTGTCATTCCATCGTGGGGCCGGTCGAGGCCAGTTTCTCCTTATTTTTTCCTTGATATGATTTGAGACTTCATCATCTTCCTGGTCTTCAGATATCATCGCACCCCTGCTCCTCCGCAAAGATCTTAAAGCCACTTGCAAAGGTTCTGAAACTGATGCAGATTCTTCTAGTGCTCCAATGGTTTTGAGGCATAATGGGCAGGGAGGATCATGAATCTGGGACTTTGGGGTAACTTGCTCCAAACATTCAGCATGGAACACATGGCTGCAGGGTAGAACCCCAGCAGTTGGCATGTCACCACCTCTAATTATTCGATGTGAACTCCAGGGGGACTTCTGCCACAAAAGTTTTCCACAAACCCCACACTTGTGGTCTACCACAGGACCAATAGGGGACCTCAGGCGCTCCACATCCACATGCTCCGCCATGTCAAACTTTTCTCCATCTAACCCCAGATCATAGCTACTGGCACTGCTCCACCTAAAACCTTCTCTTCTAGAGCTTGCACTGGGGTCTGGTGATGCTTCAGACCTTTGAAGTTCAGAAAGGGTTTTGTGAAACTTGTGCTCAACACTAGAACTGTTTTCATGCAAGTGAAATGGTGAGAAGCGATCCTCACTAGGTGTCAACCTGCCAACACTATTAATGTCAGCATCACCAAAGGCTTCATTATCTGACACAGGGTTGCGAAACACTAGTGGGTAAACAGCTTTTGACATGTAAGAACGTCGACCAGAGAAGTTGCGGTTGGGAAAAGAGAAGGGCTGCTTGCTGGTGGATTCCCAGTGACTAGACTCAGAAAGTGAGGAAGGGGATCCAAAGCTAGGGGATGCTGCAGTTGCTTTAACAGCATATCGCCTCTGCAAGAAGAACACCAAAAAGGGGAAAATGCTTAATGGTAAACTTTTCTTATTTAACTGCTATGAAACCCAACAAGTTGAAACACAAGTCACCTCAGTGGAGCAAGGGAACCAAGAGGTCTGGGGCATTGGTCCTGATAATTAGAAGTAGGTTAATGAAGCAAACATATGATAGTGCAAATAATACAAAATCTATACAAAGGAAACTGCAGTCCATAGTTAAATCAGATTTAAGAAATATAATTACTCCATCCTAAATCATATAATATGTACTTCATTTAGGTTGACTGGACAAAATCCAGGGAAAGGGGCTTGGCTAATTAGCTATAGCCTTCTAAAAGGGGGAGAAAAAGAACTAGTGAATTTGATTTAGTATATTAAGAAAAAAGGTAGCATGTCATTCCTCACTTCCAACTTCTTTGCTATTACAATTTCATGTTCAGACTACAAGTGGCTGCTTCCGGAAACACCCATAACTTTTACAAATTCACAAAATGTATCAAGTTTTAGAAGCATGTTCAACATATTATAATCAGCATTTTACTATTGTGCTGTAAGAGAAACTACCATTCTTTGCAATGTGTAAGAGCCTTTAATTAATAAGCACAACAGCACGAATCGTTCAATTTATGCAATAATCCTAAAGGGCTGAATCAGCCTATCCCCACAAACTAATAAATAAATAGATATCCACATTTCACTGCTCAACCCCAGCCACCATCACCGCCAAACAGAAACTTGGAAATAAAACACATTAAAGTACACTACCAGCTAGGATTGGGTCAACTGAGGTGATTCTGCCAGCATAAGCTGCATCTCTTTTTTTCCTTTTTTTTTTTTAATTTTTTGCCAGACAAATCTCAGAAGCAACAGAAACTCATCATGAAGGAGAACTGGCTACATCATAGGCAGCAGACCAGTTTCAATGCCCAAAATAATCACTAATAAAGGATCTCTAAATGTTTAATGAGCTTTATTAACATTTTAAAATTATCCTCAACAGGAATGAGGAAATTGTTTCATTCACAGAAGTAAAAAATATTTGAAGAGACAATTATTTGCCAGTCTGAAGGACCTTTTAGGCATTCTTGCTATTTAGATACGTATATAATTCTAACAAGGCATTAGTTCAAATGAATTTGTTTCAATGAGAAATGAACCTAATATTCTATCTATCCTCTTATTTTGGAGAACAAATCATTTTCCAGTTTTGCTTATACATTCTTGAATGGCTCCTTAAATGACAAGACAGCATGCTGTTATGGAAAATCTTAAAATTAAAATTGGTACAATATGGCAAACATATGAAAATATAAATCATGAATGGTAAGGCAGAGAAGAGAATGGTAATCATAGTAAACAATCAGTAATGAACAGTTAAGTATTCATTGCAATGTGACATAAAGATTCTAAAGACTTCAAAAATTTTACAATATCATGCCACCCACTTGTTCCAATTTTGACCAATTATGTTATCAGTATTTCTTTCATTGGACCTTCATTTCAGAAAAGGTAATAACTATAATTACAATTTCTGGTTTACATCGAGAAAGTACCATGACATTCAGCATACTATTAACCGGGCAAAAAGATAAAAAGAAAAATGCCCTAAGACCTGGAACTAAATTGACTAATTGACAACAATTAATACGGAAAGTGGCATGTGACATATGATTATACAACTAAATCTGCAAGTGAAATAAGAATCAAACTTAAGCAGGGCATGTCATGTTAGGTAACGGAAGAAATATCAACTTTAGATTACCTCCGACATTAGAGAAAGGGAGCTCCTCTGTATTGAACCTTTGAATGGGTGATGTCCATTGTGGTAGCTGAGCATTATCAGGTGGGCTGCCAGAATAAGAGAGTGCACCGTCAGAAACAGAATGGTGATGGTTGATGCAGCCTTCACTGCCTACCCTGCTTCTGCTACCCCTGCTATTTGAGGATAGTGATGAACCATGTAAACCAGCGCAATGTGACCCATGTCGCAAACCATCTGAATGTAACCTACAGTCCAATATCCTCGATGGAGGGGGTGAGAAACTAGAGTTTATCCTCCAATGTGGTTCATCACGATCCATGGAATCCCTTCTGCTTGTCGGTGATTTAGTTCCATGTGGCCCAGCGGCCACACAACAAAGCGCACCCGTATTAGCTATTTTCTATTGGCACAATAAGGTTGTCCGGTAATCTATTTTAAGATTTTTCACAATTATGGAACTCCACATGCTTATCAGGAACAAAGCATAGTCAAATGTCAACAAAATTAATCCACAGAAATATATTGAAGCCAACAATTATCAACTTGAGACTTGAACCAAAACAGAAGACATGTTAGATTTTCATCTTTGGAGGCAGCCGTGCACTTAAGAAACCTTCCACTTCAACAAGGATTCATCAAATATCTGCCATTCCTGTTTGCATTCATCCATTTGAGCAATGTAATGAGGAACTCAATAATTATGGTCTATCCAGAGGAAAATAAAACTAAATTGCTATAGATATAAAATACAAAAATAATGACAATAAAGTGGATAAAACAATAATATAATAGGCAACATCATGTATTTTAGGATAACATAGGCAGAGAATGAAATACTAGTAAGGCATTATTTTAAAAGTGGAAATCCGTCAAAACTTCACCAAGCAATATCATACATCTAGACACACAGACACTATTACTCAATAGAAAAGACAATCAGTAAGTTGTAGGACAAAACAATGCAATGCTAATTGCTGCAAGAAGTGTATAGAAATGCTGTTGATTACAAGTTTCACACTTTATATTTTGGCATGCAAGCTAAATGCAGCCGCAATTTGCCAATTTTTATAATTTTTGCATATCCTGATCCTCCTTTATACCTTTTTTGTCTTTTTAGCTGCACCTCTGTCTGAATAATCCTAGATTTGAACAAATTTATGTTGGTGGTGAATACAGCCAAGATTATCGGCAAAACGCAATAATAGACAGTAAAAATCACAAAACAAAGCAGGCAAGTATTCATTGACAGTAACAAAACCTGAAAGAATTTCTGAAGAAGTCTCCTAAAAACATGAAGAGTGTCAACAAACATGGGGTAGTATAATTATGTTTTTTAACACTTTTAAACCTAAGATTATGTTCAGAATAATACACAAATCCAACTCATGATCAATCATTGGAAAAAAATTAAAAACCTCTACTTCCAACTACTAAAACCTCATAAAAGGAAATGATAACCAACCCCCCCCCCCCCCCCTCCCCTTCCCTTCTTCAAAAACATCAAGGGTCCCCAAAAATTTCAAACTTTGCACCCAAAAATAGCACCTACCCAGAAATGAAAAACATTCTAAAACCTCAAAAATGATAAAAAGGAAAAACAAACCAAAAGATCAAGCAAGCTCCTTTTTATAACATTAAACAAGCTAAAAAGGCCATAATCCCAGAAAAAAAAAAAACATGAAGCATAATGAAGAGAAAAAAAGAGGGTACCTTTAAAGGTCCAAGTTTGAACTGGGATATGAAGAAATCCGGGGGGAGGTTTTAAGTGAAGAAAATCAAAAGAAACCCTAGCTGTTTTTGAGCTTTTTATAAACTGTTTGTGTCTCCGTTTCGTTTCTTTGTTTTGTTTTGGAGAGAAAAGGAAAATGGAAATGAGACAAAGAGAAAGTGAACGAAGAAAAAGATAAAGGAAGAGAGACTGATGTGAAGTGAAAGTGATGGGGGCATCACATTTTATCACAACAACGTCGTTAGATTACGATCATGTCGTAAATATATTTTTGTATGGATTTGCAGTAACATTTCTTTTTTCTTTTCCATTTTTTCTTGTATGAATAATTGTACCTTTCTATGATTTCACTCCCAAGATAGCTTCCCCTTCTTGTCCTAAAAGGCATGGCTTCGCTTCAGAAGCTGAAATTAGAAAGTTCAATTTAAAAATAATAATAATAATAATATTATTCCAAAGAATGAAAGAAAGACTTTATAAAGCCATTACAAATTTTCTAAAAAAAAAAGTTGATATAATAAAATGGGTTCTTTAAAGCAACAAATATAAATTAATAAAATAATGAGAGAGGATTGTTTACTATTAATATTAATAATAATTTACAAGTAATTATAACTGTTAAAATCATATAATACAAAATCAAATGAATTTAAAGCAAAAATTGAGTCTCTTTTCAGTTTTTTTCAAAAAACATTTGAATCATTTTTTGATTTGTGCGTGTTATTTTTACTCAAGGATCATGTTAATTTTTTTTGTATTCTTTCAATTTTATCAAATGTAATAATAATTATTTTTATATTTAAAAAAATCAGATAATTTTTATTTTTTATGAAATTTAGGTATTTCTTTTTTTTTCTTGTTTGATATAATATATTAACATTCAAATGCATAAAAAAGGTGTAATGATTATTTCTTGAAGAATTTTTCGAGTTTTAAAGAAATAGAGGTGAACATGGTTGTGAATGAACCACGTCAATTTAAAAGAAACAGAAAATTCAAACAAAAGGTTTATTTTCTTTATCAAGTCTTTTCCATCATTATTTAAAATTCATAAAAACAAAATTAAAAATTTGTTCTGCTTCTTAAATTAAAAGAAAGAAAGAAATAAAGAAAAACACTAAAATTTTGAAAGTCCCAAGAGTGAACAAAAAGAATAATTGTGGAAAATCAGCATCGACCTTATTATAATGGATTTTGCGTTAAATTAAAAGAAAAAAAAAAGACAATGTTCATGATTAAACTATTCAAGGTTCACCTAAAAATTCATAAGACAAGTTTGAAAATATGTTAAAAATGATTAAAACCATTGACTAATCACCTTTAGACTTTAAGATAATCAACTAGTTATTATGAAATTTTAGGTAAAGCTCCACCTACACCCATTTCCCTTCAAAATTTCATTTATTTTTTTTTTTTTGGATACATGCATTAAAAAAATTAATTTCCATTTTTTATGTACAGTAAATTAAATTAACTCTATCATAACTCTAATCGCCTTACTTCTATAGCTACATTCAAAATCCATACCTAATTTTCTCATATAAGAAGATAACCAACAAGTTTTACGATTAGTGAACTTAATGGAACAAAAAATATAAAATTGAAAAAGAAAAGATATAATACCTATTTAAATAAACCATATTCTTTTATTGTATTTAATTAATTTTTTATATTTTTATTTTAAGCAAAGAAATCTTAAGATGTAATGATTGACTAATTACTATTATTTAAAATGTCACTTATGATTTTTTATGATATATAATATTGATGTGACATGTTAACATGTTATTATAGATAATGACATTACATTCTAATGTAATATAAGCACATGATTATGTAGTATTTTTCACTTTTCATGGTAATGCCACATTAATGTCAAGTGAACATAAAATGATAAAATGACATTTTGAATAATAATAATTAACAAATAATTAATTATAAATATTTATTTGATCCAAAATAAATTAAAGAAACTTAGGTTTTAACTAGTTTTTTTTTTTAATATTGGGCCTTAAAATGTGTTGTGGTCCTTGTGGAGAAAAGCTCGGACCAGCCTGTTTTCAATCTTGGGCCTGAGCTAGGAAATCAGTATGTCTGTAAAGGTGGGTTTGGGTCAAAGGCTTAAACCCTAAGACGAGCCCAGAAGTAAGGCCAATCTGTAGTCAACCAAGCCCTTACAACATATCCAGGCCCTGATATGGTCTCTTCTATCAGGGGCCTGGGCCAAGTAATGACTTATTATCTCAATATTAAATTTTTATATAAATAAATACAAAAAATAATAATATTGTTAATTGTATTTATTTTTTATATAAAATGTTAATATCTCCTTCACAAGAAGTAACCTAATCCGAATGCATAATATAAACCCTAATGCAGCTCATGAAATGTATGGATTGATTAAATTTGTAAAATACTAAAGCACTCCATTAATCATTCAGCATTTGTCTTTGCTTTGCTTGATTTATGAAAGTGTGTGTTAACTCTGTATACATTTTGGGGTAAGATGAGAAAGAGAATAAGGTGCAAGTTCCAAGGAAAAATAGAAAGAAAAGATAACCTTAAACAAACATTTTTTTTTTGTTATTTTACTTATATGGATTTGAGCTTTGAGCTGGAAATGACATTCACATGCATATAGTTGTCTGTTTAATTATATCAAAGTAATTTATTAAATTAGTTACCAATTACTGTTATCTCTTTTAAAAACAAAATTCTTTATTACTTTTCATTATAAGATTCGAGGTTGTGTGACATTGTTCGAATTTTTTTTATTGGTTTGAAAATTTTCATGACCTTTTACAATAAAAAATAATTTTTAGAAGTTTGTATCTCTTCTTTTGAAAATAAAAAAATTATTAAGTCAAACCCAAATAATTTAAAATGAATTAATATGAATACATTGAATTGTATTGTGCCCATATATGGCATCGCAATGTCTTTTTACCTTGACGTAAAGCAAGAAAGAATAAAGACCTTTCTTTCAGCTGTGGAGTCATGCTTAACCTTTAATTTAATAATGGGAAAAGTTATTAACAAGGCCAAGGTTTGATTTTCAAGGAATGTAATAGTTAGCATTATTAATTAGCTGTCGAGATTAGCATGGACATGATGTCCAACAACCATGAGAGTTTTTCTAGGCTACATTTTATTTAGGAAATGCGAGTTCCAAAGAAATATCCACATCTTTGATTCTTTGCTAACCAAACCCACTTGTGAAGAAACATATAGCTCTTTCATGGCTTTGGCTTTTAAGAAATTCCCCGGGCCTGTTGTCCCTATTCCAGTTTGTCACTTATAAATGAATGCCTTTGTTTCATTTTGCTTGAGACAAAGTGGTTAGTACTAGTACCAAGATTTCTGTATTACTTTTTTCCTTCTTCTTGCATGTGATGACTCTTTATAGGTTCAAAAACTAGACTAATTTAAAAGAATCAAAAGTCAAGTCTCTGCACTTTTCCTTAAACTGGTCCGTGGAGAAAATTAAAATAAAAAAAAAAATTATAAAACGATTGTCGAATTTAAAAAATTTAATTTACAATTCAATTTATGAATAATTTTACTCATAATAACTCAATTCACGATTCAATTTATGAACAATTACATTTCAATTTAAATTCGTTGATGACTCAACTTATTTTCAGGCGGATAATTTTTCAGACTAATCATAGCAGCAGCGGTGGTTAAATTCAAAACTTGTAAACATATCTAGGAGAGAATAAAGTTGATTATTTGGTAGCAAGAGAGATCCATGGCATGAACCACTTTTTGACAGCCGAAATGGTAATCAATCTAAATTTTTGTCAGGTTCCTGCCAGAATCACTGGATTGATGGCGACTGGCACAGACCCGGGTGCCCATACAGGGGACTAAACGCCAAGAGATTTCCGCGTTTGTTGAGCACTGCTAGATCAAGTAAAGGCTACCAGGCTAGCTGGTTTGTTTTCCTATTACAGTAGAACTTAGCATCCTTACTCTCCAAGGTGAGGTACCAAAATATACTGGTAGATTTTAGTCTCCAATTCGATATGAAGTTCAGAAATACTGATTAGGGGAACACAAACTTGATTAGCTGACCATATCTTTGTCTCGAGGTATGCTTGACATAGACTGCATTGCGTGCCACATGATCTATTGTTTCTGCATACCAAGAAGCCGAGACCCACAAAAATGGGCAGAAGGAAGACACCCTTTTTTTTATATTATATTTTAAAAATCGTGGAATGATTTCTGATGCCATAGAATGGAGGAAACACCAATTATTATCTTATGCTGACTCCTGATGATGACCTTTTCTTCTTTGTCTTCTACCTATTAACATGTTGAGGGCACTTTTTTCCAAGCAGAAAGCCTTATGAATGGGATCTTCTCAGCCTTCCGTTGCAAATGGTATTTGCTGCCATTGGATTTAGTGGAAAATAATTCACCCATTCTAGACATTTATGCCGCCCAACACCTCCTTTCTGTTGTGTAAGATCCACTACTCAAGGGATCAATGACTAAATGATAAAAATTGATGGGGTAAGTTTCACCTAATTAATGTCATTATGCTAAGACATGTCTCTGAAATTCTTGGTTAAAAGCCAATTTCCTATGGCAATGGCCGTCAATCGGACATTTCGAGCGTAAGTTTAGGTAAAAGCTTCAAGAGTTCAGCCCTGAAAACGGAAAAAAGAAATGCAAGATCAATCAAAAGATATGTGCTTTACCTTTTTGTCTAGGAGAGCAGACAATGGAAGGACTCTCTTTTTGGCGAACCAAGGTAAAATGGGCGGTAGGGAAAGGTATTCAAAACTAGTACTCGTACAGCAGCACTAATGTTTATTGTATTGAGTGCGAAGCAGAGCCTAGATCCTCGAGTCACTCATTTCCCTAGATCATCCGTGTTTGCAGGACTCCCACTTGATTTTATATATTCCCCCTTTTCCAAAAATTAATGTATCCCTCAATCGAAATACCACTACGTACTCTTCCACTTCTAATTATCTACTATACAGCTCACTTGATTCTTTTAATACAATTACTGACAGACTGATGTTTATTAGTTAAGCTAAACATAGGATTTTCCTTCTTTGTTCACGTGCGTGTATATGTGTATATATACATAGAAAAAGAATTGAAAATTATTGTAATAGCTGTTTATGGCGATGTATTATACGTTGTATGCATATACAGAGTCAAAATCAATGGTCCATTAGCCTATCACATGTTGAAAACTCAGCGCATCCTGATTAATGGTGAACCAGATATAGAAAATGAGAATTATCCTGATAATCCATCACTACCTGTCAATAGAGAGATGGGACAGAGAAGGAAACCTTATCACATATTACACTGGGACCAAGTATGAGATCTGGAATAGCTGTCCTCATCACCTCGAAACTAGATAAATTGCTGTATCAAAAATATCACCATATCATCACTGCCCCTTTCTCTTTCACTTTCAATTCTATATAAGGCCGAGCTCATCAACCTCCTCTTCATTTCATTCAGTACTGTTTCGTTTTTTTTCTTGGCCATTCAAATAACTCCAAACTCTTTCTTTTATGATCAATTAATGCCCTTTGCTTCACTCTTCTGATGTTGGGGTTTATTTCAACTATGGTCTCTCCACTACTCACCGGCAGCCTAGCATATAGGCCTAGAAAGGATGGTGCAGCCAAGGATGACTTGCCGACTACTCCCTCCAGCCTTTGCTGTACTGTTTTTTATATTGAAAAAATGGATATAGATGAAGTGGGCAAGTCGTCTTTGGCTACATTTTTCTTTCTCCTCCTCATGCTAGGCTTTTGGTGATAAACATATACTATTTCCTATTACAAGGAAATTGATCTTCCTTTGAGTTACAAAAGGGTCTCTTCGAAATCCAATGCTTTCATCAGCCATATGTTGTTTTAGTTATTTTAAATATATACAATTAACATTATTACACTTTCTCTCTGTGTTAAACATTAGAATATTATGAGATTTTATTCTTTGTATCATCCATAGCCGCCCAAGCTTATGTAGTGTATTGTATTATTTTTTCTAAATTTTTATGATAAAATGTGGTTTGGTCACTTGAATGATCTGTCCATATTATTGATTGTGACTCTTTTAATTATGTTTAGTCTGATATAATTGCGATTGTTATGATCATATTTTTTGTCAAAGGTTTTAAGTATGTTTGACAATGTGATTGCAAGACAATACAATACTTTGGGCTTTTACGACCAAATCAAACTTACTGTCACTACACATGATCTGTCTATCTAGCTTGATTAACTTGACTACTAGGATTGAGCCGAAGACAAGATTGCAAAGAAAAAAGACTTGATCCTATTTTGTTCACATCTGTGGTAAGCCCAATTGGGCTGAACAAATGGACCATGGATCGTACAGTTGGGGAAGGGATTTCTTGTATGTATAAGCCTGACTCTAGCCTCAGAGGTCTTTTAGCCCACAAGTTGTAGGCTTTCAGCCTCTAAACACACAAAAGATTTCACTTGGACCAGGCTAGAATAAGATGTTAAACCCAACATTTTGATCTGGGTAGTAGGGACAACAGGCTGTGTATGTTTATGTAAGATGACCAATCCAAGCCCTCAATTCAGTCATTGCACTGTTTTACCTATTTTCATAATTAAAAAAAAACCTCTCTATATAATATCTTAATCAAGATTGACGTCAAAGTTGGATTGCTTAGTTTAAGTAAGTCGAATACTATTTATTATGTACTGCTTGGTGGGAAGTATCATTGTCTTTTTTTATTTTTTATTTTTATATTAGATAATATTGATATGACATGATAATTTACTTATATGTAATAAAAATAATAAGATAACATATTAATATGATATAATTACATAATTATATGATATTTTTATTATTTATATTAATTGCATGTCATCGTCATGTGAATATAAAAATGATAAATTTTATTTTAATTAATATCAATTAATCAACTACTAGTTACAATAACTTATTTGATTTAAAATAAAAATATTTAAATTAAAAAAATAAGAATCTTTTTATATTTTTTAAGTAATAAATGAGTTTTTAACAAGTTAATATATATAAGTTTTCTTTTGATAAGATATATACAGGGTATTGATTGTATTATGTCCAATAATTGTAGAAACGTTTATCTAATAACTCAACGAAAACAGTAAAACAACTTTGGTGTTGTCATTGGGTGAAATAAAGGAGAAAAGAAAGGTCACATGGTTGACCATGGTGGTGTCGACTCAATTGGCAGTAACCAAGGTCTCTTGTCCAGGAAGAAAGACAGGCTTCAGGCATCCAAGAAGTCCAAGACTAGTTAAAGGTCTTGCTTACTAAATCATCTTGCAAATTTTCACAATCCCCGGAAGCAAAATACAACTTCTTCTCCTAAACTTCCACTCAATTCCTGGATCTCACAAATTAGAAAGGAAGAAAAAAAACCTGTAGGCCCCCAAACAAGGTGACTTTGAAGCTAATGCATCCAGGCAAACACTTGAATGGATATACCCTGGACACTTGGGAACATAAGAGAAGAGGGTCGAAAAAATCACTTTAATTTCAAACTTGTCAAATGATGGAAGAACATGGAAACGGGTTGAACACCTGGGAGGAGATGAAGGGAACTTTGGGATCTTGAAAATCCTGAAATTGTGTTAAGTAGATTGGATTGTTGGAGTTAACCCCACACCTTCACGCATAATAATAAATCAATGTTTTTTCTGTTTTCTGTAAAAGCAAGGTAGGCCACGTTGATGCATATCCATACACACACGCAAGCCTTATCCAACCTTTTCCTTAGCCAAGGTCTTTGGCATCTTGCTGCTCTTTTTCCTATTCATCCAATTGTTCTCTTGTCGTCCACCCAACCACATATCACACTTTTTTTCTTTCGTTTCTCTCTCTTTTTTGTTTGTGCAGATTCTGTTTCTTGTTACATAATCATCCTCGCATGAGTTCAAACCGTCAAGAACAGTCTTAAATCGGAGATGAATGTAACATTTGATGAAAAAAGCTCTAACCAATGCAAAGGAGCTAATCTAAGTTTCATTTTAAACAAGTAGGGGTAATGAGATATTTATCACTATTTTGATAGTGTTGAGGAATTAGAAAAACCAATGAGCTGGGGCCTGTTCTGGCCTTGTCATGAATTAGACAACCCTCCAATTTTTAACACGGTGGTTGATGATGTCCACTGCCCAGGCAGAATTCCGACCATTTCTTGAAGCTTCTATGATTTCTAGACCATCAAAAACTAGATATTTCCTTTCAGTTTCTGATAGAGGATACATGGAAGAGGACACTTTTGTTTTCTGCACCATATTTGTCGAAGGCAGAGAAAGGAGAGAGAATGCATTGCCTCAGCCAATTTTGAGTTGTCTTTTTCAAGGATGCCCACATTAACTAACTTAGATATTATCCATAAACACCCAAAAATGATAATAGAAAGAAAAGGAGTTAAAATGCTTGTTTGAATCACAGATCCCAGTCACTTGTTCTGAATGATTGAGTCTGGGGATCTTTTTCCTTTTTCTTTTGGTGGAAATGGTGGAATCTGAGATATCTGTTTGTCATTAACACACCATCCACATCTAACGAAATATCCCTTGTACAAGCTGTGTGATCCAAATTCAAAAAATAAAATAAAATAAAATAGAAGATAGGGCAGTAATTAATTATCCTTCATAGTAGTATATTATCCAGTACAGATACTCATATTCTGTTTCCAACACAAAAAAAGGGAAAAAAGGAAAATGAAAATAAAAAGGCTTTCGATTTCTATAACAATATGTACTAAGATTTATACATTCACCGAAGGGGGTTTCCTTTAAACATAAAAATAGTAACTCAACATATACACAGCTAGTTGCTCTTCAAACACCCTTGAATCAAGCAGGCTAGGATCCAAAAAAATAAATCCGAAAGCCTGCAACTCCATGGGGAGACACGATGCCGTATGGCTTAACCTCTACTATGTTGTTCATTTCTAACATTAATATTAGTACATGAAAGAGGAACATGGAAATAGGACTTTAGTAACTGTACAGTGACAATAGCGAGGAGAATATGGCTAGCAAAAAACTAAAATCATCTCCCAGCACCAACCATGGATTTCTCCTCACTCTCTTTAGGCTTTAAGGATGTTGTAGGAAGAGGGAAAGGAAGCTTTGTCCCGGAATCAGATGGAACTTCTTTTGATACCAGAATCTCTTCCTGTGCAGGAACAGGTGAAGGTTGAACTGGTTTTGGTGTGTAGTTGAAGGAAAGATCTTTGTTGGCAGCCAATGCCAAAAGCTCCTTCTCCTCAAGCCCTTTTGTCGGCCCTAGGCTGCACCGATCTGGTGTGTGCTTGGCCAATGCATCCTTGAATTTTTTGATCTGTGGAATCATCATTGTAATTAGAACATACATCGTGATAAACATGGTAACAATTGACAAACAACACACATCATCGCCTAATCATGCCATGTCAAGATACAAAACCAGTTCAAATGAGCAGCAATTTATCTGTCAACAATCTCAGAAATTAACTGAAAGCAACAAAAATAGCTGGTCTCAACAACATTAAAAAGCCAATTGATAACTACCATGCACCATGCAATTTTCATAAAAGTGACTCCAGCTAGGAGAAATAAATGGCCATCTAGCTCTTACATCTTGAAATATGTAAATTAATTGACAAATCCAAAGGGAATTGTGCATTTTTCCCACTGGAAGTCAAGTCCCAAATATTCAAGTGGCATGCATCATACATAAAAAAATTAGCATAAAATGACAAAATAGGCTTGTTTGCATTCTAATTAGCAAATATATTAAAAATATTTGCATCAGAAGGGAAGGATACAAGACAAACCGTGGCATTGGTGCAGCTAAAGCTGCATAGACGCCCGTGAGCTCCTCTATAGAACCGGAAGAAAGGCAGCACGTGGACATTCAGACTATAGCACATTGATTTATGTTCCTCATAATTCAACTGAAAAAACTGCACTTCCGGATTCATCTCTGCCAATTGACATATCTGCCAAACCCCAACATCAAAATCCACAATGAATCCAAATACAAACAATATAAAAATCTGGAAATGCACAACTATGCAAAAGCACATATATAAAACTGTAACTTTATATTATTATACCTTCGGATGAAGAGCCTTGCAGCCACCACAACCAGGGGAGAAGAAATCTACTACAAGAAGTTTATCCCCAGCATTCATAAGAGCGTCTACCAGGTCTTGTGCAGATGTCACCTCTTTCATATTTGGTTGCAGACCCTTCTCCCACCACTTTTGACTTCTGCCGATAAGGCCAGTCCGCACCTAATTCCGTTAAAAAAGACCAGAAAAATGAAAAACCAATTAGTATTCCCATATTGGTCTTTGCAACATATCAAATTACGGGGGGAAAAGGAGTTTTAATCATAAAGCAAATTACTTAACCTTTTCGCAAAGAATAAAAACGAAGGATACAAAAATTTACTGAAAAATCGATCTTCAAAATTTCTATTGCTTTTACTGTCATTTAACTATGAACAAAAATAAAAATTTTTTAGATAAATAAGGTGATTTCTATTTTAAGATTTGATCTTTGGCATGTGAAAATTAAGCTACGAGCTAACTCTAGAAAGCTAATATTAGAACATGATATTATCAAGAAATTCAAAATTTTCAACAAACAAAAAAAAACATAAAATAAATTTAAGAAACAATATTCACTAAAGATAAAATTAAAGGAAACCCAAAAATTTCTACAAAACAGGGAAACAAAAAAGGAAGATCCAGAAACAAGAGAACTGAAAAATAAAGTAAAACCAACCTGTGCTTTGATGGGAACTTGACCAAACCCTCTCTTGTTCACACTTTTCTTCTCCAAAAAGCACACTTGTTTCCCATTAAAATCAGTCCTCAAAGCCTGAGATTTCACCTTCAAAGAAGGAAAACTATTCTTCTTTAAACAAAACTCAGAAATCCTCTTAGAAAACAAAGAAACTCCACCACCTTGATTCTTCTTCTGACGGTAGTCACAAGTTGTAAACAGATTCCCCTTCCCCAAAACCTCAGCCATAGCTATTTTATTTTTTCCCTTTTTTCTCACAACGAAAAACCAAACCCCAGATCGAAAATTTGCACCCCTTTGCTTTATTCCAAATGAAAACCAAAACACAGAAAACTGAAGAGAAAAGACTTTCTGCTTTCTCCGTAAAAGCAAAAGTGGTTTTCTTTTACCTTTCTTCGGCTTTGCCGTTTTGTTGGTTATTTTAAGGCCTACGGATTGACTTCAGCCGTTGATCTGTTTTGTCTCGATGTGAATCCAACGGTTGATGATGTTTTGTGATGGGAAAATTTTCATTGGAAAACGTATTGGATAAGGTTTTTTCTTCGGTTTCTTTTTTAACGTGGGGCGGTTTTTATGGCGATATGTAGATGCTCGTGACGGGTGAAAGAATTGACACGTGGCTTCAAACCTAAGATTTTGCAGAAACAAAAGGAAGTTCCGGATATTGCTTTGGATAAAGGCAAGTTGTTTGCCACCTCATTACTTTCGTGGGCCAGCTTGGAAAAAAATTATTTTCTTTTCACAAAATTCAACCCTGGAATTTTCATTTTTATTGCCTAATTTAATCTATAATGTTAGAACATTTGAGTTGGTATCATACTTAATTTGGTAATATCTATTTCTTTTTATGTTGTATTTTATATTATAATAAATTAAATGAGTTGGAGTTTTTATTTAATTTAGTAACCAACATGAAACTTTAAGCATATGGAAAAAAGGTTTATTTATAATAGCTTATAATCGTGTCAATCCTTCAGATTTATTAATACTTAAGTTTCTTTTTGTTTTTTAGGGATATTAATACTTTGATTTCAAACTTTGAATCTTTGATTAGGTGACCAATTATGAGTTGATTTTCTCAAAAAAAAAAAAACTTATGAGTTGACCATAACATGTGTATCTTGTTGCTTGATGAAAATATATAAAAGGCATAATATACAAAAAATAAATTCTTAAATTATTTACAAAATTTTAAATAAATTCTTATATTTTTATTACGTTCAATCAATTTTTTATATTTTTATTTTAAATCAAATAAATTTTTATATTTTTTATTTTGAGTCAAATAAATCTTTATGAGTAATAATTAACTTAATCAAAATATCATTTGTTATTCAATCTCGCGTGATGTTGATATGGTATGTTAAAATATTATAATTGATTATGATGTAGCAATTGAACTTATCATAATTAATAATGACACAATATACTAATTTAATATGATAATATGATTATATGATAATTTTTATTCTTTACATCAATGTCATATTAGTGCCATGTAAATATAAAATAACAAGTGATATTTTTATTAATGATAATTAATCAATTATTAATAATAAAAGTTTATTTAATTTAAACTAAAAATATAAAAATTTAATTAAAAATAATAAAAAATAATAACTTATTAAATATTTTTAAATAATTTAAAAATTTATTTGAGTATTATGCCTGTCTAAAAACTACACTCATATATCTTAGCTTTTTATTTTTCTTTTGAGAATTTTAACTTCTTATGTTAATTTTTTCTTTTTCTTATCTAATTATTCCTTCAATGACAAAAAAAAAAAAAAATTTATTTTGAGTGTTTGACTTGTCAAAATTTTTCGGCGCCGACCACCTCCCCTGCCAACACAGTAGTAAAATTTTTAGCACATGTCCTTATATCCATTGAATATTTTAGAATATGGTTATAAATTTGTAAATATTTCTCAGCAAAATTACATTAGCTCAAAGTTATTCAATTTAATTAGCCTTCTTGTTTTATATGAAAAAGGAAATTTTAACATACTCTTTCCCTCATTTTTTTTACAATTAAATTTTTTTGAAATTATGACGTTTTATTTAACATCAATTGTACATATGATTATTAAAATTTATATAAAAATCTAAGTCATTCATTATTAACGATTTAAACTTAAACTTTAAAATATCACGTAACGAAAAATTATTGAACGAATGATATTGGGACTCGAAAACTATGACATTTGCCGGATTCTTCAACCTTCCAATTTTTTATTTCTTTTTTTGATGGGCTCATTGGTTGTTATGATCAAAGATTTCAAGCTTTGACAAAAGAAATTCGAGTTTGACAAGAAAATTCCGAAATTCTTGACCATGTTATGTTTGTAGGATTATTACTATATCAACTTACTTTATATCTTTTTTCTTCTGTCCTATTAAATCATTCTCTTTTTGAGAAACAGTCCCATAAATCATTGACTCATTAAAAATTGTACAAAGTTTGAGAAGTTTTACTTTTCATTTCTTCAAAAATAGTTTTTGAAATTCCATGACAATTAACTTTTAAAACAAATCAAGCTTGTTAGCCCACCTTACCTAGCCTTTCACGTATGTAAACCCACTTATACTTCGGCCCATGAAACGAGAATTGAATGGTACCTTTTGCTGTTCTCGTTTTCTCTGTTGCTTTTGGGATAGACATATTGGGCTTCCATCATTCTCATTACTCATTTAGATTTAGGCCATACCAAACTGCTTACAATACCATGGTTTATCGTTTATAGATCCTATTCTTGGTCCCTCAGTTGGTCGAAAGCTCCCTCTCAAGGTTACTATTAGTTACACTCTGACTGCTCTGACCTGGAAGAAGCATACATTTTCATAGAACCTTTCCTACCTACCAGCCTCTATCCAAGATTCCAACTCTGCAAAAGGGTAAAGAAACTACTACACAAGAATCTATTCCAGAGTCTACTGCTCACAAAACTTGCTCGCTAATATGCTACTTCCTCACCACCCATCATCCATTCCCGACTCATTGTGGAGGTCAAGATTTAATCTTCATCACCTCAGCACCCAGCTTCACAGGCTATCCATTCCCTACACAGCAACATTCAATGATAGGCCAACCACATTGTTCAAAACAAATCAACATTCCTTCTCTACATTACCCTCCAAGAATCACCATCCTCTCCTTTTAACTACAAAATGTACACCCCAAAGTTTGGCACTTCCTGTTGTTTCCCATGATGAAGGGGAAAATAGTGTAGAAACAGTGAAGAATCAGCTACCACAAGAACCACAGAAACAATACAAGGAGAAGAGCTTCTGGGGTGCTGTTAGTTTGATTATTGGTACTGCAGTGGGGCCTGGAATGCTGGGTTTGCCAGCTGCAACAATAAAATCAGGTCCACTTCCGTCAACCATTGCCATTCTTCTTTCTTGGGTTTATGTTATTTCCTCCATCATTCTTGTTGCAGAGCTTAGTTTTGCCGCAATGGAAGAAGATGGACTTGCAGAGGTGAGCTTTACTGGCCTTGCAACAAAGGCATTAGGAGGTCATTTTGGTGCGTTTGTTGCAGTCATTTATGCCTCCCTGAGTTTTTCTTTGTTAGTGGCTTGTGTTTCAGGCATTGGTTCAATAGTGTGTCAATGGTTTCCCTGGATGAATTTGGTATTGGCTCATGCTCTGTTTCCTCTTGCTGTTGGAACTGTTATCATGTTCTTTCCATTTAAGGCCATTGATTTTACAAACAGGCTTTTATGCTTCCTCATGCTTTTCTCCATAACTGCGTTAGTGGCCATTGGTTTATCCGTGGCCAGAGCAAATGTGTTACGCTCCTTTGCTCATGCCTCATGGAGTTTGTCATCTATTTTGCCAGCGATACCTGTCACTGTACTCACATTAGGGTTCCATGTCATCACTCCTTTTATTTGCAAGATTGCTGGAAATTCTGTATCCGAGACTCGAAAAGCAGTACTGATTGGAGGGGCTGTTCCATTGATTATGGTTCTCTCATGGAATTTGATTGTTTTAGGGCTTGCTGGAACTACCTCAGTTACCTCACCAAAAGACCCTATATCCCTATTACTTTCTGTGAATCCTTCTGCTTTATCTGCAGTTCAAGGCTTTGCTTTCTCTGCTTTAGCAACTAGCCTGATAGGATATGCTGTAAGCTTTCCAAAGCAACTTCTTGATACCTTGGAGTTAATTTTAGCGAAAACAAGTTTAGAAAAGCAAAACTGTTATCAGTCTCAGTTGGTCTCTACGGGTGATGGCTCTGGGAGAGTTGGTTTTGTGATTTATTCGGGTCAGGAGGATTGCGGAAAAATTGGGAAAGTTTCATTTGGCTCAAACAGTATTGCTGCCTCAGAAGATGAACTACTGTTAAGAATGACTGAGCTTAAATCATTTGAAATGTTTGTAATGCCACTAGTTCTCACTGCTCCAGTTCTCATAGCTTCCTTCTTCCGCTCAACCTTTTCCAGAGCCCTTGATTTTGCTGGGGTTTATGCAAACTGCTTCCTGTTTGGCATCCTTCCTCCAGCAATGGCATACATACAGCAATCAAAGAAGAAGCTAAGGTATTGCATACATACAGCAATCTACTGCATATGTCTTACAGAATAAAGATTACTGTCTCTACTGCGTTTTCCCCATTTCTTGATTTATATCTTCAATTTGGCAGGTTGTCTATCCTCCCGGGAGGAGATGCCACACTTGCACTACTGTTCAGCATTGCTGTCATTTTGGGGATTTGGCATTAGATGGCCAGCAGGTAGATCTAATAGAGAAAAGAATAGTGTGTTCCCAGACTGACACTAAAGGTATCTTCTATGTCTTCTATATAGTCTAGATATATTCATCAGTTGAAAAGAGTTCTATTGTATGCCTTTCAGCCAGCAATACTTTCTTATCAAACTACAGACAATGAGTAGGAATCATATAACTAACGCTTGTTTATATGAAACATGGAATGCCTCAGAGGGCATAAATCATCTGACTTCAATTCCTGATCTTCTTTATAGATACTTCAGCAATCTCTTTAACTGAAGAGGCACAACTGCTAAAATGAAGTAGATGAGATCCTTCTGGACTAAGATTTTCATCCAAGGAATCAATTGATACAGCATTCTCAGGCTCCATGTTGGCACTGAATTCGCAGCATGCTTTCTGCAATCTGTATTATTTGGAAAATGTTACCGAGCGAGAGAGAGAACCTTGGAGAACACGATTCTGCAGGCAATGATATTTTAATATATAGGTGCCCCTCACTGGATCCGTCAGCTGATGATCACCTACTGAGATGTTTGAAAGATTTAGAACTTGGTGTAGGAGGCTGAACCCCTTTGAGCTCTAATGTAATAAGTTCAGTCTTTTGTTGTTCTTGTTCAGATCTATATATCTTATCATGTTTTTGTTTGTATCCACTACGGGATGCATACAGTTTCTATCATGTTGTCAAATATCTCACATGAAAGAATATACCTCTCTGTCCTTTTTACTTGCAGCCAGTATGCATTTAATTATCCAAAACGTTTAAGACACGAGGACCAACACTATGTGCAGACTCCTCAGTCCATGGGATGGTTGAATGAAGTTTTTCTGTAAGGAGAACGCAAATTGACAATTTAACACTTTATCATCTGCAAGCAAGGACGTATAGCAACTCTACAAACTTAAACATTGAGAGAATTTCAGAATCTAACTCAGAAGCTTTTGTGTAATAATCTTTCAATGGTTTGAGCAACATTCACATCCAACATTTTGTTTGGTGCCACTGTACCAATAGCTACATGCGTAATCTGTCTATATCAACTTTAGATCCTACACTCATCTTTACAGCCACTTAAAATGTCAGACCAAACTAGAGCCCGGAACTTTGATGGCATTCCTCTCATCCATCAACCTCCTCAAGCTCTCAGCATCTCTAAACCTTCCAGCACCAGCAAGGATATTTGACATAAGAACATAGTCACCTCCATTTCCCCTCTCAATCTCCATTATCTTTGTTGTCACCCTTTCACCCACCTCAACATTACCATAGAAGCTACAGGCACCCAAAAGTATTCTCCAAACCACGTCACTCGCTATCTCGCAAGGAATCTCTAGAGCAATCCTTTCTGCTTCTTCCAACCTCCCCGCCCTCCCTAACATGTCAACTAAGCACCCATAGTGCTTAACGTCAGGCAAGATTTGACACTCATTAACCATCTTTTCGAAAAACTTGAGGCCCTCCTCAACCAGACCTCCGTGACTACAAGCATTCAAAACACTCAAGAAAGTAACCCTATTTGGCTTCCAACCTACTTGCTCCATCCTTTGAAAACTCTCAACAGCTTCTTTCCCCATCCCATGCAATGCAAAACCAGAAATCAACGATGTCCAGGAAACCAAATTTTTCATATCAGCCGAAATCTCTTCAAAAAACCTCAACGCACTCATCATGCACCCACATTTTGCATACGTATCAATAAATGAATTCATGATACGAATATCAGACACATGAAACCCTCTCTTCTTTCCATAACCATGAATCAACCGACACATCCTGATATCACCAATATTCCAAACAGCAGGTAAAATAGCCAAGACCGTTATGTAAGAAGGTTCAACCACATCATCCACAACCATCCTTCGAAACAAACCTAAAGCGTTCCTATACTGGTTCATCCTTGTGTACCCATCAATTATCCCACTCCACGAAACAATATCCCTATCCGGCATCTTTTCAAACAAAAAACGAGCAAACTCAATATCCCCTTGCTTGGCCAAGCCAGTGATCATCACATTCCAAGTAACACGATTCTTCTCAGGCATTTCATCAAACACTTTTTTACACTCAACCAAACCTCCACTTTCTACATACATATTAACCAACCCAGTCTGCACATAGGGATGGGACTCAAAACCCATTTTTATTTCAACCCCATGAAACTGTTTGCCTAGAACTACGTCATTCAAATTAGCACAAGCTTTGATAAGGAATGCATATGTAAAGCTATCAAATTTCAAGTAAAGGTAGCAACTTTGGACTTGTTGGTAAAGAAAGATGGCATCTTTGGGATTTTCACTAAAAGAATAGCATCTAAGTAAAGCGTTGAAGAGTCTAAGAGAGTGGGAAATCGAGGCTGTTGTGAGTAACTGAGAGTGGACTTGTTTTGGGACTCTTTGTTTTGTTGGGTTTTTGTTTAAGAATGAGAAAAGGAAGTATTTTTGATAGTTTTGTTTGTGTTGAGGTGAAAGGGAAAGCTGGGATTCGGTTGGGGAGGAAGAGGGAAATGAATGAAGGAACCGTAGAGAAAATTTAATTTTGGAGGGAAAGGGAGGTTCGGTTAACTTCAACATAGTTTAGGGAGACAAACCAGGGAAAATATTTTGGTTGAAATTCTGTTGTATTCTCATTTGTGGTGCATGATTTCGCGTCAAGTCCTCTTAAAGACACCCAAATTGTTAGAATTTCAGACTTTATTCTTAGAGTTGACTTTGAAAAGAGGAGTAGAGTTTCCTTTAAATAAGAGAGTAAAGAGTTTTTATGGGATTCACTTTGAGAAGGAAAAACAACAATAAAAGAAAAAGAAGAAATTCATAGGACCCTGGATTGAAAGGATTCACTTGCATTTTGGACCGCTGAGAGTCTAATAAATTTACCACGCATAACAACAGGAAATTCCAACAAGGTGAAATTTCCAGCCATTGTTTATAACAATAAATATGAGTACAACCTCAAGAGTCAGGCTAAAGCTTTTGTTTTTCTCTTTACTGCCAAAAAAGTGTAAAATGCCTTCCTTTTCCGTTGTCTTTTCATTTCTTCCAAATAATAAATTTGATATAGGAAACAATATTTATCAGAATGGGAAAACTACCGTCTTGTTTTTGCTCGGGACGGTTTAGCCCCCCAAAGCACCAAAATGGAAAAATGGGAGAACTACGATGGAGCATTGAGACTTCATAACTCAAAGCAATCAGGAGCAACAAGCCTAAAGGTAAGCTGTTTTGCATCATTCTCCTTGATCAATCACCACCATGCTTGTACCTAGATTCATGATGGACGATAGATAATTGTAAGGGCAATTCAACAGCCAGACCAACATTAGTGCTTCTAATGATGAAGGATAAACGCCTTACACAGAGATTCTGCACCTTTAAACCCTCTAGGAGTAAGTAGCAAGACCATGTTGTGCTCTATTCTCCATTATCACTGAAGATATGCCATTAAAATGTAGTGGCGTAAAAATCATTTCATAAACTCTTGCACACATTTGTACCCACTGCTGCTTTGGGATATGGAGGTAGACCACCTTGCTTAACAATATAAGAAGGCATAATCACCAATGTCGTAATCATGCAGTAGATATAAGGAGCTTCCTCCTGTCACCATGTATCAATTTAATTTGTTTTCGCAGTGGCAGGATTTCGACCAAACTGGATGATTATTGGTTTGCCTTTGAACACATACCCATTAACAAGGTTCTGCCAGGAAGGAATACAATTGAACAGCAAATTAGCTTATCCATTTGTTATTGTTAGTACAAAGTAAACAAGTAATTTCAAGCTGGTTTGGCTAGCTAGGACAACTGATACTCAATGCTTTCAAATTACTCCTAGAATGCATCCCTTGGTTGACTTTAATAATCTTTAGAGACTAGCGCAGGCCATGAGGCAATGTTTACAAGATATACGAACCGCATAAACTCACTTGTGCCAGGAAAACAAGAAACCTGAGAGAAACATACCAAAGCATGGTGGGCAAGTTCAACTGCTGGAAATGTCACAAAAGCTTGGCCCCTCATCCTTCCCTCCTGAATTCAAAATATTATTTTCAGTTTCACAATTAGGTAACTGCAGCACTTTGACCTGCATGTATGTTACATATTCTGAACAACAAGACTCATTTTTTCCATTATTACAAAAACATATTCTTCCAGTGTCAGTAATTTCCAACAAAAATTCAAGCAATAAAGTTTGAGATAAAACTTAAATAAGCCAAGAATAAAGCTACAGAGAGCTCAATCTAGAAGTAAAGTAACCTGCATTAGCTTCACATTAAGACCGGATTTCGCTGCATCAATGCTTCCAAATAATGATCCTACATCGCAGCAAGACTTAATCAGTCAAAATGTTTTCGCTCATAGGAATAAGGAACAAAGTAAGGTTCCAAGGACCTAAAAAAGAGCAGTTTTTTCCTGCATATTTATGATGTTATCTCTTATCTTCTTTTGCCATTTTATTATGGGCATTGAGATGCTATCTGGCTACTATTCATGTAAAGCAAGAATAAAGGCATTTAGTCTCACCGAAGATGAAGTAGAAATCTTCAGGAACAACATCCTTTGCCAAGTTCTTTATATACAACACAGAAGCAGGATTCCCAGCTGCATAGTTCTGCACAACCCAAAGAGTTACAATTCAGTTTATGCTTTGTCAGATGCATATGATTCATGCTAATTGTCATAATTAATTGGTACAAGCTAGCCATGATCCTAAAAGCAAGTAAAGGATTAAATTATAGTGGTTCTTAAACAGCCAGGAAAAAGAAAAGCTTTCATACCTGCATAGATGAGTAAATGGAAACTAGGTCAATTGCAATTGTATTAATATACTATCCGAAAGCATCTACCGAGATAAGTTCCGATACCTTAAACATTGGAAGTGATAATATTTCTTCTGGAGGCAACTTTCCCTTTTCCAACTCATCTGCAGTAGCAAAGCATTTAGCATCTGAATCCTCCTCATTAGGTTCCTCCGAAATCCGTTTGTAGTCATCATCATCATCTTTCTGTTCATTAGGAATGTGTTTAGGAGCAATTTTGATCTGTGAAAACACCAAGAAGAGTGTCAAAATTTAGACAGAGTAAAGCTCATCCTAAAACATGTTCCTTAAATCATAATATGACCTGTAATACAGGGTTCTTCTTTTTTATGAATGGGATTTCTTTTGGGATCAAGGTGGCAGGTTTCACTCCAACAGCCTCATGAGCCACACTTTTATCAATTGCAGGGCCTACAATAGCTTCCCGCCTGGCACGCTTACGTGCAGATTTTGCCGTACCCTTGTCATTGACCTCCTACAAACATGTTAGTCAAGGAACAATCAACAACTACTAGAATCATATATAGGGTTAAATTTGACCAGAGTGCTTCTTTCAAGGTACATAATTTTAGTTAATTTAATCTGAAATGGGGTTAATGATTTTCAGCACATTAGAAGCAGTATCCTACCTCATCCGAAGACTCCATTTCTGATTCACTAGAAGATGCATCTGCAAAATGAGGCTCTGTAGGTGTGGAAGCAGGAAGTGGGGGTGGGGGCGGTGGCTGTGGCGCAGGTACTGAAGGTGGCAGAGGCGGTGTGGGCAAAGCCATACGAAATGGAGCTGGAATATTCATTTTATTCATTAGGTGCAACACCTGAAATTGAAAGACTATTATTGTAAAGGATATATCCCCAACAACAGTTAATTAAATAAAATCAAGAAAAATCATAATTAGAAGAACCTACGAAGAAACATTAATAAGCATTGAAGTAGCTTTAAAGAAAACCTGTGTATAGAAGCGAGGAACAGCAATAAGAGCATTAACGATATTGGTCAAAATATTTCCATCTGGTGGAGGGTATGCATATCTGCAAAACATGTATAAGCTTTTGTTCATATCTGATGTGATTATATTTAGAAAGAAAGCAGGGCACCCTGACTGACACTATAAAATCATTACTGTATAAAACATTGTGCATTGGTCAGAGAAAGCAAACTTTATACCATATGTGCATAATGCCCGACACTATATTAGCAACTTCAAATTTAAAGGGCTGAGAAAAAAAAGAAAAAGGAAACTTGAAAAAGATAAGGAAAGACTCACTCAAGGTGAGGAGGAAATGGATAGTCTACTCCAAGTCTAGGAGCAATTGGTTCACTAGTAGGTACTGATCTTAATCTTGAACCTTGATTCAGGTCTCTAGCCAAGCTAGCATCTTTCACCATTGATGCAGATTGTGGAAAATCCTTTCCAGGCTGAACTCCGGTTTGCTGAGGTTTATTATCCTCAGTTGTCTTACTAGCTCTCTCCACTGATAAGACTTTACCAAGAAACCTCAGGCTAAGCAACCACAGAAATAGGATAGTTAGATAACTATTTCTGACATTGTATCAACATTAATGAATTAAAACATATCTAATGGGCAGAACACAAAATGTAACAAATAATACAGGGTTACTATCTAATGCCAGTGAGAAAAATATCTCATATATTTGATCAAACCATGTGCTTAACAAGGGAGAATTATGAATGGGCATAAGCTCGAAATTTACCCATTTAACTGACGCTGAGCTTGAGAAGCCAATGCTTCATTTTTGAAATCCACAAATGCACAGTTTCTCAACCTATATAACAAAAGAAGGAAAATCTGATGTGTATGATAAAAACAAAGACCTGCAAGACCTTAGAAAGCTAATTGGAAACTGAATGAAATTAACAAGCTAATTTCAACTTTATTTACTTTCCACTAGAGCAAGGACGAACAGAGGATGCACCATAGTGAGAGAAAAGCCGCAAAAGGGTGTCATGAGGAATAGCCTCAGGAAGATGCCGAATCAAAAGGGTTGTTACAGATTCCAATTCATGAGGGTTTGATGTTGTTCCTTCTACACCTTGGTAACCAAAATGCTGCATTTGGGGATTGCTAAAAGGCTGTGAGGATGGAACAGCAGCCATTAAAGCATTCACAGCAATTTATTTCCTTTCCTATAAAAATAAAAATAATCCAAAGGTTACACTTTAAGAAAAAAAGAAAAAATCTTCGCAATGTAGATGACTAGAAGGAATGGTAACATACATATCTTGTAGAATTGAATTTTCATTTGTTTGTTATTATTTTGATGTGGGTATTATCAAAATTCTTGATATGATAAAAAATTACCAGTTTTATAATATTTTCAAAAAAATTGAAAACGAAAACATCATCAACATGGCAACATTAAACTATATAAAACTAATAAGAACTTAATCTTCTTACATTCAAATTCTTTTCTTGAAAAAAAAAAAAGACAACTTTTCAGAAACCCATATGCAATTTCATGTTTTTATACAATTTTTCGTTACATGTGAAAGTGAAAACGTACCTTTGAGTTTTGGGTATTGATTTGCTCTGCTTCCTCCTGCTGCTGCTAGACAATTCTTTCCCTGAAGAAATTTTGTTCTCGATGAAGTAACAAAGGGCGGGTTTAAAAGATTCGGGTTCATGGGTGGGCTTATAAGACCCAATACCTTGGGCTTGTTTCATAACAGTTGGGCTTCATGTTCTTGGGCTGTTTAGTTACGTCCCAGATACTAAGGCTTGTTTAGTGAACTTTCATTTTCCATATTAAGTCCACCATATATATATATATATAATATACATTAATCAAAGTGATTTAATATATTAAAAAGATTTTTATTTTCATAATTTATTATGTAATCTCATTTTAAAAATTTTGAAATTCCATATTTACAGTAAGATGAGAGGGTGAGTTTCAAAAGTAAAAACCACATTATTTTTCTAAATTATGAGTATTTTTTTTATTTTGGAAAATATGAGTCAACTTTTTAGAATTTGTAAATTATAGGTATTATGTCTATCACATGTCATGTCAATTAGATAAAACATATAAAGATAATGTCATTTTATCCGATTTCTTAAATTATTCAAAACACTTATAATGAAAAAGAACAAAATCATAAATCATATTACGAAAACATATTATTGATTGTAAGGCGGACATCATTGAACATGTAGAAAATTTAGGTCTCAAAAGTGTATCCTTAATACTTTGTTTAACTTTAAAAAATCTCTTTACTATCATAATTGGGTTTGGGATTGGATTTAACTATGTAATGAACTTGACATAATGCCCACATCTCCTTTGCGTATGCAAATTTATTTGTAGTCAATTCCCTGATGAGCATAAGATTGACCATTTATACCCCCCCCCCCCCCCCACCCCCCACTTCTCTTACAATTTTTTTTCGAGGAAAATATGATAACATTTGGACATTAGATCAAGAAGAAAACATAATATGGAGTTGCATCATTGTCTCTTATGTTTTTTAGATTTTGTTCTCTCATGACCATAGTTTAAACCCATACTTCATTAGGTGAAAGAAGGGAGATGCACAATTGAAACAAGTAGGTCTAGATTCAATACATCACATAAATTGCTATGAATTTGCTTGGGAAGATTTGGGAATATTCCCTTTCAGAGTATTTTCATAGTACAACTTGACAGGAACCAAGAAGCAATACCCCACTTCTCTTTTTTCCTTTCTAAAAGGAGAAGATAAGGAGAGACCCAGCTCGAAATACAATAAGCCACTGATTCTTAGGTTGATCTTTGGAGGCATTGGGATTGATGACTGTCATTGTCATTATCTTAACTCTCTGCATCATTAAAGAATCATTTGCCCCAATTACTCAACTAAAGCAACCGCTGGGTGTGGTGTGTATGGTGAGCTTAAAACACCAGCAATCATATCCTACTGCAATTATTTTGCTCAAAACCTTTTTTGTCAAATATGTTCAATTATTTCGAGGGATCAACACGAATCACAGCATTAAATTGAATCAAAATTCAGTCATAGTAAACATACGAAATCATATCTCACTCTTTCGATCAATCCTTTTTTAAAAAAAAAAAAGAGAGAAGAAACCCAACTTGCCAAGATGTCAAGCAGAATGGCTTAATTACATAAGCCAAGAATTAGTTGAGGTTTTATCCAGTCTGCTTTAAGGGTTTTTTCCTGGTCATCCAAAGAGTGTCAAAGGTGATTTCCTTGAAACTGTCCTAATTAATTATATCTTGCATAAGATCTTAATGAGTTTAGTAATTGTGATGCCTACAAGAAATCAATTTTCCTTTTTCAGGTCTTTCGGGTAGTAATCAAAGACAAAGACACATCTGTCACATAGCTTATTTATATGTTACTTTCCTCTACAGTTTGGTCTGTTAGTTAATTTGATGGTTAGGACAGTTTGGTTAGTGGAGAGGTTAGCCAAGAAAAGTCCACTGTAAACTCTCTCCACCAAACACATGAGAAAAAGTCAATTATCTTGACTTTGTATGCAGCCCAAACCCCCTATTTAATTAGTCATTCTAATTAAATGTGGGATTCATTAATCTTATCCTTACATGTGCGTGAATAAATGAATTGGCCTTCGCCCTATTCCTTTTCTCCTTTGTACTATATAATTGTATTCCCATCTGTCTTAATGGCAGCCAACTGTCTCAAACCATGAAACAGTGAGGGGGGAGAGTTTCTCCATAGGGGGCCTAGAGCTTCAAAATTCCAACTTTACAATAGTTTTCTTCATACCATACAGTAGCTTTTAACCCACTTGATTCTTAAGTCTTCCTCATTTTTAAACAAATTAAGGAGATTAATAAAGGTTTAAGATTTCCACTACAAGACCAAGATTCATTTCCAAAAAATGAAAAATAAAATATATTTTGTGGTTGTGGGTTCCCAATGATGTTATCCTTTTTCAAGTTGGATGATTTTATTATTGCTACTACCCCATGGCTAGATAGCAAGTTGGATGACATCATGGTATTCATATCTTGTGGCTCGATGAGACAGAAATAGCTGCCACTAGGTACACTTTACATCATCGAATAAGTGAGGAACAATCATGTTCTAATGAGTAATTACGAAGTTATCGTTGATTATTTTGTGTTCGAAAAACTTCAAATTAATATAATATCTAATGTATAAATGTGGAGTAATGTTTCTTTTGATTAATGAATAAACATATTATTATTTTTGTATCTATAATCATATGTTGTATCGGTTATTTAATTTTGAATTAAAGACAAATAATCATGTTATATTGAATGATTATGAAGTCATTAATTACTTTTTTTTTAGTATGAACTGCCAAATTCATACTAATAAATACCTAGAAATTTAACATTGGATAAATCAATAAATAACAATTTAATCATGCTCGTCCTGGCTACCCAAGGCCCCAGCATTCAAAATGGGGAGGAACTGATGTCCTGCTAAGTTCGAGGGGGTGTTCTCCTACATGGCATCCACATGGTAGTGCAACACTTGGACCAACAGCCTGTTCCCATGTGAGCAAAAAAGCTGATGAGGTGTAGCGCGTCACCAATCGTCAGCGATTGGTGGGGCTTCTTTGCTTTGCAGTTTCGTTTCGGCCCCCAAAAGTCAACAGATTTAAGTTACGAGGGTTAGGCTAACACTTTCTCAAGCCTTCTTTTGTGGGGTCCACACGTTATTCTTTGAATAAAATTTGTCCATTTTTTTAATCACAAAAGATAAAAAATTCTGTTTATTTTATTTTATTTTTGCGGATTTCATTCCGTATCCTGCGTTCCACAGTCTGAGTTTTGCTATTATAGTTTATCATCTTTGATTAATATAACAATTAATGATGAAGTGACAATATAAACCAAGAAAATGTGAACACCTTGCTAAATCTAATATGGAAAGCAATTAAGTAAGGCTACAGCTCAGCATCCCCCGCTTCAGAATGTCAAGAATGTGGCATGGACTTGGTTGGCCCCCACCTAACCTTCCAAACTACTAATACAACTCTTTGATTTGATGTAATCCCACCGGTAATTGTGTACTAATTATACTAATAACAAAGTAATACTATTATTTTGTTTCGCATCATCACTAAAAGTTAATCATGCTTTTCTCTTAAATTATTTCATTTTAAAATTATCGATACGTAAATAACACGTATATGTAAAGATTTAAACATATAAATAACAAATATATATTAATTATTTACGAGTTATACAGATTGAAAAAGTCACGTAATCGAAACTAATACAAATTTGATCTTCAACCTAAATTTTATCACTTTATCGCAACCCTTTTTTTTTAATTTTTTTTTCTGAGGTCGATAAGCTTACTCGTAGCTTAGTGGTTGAGATTTTGCGCAAAGAAGTTGTGTACAAATTCTATGCGAAATGCCAATAGGAAATAAATATTTTGTTTTGTTCCATAGTTTAGAGCTTGTTTTTTTCCATTTGTCGGCGCCGGGAAAGTTTAACTTTTTCAATCCAATTCTACGCGTTGGTTTATGTCATAAATTAGGAAGCATACGCGTGGCTTCACTCAAGTCGCGCATACGAAACATTTGGGTAGTCAAAAAAATGAAACATGTTTATGAAATCGTAGCATGTTCGAGAGAAATCGAATTGGAATTTGTTTCCTGATATATATATATATATATTACTTTTTTTAATTTATTTTTTTAGGTAAAAAATGTTCATTTTGTATATGGATATTAATTATATACATTTATACGTGAAATACATGTTATATTTTTATTTTTTAAATAAAAGTTAGATAATTAATACATGTTAATATTTTAATTGTTACTATTAATTTTTTTTCTTAAGAATTTTGGCAGTTGAAGGTTGAGATAAGACAAAAATAATAATGACTTTATCAACAAGGTTTGTTTGGAAATTTTTAATTTTTTTTTTGTGGCCAAGCATTTTTCTAGACTTGATTCATTACAGATGGGATTTTCATATGGAAATATCTTTAAAAAAGCCAAGCGAGACTCAAGAATGGATCATGTGCAACCAGTTAAAATAGCAGTATAACGTTGTCATTGTTGGACAATGACTACATAATTTGATTATATATATATATATCATATATAAAACTTTGGAATGTAATATATAAATATTAAAAAATGTGCATTTTTTGTCCAATGATATTTTCCAAATATTAGCCAAAATTAAAGGTCCCTCCCCCCTTGTTATTCAAGCATTTTATATTAAATCCAATACTCACGTGTCTTATGTTTAAATAAATATTGTATTCATGTACTTCAACGTGTGAATGTATTAATATGAAAGCATAAATTCATATTTATATTTAATATGTCATAAAAAGAAACGAATAGTTGTACAATAATAGAACCAGATTTTTTGTTTCTACGCGTAGGTGACCCCCCAAAAAGAAACGGCTGAGTAAATTCACAAAAGGAAAAACATCTATCCAAAAGATTGCAACAAAATATCTTTAAATTGGTAAGAAAATTTGAAGCTAAGACTGAGAGTAATTAATAATGTTAGAAGGGCAGCTAGATGTATCGTGTGGATTTCCATGAAATTTCATTGCCCTCTTTCTTTATCTTTTGACTTTTTCAGTGTCTATAGCACCCTAGATTCCCTCCAAATGGAGTGGTTTCCTTTGAATTAGCAAAGAATGATCACTTTTAATTGTTCCAAGGCCCCCCATCTTAAAGTTATTTTTGTGTATACCGAGTCATACAAGAATACACAAAGAATACATTGCATGTTCAACTTGTGAAGGTAGATGTGAAGTAGCCTACATATATAGCCAAAGCCACCTAAATCTGCTGCTGCAAAGGTTGACAAATTCGGATAAAACCATGAAAAGGCAGCAGCAGCGGCAGCGGCATTGGCATTTTGGTACTGGAAAAATCAACTTTGTTTTCAAAAGCTTTGAAGTAAGAGCTGTTATATAAAAGAAAAGAAAGAGGTTTTCTGGGGAATAAGAATTCTGCGAAGAGGCAATAGAATTTTTAGCTGGGGTTAGGTTTTAAACAGATAAAGGTCATATATTTTAATGTGAAAGAGTGCTGGAAACATGGGTCCCCCACTAGCTTAGAAACCTCCTTTTTACCATTTGTTTTTTTTTTTTTTATATTTTTTTAAAAATTCATATTTGTTTTCAAACAGGTAGATGTGGCAAAGAAAGGTACATGAATTACAAAAACAAATAAACTAGATAAGAAAACAAATTTCAATGAATTACCCAATCAGGCTTCCTTGGCAAGTGCCTTGCAGCCTACGGATCTCTTTCAATTAACATTTAGCTCTTCTACAAGCTCCTCTATTTAAGCTCCCTTTTTGCCCTTTGTTCTACTTTCTTAACGGCCTTCCCTTCATTTTTCTTCTGCAAAAGCCTGATATATTTCTCCCTCTCTTTCCCTATATCTATCTCTTCTTGCCTCTCTTTGCTTTCCATAGCAGTTGCTTTGTATTTCTTTCTCTGGGTTTGTTTGCGTTTGTATAGTTCTATAAAGGGTTTTAGTATTTAGAGGAGTTTCAATGGAAGAAGCTATCGTTGTTAACAAAGGAGAAGACCTCATCGATTTGCCGCCTGGTTTCCGGTTTCACCCTACGGATGAGGAGATCATAACTCATTATCTTACAGAGAAGGTAATGAACAGCAACTTCAGTGCAAGTGCTATTGGTGAAGTTGATTTGAACAAGTGTGAACCTTGGGATTTGCCTAGTAAGCTTTCTCTTGATTTTGTTTTTGACGCTCCTTTCAAGCTAGGCTAGCCTCAATTATATGACTTTTTTCTTTTCTTCGCTTGGATGTTTAGTTTTGTTGTAAGTAGTTTGCTGCTGTTATTTGCCTTGTATTTGTATCTAATCTTTGGATTTTTTTTTTGCTTAATTTTGCAGAGAAAGCTAAGATGGGAGAGAAAGAATGGTACTTCTTTTGCCAGAGAGATAGGAAGTATCCGACCGGGATGAGAACAAATCGAGCAACTGAAGCGGGATATTGGAAGGCAACTGGCAAGGATAAAGAGATTTACAAAGGAAAAGGTTGCCTTGTTGGGATGAAGAAGACCCTTGTATTCTACAAAGGGAGAGCTCCCAAAGGAGAGAAAAGCAATTGGGTCATGCATGAATATAGGCTTGAAGGCAAATTCTCTTACTATAATCTCCCCAAGGGTGCAAAGGTATGTAACTAAAGCTACACTTCAAAAGCTTTTTTCCATCTCCTTTTTTTGAGGTTTCTTTTTCTTTTTCTGTTTAAGAAACTATGGCTTTTTCAATTTCACTGATCCAAAAAAAAAAAATTAATTAAATTAAAAAGAGTTGTAGCCTTTTAATTTTATCGTCTTTTTACTGTTTTGTTGGTTGAGGGTTTCTTTTCATGGGGTCTCTTTCTTTGCTTTTGTGTAAATGAAGAATCTAGACTGATATGAAGGTCTTTGAATATGTTTCCATTTTTGTTGTGGTTGCAGGATGAATGGGTTGTTTGTAGGGTTTTCCACAAGAATATAGGGATCAAGAAACCAATTCCTGATCAGCTGTTAAGAATGAATTCTTTCGGAGATGATCTTATGGACTATGCGTCACTGCCACCTCTCATGGATCCTACTTACTCCAACAAAGCCGGCTCGAGCTTTACCGATGGTCAAAATGAATTCAAGGCCATCGACACGACCCCAATGCCAAGATCCTCAGAAGGAAACTATCCCGGCAGCTCCAACTTCCCCACAATGAATAATAATCAAAACTTTCTTCAGGCTCCCAATAACCATTATCATCAGACAGGAAGCTCTATGTTCAACCCTCAAATTCCAATCCAAAATCCTATTCTCTTCCATCAAGGCACCCCAAATTCTGCCTACTCGCACCAAGGGAGGACAAGCGGATCAGCTTCAAGCAATTACAGCACCGGCTTCGGAGGCAATGATCAGGCGATTCTAAGAGCATTGGCTGCCAATAACAGTGCTGACACACGTAAAGCTGACAGGCAGTGCAAGGTGGAGCAGTTTTCATCAAATCAGTCCATGGTCAGTCTCTCACAAGATACCGGCCTCAGCACTGAAATCAACAACACTGAGATTTCATCTGTGCTTTCCAAGAGGATGGAACTTGGGAGCAGCAAATCTTATGAAGATATAGAAGATTTGGGGTGTTTATGGGACTACTAAAGTTGAAGGAATATATACTGTTGATGCAGCAAGTTGGCTTGTTAATTTCCTAGGAATATATGATTTGAAACAGTGTTTCTCCACTAGGTAATTTAATTATTAGGTTGGAAAGTTTCTTGGATTCTGATGAAGAAAAGAAAAGTATACTTGTATAGGTAGATTAATGGTTGTCCAAATCTTTTTCAGATTATTACATTTTCATTAACAGATAACTGGGAAAGATTCCATGTACATGAATTCTTTCTTATGGTAGTGAATTTATTCTTATTTTTTTTCCAATCTTCCTCTAAGCATTAAACTCGCATTGATTCCATGTTCATATGTTCCAATCATATTCCTACTTAAACCCAAACATACATTTAAGGCTGTTTATTTTATTTGAGTTGTTTTCGACTGCCAGTTAAATGAAAAGAACTACACGTCTGCATCTTCTTCCTTTCATCTGATGTAATTAATGTTTCAATTATTAAATTATGAAAAATTTACTTATTCAAAAAATTCACATGGCACTAATTAATTCGACCCATATTATAAATTTTAGTATACTTGATTATCTGGGTCTTAATTTTGGCAATAATTTACCAATTAATTAATTTGATATTAGGAACCTTTTTTGTTTAGTTGATAATTTGCCAGTGGATATCCAGTATTTTAGTTGTCTTGAACTTAATTGTTTATATTCTCTTTGTTAAAACTTACAATAATTGTAAAAAGGACCAACATTGGATTCAAGAAAGCCATAATAATAAGCCAAGTGGGGTGTTTACTGAAATGAGTAACCACCTCCTTGAGATTAACTGAGCCGAACCAGATCATGAATCACGTGAATTATTCCCTCAACCTCTGCACCCAATGTGCCTGTCCCTGACAAGAACAATCCCACAATGTATTTCTTAAGGCACAAGGCTTAACCTTAATCTTCTGTCTTAAGTATCATAAATTAATTTTTTTAGTTACATGTGCCTCCTCTCAACCTTGAATCTATATATACCTTTCAATATAGCTGTTTTTTTTTTTTAATTTTTTAACGAGCAATTTACTTTATATTAATTTTGAATTATTGTAATAAAACTGTGTATATAAATTATAGATATGGATTGAGTTCAAGTTAACGTGTCATATCTGTCAACTATTTGTGTTACGAGGCTGATCGAAACCATGTATGTTGCAAGTATAATGTGTATAACGTGTTTTAAATCTCTTCAAGCAATGTGGTGATCTGATGACATCTTTTTTACTTTGTCCATTAAGTTGTTATGAAAAATACATAGGCCAGATGGATATATGTAACAGATATAGCCAGGAAAAAAACATGATGAGAGAAAGTTGAAGGGGGGAAAAAAAGAAAGAAAATTAACAGGTGATGATTGATTGGGAATCGGTTATTGAAAGAGAAGAAAGGTTCATGTGATTGTGTGGATGTGCATAGAACCCCCCATATTAACTTACTTTCTTTTCAAACCAAAGCTTCCCACCCTTAGGAGATTTATGCTTGCAGGAAAGTTAACCGGCCTTTTGGGTTTTTTCCTTTCTTTCTTTTTTTTTTTTCTTGGTAACTTTTGTCTTGTTTTCATGGGGGAAGGGAATTAAAATAAGAAAGAATTTTATACGAAGCAAGGACAAGAGGAGAGTGTTAAAAATAGAGAATATTCTCTCAATATAAAAAATGACGAAAGGACGGAAAAAAAAAACCCTGATTTGTTGCATGAAAACATGGGGATACCAACCAATTGCCAGCCTCCACCGCTTTCTTTACATCTTTGTCAGCTTTGAAAGTGGACGTGCTTTTCCCCTTTAGCTTAGCTAAATTTGAATCTCGTTGTCAATGATGATCTTATATATATCCGCGTTTTCTTTTCTTCTCTCTTTTCACCACCCTGCCTACTGCTCACACCGACTTCATCTTTCTTCTCGGTTTTCCTTCTAGAATTCTTGGATTGATATTAATCACCATTGAGTTGATTTGTTTAATGAGTATAATCCCACTTTTAATTGAGAACACTTCATGCTTCGATTACCATCAGTTGCATATGCATGATCGAGTGTGTATACTATATATGAATCAATAATGATGGTGTAAACAAGTATTTGGATAAATTATCATGGAAAAGAATGAGTTGTCCAAGTAAAAGACTGGGAAATTTCACATAAACCTTGACTTCAACCCATCTGTTACTAGTCATTTGACAAAGATATCTAACGGCATGAAAGTTGCCAACTGCTTAGGTGGAGTAGATATAGATGATTTTCACATAACGCCACTGGAAAGCATGGAATTTTCCACTGTTTATGTATTCTAGATGCTGTAAGCATTTATTCCAACTGCTGGAAAATACCAGTATTTCTAGAATGGGTTGGATTTTCGTAGTTAGGATGGGAAATTTCTTTGATGTTTCTCACGAAATGATCAAGCGAACATCTTCTGCCTCATTAATCTACACAAATCTTAATTTTCTAGAACATTTGAATAGCTTTCTTTGTAATATTTAACTTGATTTAGACCCTTCCTACATCCCTTGCTTTGATTTTCTCATCAATATTCACGTTGATTTTGTTTATCAAAAATATAGTATATTATGACTTAATTATCATTAAATTCAATGTTCGGATGCTATGGGTTTTTCAATTTAATGATGATAGACTATATTACAAAAAGATTGTGCTGTATGTGTATATATCTAATCTTATTAACTGTTGTGATTAGTACGTATTAATTGATCTTGTCTATGAAGCTTAACTCAAAGTAATTTCCAACATGACAACTGTTTATCTAAAGTAATTTGACTTGTTAGACAGACAATTCAATGGCTTATTGAAGAAAGCACCTAATAGCCTATAAGAGAAGCAATTTCTGGCTTGGAGACCAAGGACTCTCTTTACATATATATACCCCACAACCTTGAGAAAGATTCTTCTTTCTTGATCATTGTCTTCATTTTATTGGTGCTTTCTTTTCAAATATTTTATTAAAAAATTGATTATGTTCGAAGTGCAATGCAATGAAATACTTTAATTCAAGCCATTTTTATTCGGAGGTTTTTTTGAGTTTTGATCTATGCAGAGATTAAAAAAAACACCCCACGATCAATAAATTTTAAATTATTATTGATTTAATAGTTAAATCTTGATATATTTTGGTTAAGAGGTTTGTTTGAGTTCGGGATATGAACAACAATAAAATTTTGTGAAATGTGAAAAAAAATATTTTTTATTTTTATAATATGACTCAAAATTCAACAAGTCTCCAGACATAAAAAAGAATAATTATAGAGAATATTTAAAAGCACCCATTTATTTCCAAGAAAAATCCACCCAAATGCAATAGCAAAAAAAAGGAGAGGGAGAGGGAGAGGGGTCCAATTGATGGAGGAAAGTGATAGCCGGAAGTTTATTTAAAGACTAGACATAAACCTCAATAAAGATCCTACAGACGTGTCACTTCTTTCTTATTTGGATTTGCCCCGACCCGATATTGAAATAACTTCAACTTATTACATTTATATTCATTTATACCATATTAAAGGACATCCCAAGCTCTCACTCTCATACTAAATTTAATAAAAACAAATGCAATCGAGATTCAAATCTTTGGATAAATATTAAAAATTATGATATGAAATTTAAAATTTTCTTAATTTTTTTTCTCCTTTGTAAAACGGGAAAAATATATTTATCAACATTCAGAGTAAATTTACATATATGGTTACTGGAAAGTGCTGGCCCCCATTGGTAGGGCCATGAATCTTGGCACCTCAGGATTCGAACACGGCACGAACTACGAAGTTTCCGGCTACTTGGACTTTGGCTCCAACGGTGAAAACGGAATTGTGCTCGGAAAGCCGTTTTTCTCATCAGATGATGTCATCATTATTCTCGTCTTGATCTGTACGTATTTTTATTTGTGGTGCCACGTCGTCACCAGCTCATTACAGTAGGGACTATGACTCGGTGGGCCCGACGCTTTATTTGCGTTCTCTTTCTGTTGGACTTTTCATTTTGAAAGTACAAAGTCCAGTTATTAATCTGACGGTTAAAATTAACAAAATATATAGACACATACTCAAATAAATCTTTAAATTATTTTAAAATATTTAAATAAATTTTTATTTTTTTATTATATTTAATCAATTTTTTATATTTTCATTTTGAATCAAATAAATTTTTATGACTAGTGATCCATTAATTTTTAATAATAAAAATATCAAATATCATTTTATATTTATATGACATTGACATGGTATTTAATGTGAATGACAAAAAATGTCAAATGATTAAATTATTATATCAAATTAGCATAACATGTCATCATTAATTATAATATGATAATATGTGACATCATAATCAATTATAATATTTTAACGTTAACGTTATGAGATATAAAATAACAAATGATGTTTTGATTAAATTAATTATTAATAATAAAAGTTTATTTGATTCAAAATAAAAAGTACAATGATTTATTTAGCTTAAAATAAAAGTATAAGTACTTACTTGAACGTAAAAAGAGTATAAAGATTTATTTAAATTTTCTTGAATAGTTTAAAATTTTTTTTTTGTATATTATGCCAAATATAAATCATACGAAAAATATAAAATAAAATAAAATAAATTTAATTCTACTGCCCCTTAACAATTTTTATTATAATTAATTTAAACAAAATGAAGTCATCAAATCAAATAGATTTTGACATCTAACAGATTCTATTTTTAATTTTTTTCTAAATATAAATTAAAAAACATAAATAAAAATCAAAGACGTGTGGGGACTAACAATGATTATGGTAATGTTAAGGGAAGCATATATGACCTCTTATTGGGACTTTTGAAAACTGCATTTAATAATTAGAAAAACCTAACATTCAAAAGAAAAACATTTTAAAAGATTAAGATGGTGATTTTGTTTTGAGGGGGGTAACAACAAATATAGTGTTTTATTGAAAAAGATTGGTGGCCTAATTAAAGCTTTTGCTGAAGGTATAGTCTCATTTGCTCATTCAGTGTCACTATCAAAATAATTTGAGGCATTCCCTGGGGTTTATCCCCATCACCCTTTAATTTCGCCAACAAAACGCCTGGCTTTATGGGTTTCAAAAGTGTTCCCTACTCTATGTGACAATATTGAAATTTTCTTCTTCTTCTTCCTCCTCTTGTGCTTTGCAAAAGCTTTAGATTAAGGCATATGTGTTGGAGATTATTTTCTTCAGTAGATAGTATTAAGAGAAGCTCAAGTTACCCATTTTGTTCAAATGCTATTATCCGTAAGTAAATTATATTTTTTTATCATAAAAACTAATTTTAAACAAATTATGATTTATGATACAATTAATAATGTGCTGATGAAGGGAACACACTCGAGTGTGAGCATGATTTAATCGAAGGAAATAGTGAATGTAATAATGAGATATACTTGGAATTTATTACATATTGGACCCAAATGGGTAATGATATATATGTAGATATAAAATGTTAAATCACAAATATGAATGATGTGAACACCCTCTTAATCATTATGGAATATTACAGATGGAAAAACTCAAAAGTTTTCCTATCAATGTACTGTTAATTAAAGAGATTATCCGCGTTGAATTGATTGTTAGCCATGTTCACACAGTGAAGGAGAATCTAAATATCTAAAAATATTTTCAGCTCACCCATTTTTTTTTTATTTTATGGCAAAAAGTTTACGTCTTTGGGCCCATTGCTTTTAGTGTTTACTTTGTTTACCTTTTGATGAACTTAGGCAGGCCACAGTAATAGCTTTTGTGTTGATTTTTTTTGAATTGTTAAAGAGATCATGGTATTAGTTTAAGATAGTTAAATTAATAATCTGATCGTTTAACCTTTTGCACAAATGGTTAGCAGAATCAGACAGGTGATGGCTCACTGTAGCAATGGTGAGGTTTGAGTCTTCATAACACAGAGCAACTGGGTCTAAAAGCTTGCTATGTTTTGTGTTATTATTCACATTGCTAATGGATAAGATTTTGTATAGATAAAGGCCGAGCCCTTTCCCCTGCACTAAATGGGCCTGGTTATATGGATCAGATTATGTGATTATTATTTGTTCCAGATCATATCCTTGATTACATCAGTTTCTGAGCTTGTCTTGATTCAAGACAGAAGGTTTTTGAGTATAATGATTGCTTCACAAGATGGTTGACTCCATTCGAGAAAAACTAAAGAACATGGAAAGGTGGAACAGTAGTAGCTTAGAACTGTGAATAATGTTGGAGAAACTGCAATCTGAAATATGTATAGGCAAATTCTGCAGGCATTCACACAAACTACGCAGCAGATGTTTGTTATTGCTTTTCCACACACTAGTATGTGATCACAGATGACGATATGTATACATATCAAGTCTGAAAATATAAAGTAGCAGCCATAGTTTAAGTAGTATCAAGATTTTCACACACATGGAATGAAAACAGACAAACTCTCAAGAAGAGAACGCATAGGGATCCTTCCAAGCTATACATCAGCAGGCGTGGTACAGCTTCTAGAACTGGCAGCACCATATCACAAGCATCCTGCATTTATCACCAGTTCTTTAGGAGAAACAAGAAGAATAAAGTTAATCAAGTGTTGGTTTGTAGGATTTCAATTAGTCTTGCTTATTAGTTTTCTGAGAAACTTACAATATGGTACAATCTTCCATCGCTGGTTATCTCCCTTGTTCCATTGCCACAGAACAATAGTAGTACCATCATGGACTCCACCAGATTTCTTATCACCATTGAAAGCATCCACATTCAGGCGAATGTTATTAATCATTCTTACAGCTCTATAACCATCACCCAAGTCCGTGCTCTCACTCCATAGTATGGACTCATCAAGCTGATCTGACTTGTAAGGTGTCAGTTGCACCTGCAGACAAAAACCTTTTTCAGGAGAGATTTAATGTTGATAATTGCAAAGTATCTCTTTTTTACTGTCTGAAAAGAACAAATTATGATGCACACACAATTTTTTGCTACTGTAGGAATCAAGAGAGAAGAGGTTGGTGAAGTCATGAGTGCCACAGCTAGGCTAGCTTCCAAGATGCCTAATCTCAGCACATGGGAAGGGGAGAAAACCATGCTTCTCATTTTACAAGAAAAGAGGGAGAGCATTTTAGCAGTGAGAATAGCTAAATTACCCAGGAAATGATAGAAATGTGTTCTTGACCATGATAGACCGCTTCAATAAATTGAACAGCACGTCAGCTACCCTAATATCGTAACAATTGTATTATGTTACAACAACCATATGCCAGCCAATTTGGCCGAATAACAGATGACAACAACCTACAGTTGTGACTCAGATACTGCCCAATGTATCACATGAAAAGAGGAATAGGAATGCAATAATTTCTTCGACTTGTTCTAATAGCATGGACAACATGAGCAACATAAAGCAAAAGAGTCCATGAAATATCAAATTCTTGTCTATAATGAGAATAATGTCTCTTTCTTCTCACCAATCAACAACCACCATCAAACAAAGAGAATCAGAAGCTTCTCTATATAGAATTAAAAAGCCTGGGTCATACCAAAACTAAAAGGTCATATCAATCTTATGCAATAATTGAATGTCTGTCAACTGTTAAGCAACTTCAAACCCAATCATATCCTAAAGACAAGAGACTATGAGAATTTCTTAAGAGGCATAAAACAGTGTTATCAATCCTGACATAAGAAAAAACTAGTGTTTTGCATAAAATTCGAAGGAGAAACGACTGCTTCCACATAAATTGAAACTAAAGTGAGACATAAAAATTCAACAAGAACAGCAGACCTAAAGGTATAAATTTTTTGTTCATCATTGGCAAATGTTGTATAGCAAATGCTCCTGAAAACAAAATTGAAAGAATGTTCTGCAAATAAACGAAGAGCCTTCCTAGGGGTCAGGCTGAAGCCAGAAGATTAGAGAAATGTACAGGGTGATCATCAGTTATGAACTATCAATTCTTCTAATAAAATTGCATAAAGAAAATAAAAGATAGAACAAATATTCAGTTGGTAAAAGGATGCCATTCAAATTGCACAATCCCTATCTCTTAAACAAAAGAGTATCAACGGAAAGTACAACTGGGTAGGCAGCATGTGAAATGAACAGAAATAAAGAAATTTCAAAGGCACAGTGAATTCTTACAGGATGAGTAGCTCCAACGGAATGCTTAATGGCTTGACCAGTGACCTTATTAACCAGAGCAAAGCTGGGGAAACCCACCTCATCTTTCGCTCTGGTGCTGTACTTCTCATCTTTGTACCAGTGCTACAACAACAACAACAACAAAAGTAGCCTCTAAATCAACATAAGATCTCTGTCGTTTATCAGTGAAAAGGGTTTTTGGGTTGTCAATTAGTGTGTTAAGTGAAGTAAAAAAAAAGGCTTAGAACAATATCAGGAGGGCAAAATGGGTATAATTACATAGAATATGAAAATTATTTCTGACGAAAGCAAAGCAGATTACAGATCAAACCAAATCGTATAAAATAACCAAGTGGACAATTTAATACTAATAGCCAAAAATTCGATTTAAGCATAATGTAATTCTACTAATATAGTTAATAAATACACACCTGGAACTCATCAGAGGGATCGGATGGGGCAAGAATGACCTTGCCATCTCTTATGGTAAGATGAAAGCCAGGATTAGCTTTGCAGTAGACTTTAACAGTAGGTTTCTTGGAGAGCTCAGAAAGAGAAGCAGAATGAGAGTGATCGTGAGGGATAGATGGTAAGTGGGGCCTGAAAGAATGATGACCTTCAATTTGATGATCAACCCTTTGATGGCTAGTTTCATGTGCAACATGTGTCACATGTGCTGCTGGTGGTGAGTAGTTGGATGAACTATAGTCAGGCTGCTGGGTACCACCACTATGGTGCAGATGGGTAACATGGCTTGGCGGTGGTGGATATACAGTTTGTTGGTGGTAAGATGGTGGCTGGGCAGGTGGGGGTGCTGCAAAGCCAGGTTGCTGGAAGTATGGGGATGGTGGTGGTGGTGATGGCCCATCAAAGCTAGTTGGTTGGTAGTGTGGTGGTGAAGCAAATTCATTGTGTTGATGCTGCGGTGGTTGTGATGGTGGAACAAATTCGTTGTGGTGATGACATGGTGGTTGCCTTTCTTCGTTTTCCCGATCATCATTTCTATTGTGGTGAGTGTGACGGTGGTTGTGACCAAAAGGGTATTCCATCTGTTGGGTTGTGAGCTTTCCTCAAGTTTAGTCTTTTGAATGTGATCTAAACAACTAGAAGCCACTTCTACTTTTCTTTTATCTTCTCTATAGCTTGGTAATTTAATACATATTAATTTGCATTTATTTTCCCCTTTATGAAGGCTTCCATTGAGGTCAGGCCAAACCCAAAAATATCTTTAATTCCGGAAATTAGAAATATTATATCTAATTAGTAGTAGCCACGTAAATCCCAATTAATGCGGCTAACTCAACAGTACAAAGTCAAATCCTTACTAGAGAAGGAACCCAGCAAAACCGTCCCCTATTATGCCTCCCGCGTTGCCGTCGTTTCACCAACTGACCTATCGCTAAGCCATTGCCAAGGCTAATTCATATGCTTGCTGAAATCTGGCTGTCATCAATTGAAGCTGGCCTTCCCTCCCGGGGCTGAAGACTTACTTTTCATCTTTTGTTCATCGAGTGGAGCTATGAGGAATGGTCCAAGAATAGATTGGTGAAAACTATTAACTAAATTTAATCATACATTAATTGCAATCACATAATATATTTCATGTAACCAATCTCACAAGGTATTTGACCTATTAGGTTTTATTTCACAAAAATCGTTTTATAATTTAGAGTCGTGTGAACATCAGATTCATGAATACAAATTAAAATACTCTTAAAACTAACAAATATTATCTATTATTAATTAGCTTCATGAATTATTACTTACTAAATTCATGTATGATTAACTTAGTTCAAGAATGACTGACTAAGTTTATGAATATATTAAACACAAAAAATTGGATAATTTTCAAATATAATTTTCAACAATTCCATTTACATGGTTGTGATCTTTCTTCAAATTTAGACTTTTGAATGTGATCTAAGCAACAAGAAGCCACTACCACTTTCTTTTTTATCTTCCCTATAGATTGGTACTATAACCATATACAGTACAAGGCAAGATATTTATACATTTTAATTTGCTTTTATTTTTCCATTTATGAAGGCTTCCATTGTGGTCATTCCAAAAATAACTTGAATTTTGGAAATTATAAAATATTATATCTAATTTATTTGATTAGCAGTAGCATTTTGTAAGCACAAAGTAAAATGAATTTCTGATTTCCCATTAAAGTTTCCATCAACTAAAACATTGTCATTGTTGGTAGTTGCTAAATCTTAAATGTTGATTTGGTGGTATTAATTTCTACTAGTTAGATTCAAACAAAACCAGCTCTGATGTGGCTTTTGTTTTATTTCCTTAGGACAAAAATGCATTTGTTATTACAACTATCTACCTAGTTGTCATGCTCTTCAAAGTTCTTCAGACATGGGTGTGGGAGGCTTACCTGTGCCCAAATGCTAATGTACTTATTTCTAGGCACATGGATATTGGACTCCCATGGTTTTTCATTATTGATTTGGACTTTGGAGACAACACACTTTTGATAACTATCATCCCTAGACAAGCCCTATAGTAACATAACAATTTTTAGGCCAGGCCACGTCTTCAAAAATCTTACTTTATTTTTTTATTTAATTTTTTTGGTATAATTTTTGAAAAACCTTTGAATTATTTTAAAAAATGCAACTGTATTTTTATTTTAAATAAAATAATTTTTTATAATATTTTTGAAATGTAAATAAATTTTTATAGTTAATGGTTTATTAATCGTTGTTAGTTAATATATCACTTGTTATTTTTCATATCACGTGGCGTTGAATGAAGTATGAAAATATCATGTGGCCATATTAGCATGATGCATCATCGTCCGTTTAAACATATCAGCATATTACATTAACGTCATGTGAAATAAAATGATAAGTAGTATTTTAACTAATAATAGTCAGTTAACTATTAATTAGGTATCTATTTGATTAAAAATAAAAATATAAAGATTTGATTAAATATAATAAAAAATAATTTTAAAATTTTTTTAAAATAATTCAAAATTTTATTTAGGTATTAGGTCGACCTTCAATCTAGACCTGAATTGATTAATTAAGGTTTATTTAATTGATTTTTTTTTATTTTTGTAAAAAATAAATAACAAAAAGTACAAAAAAATAAAAAATAGAGGAATTGACCAAGCTAAACCTTTATAAAAAGAAAGTGAATATGGAAAAGCCGCCTGGCTGGCTCCTTGTCCATGGTATGGAAAACATTTTTCCTGCTTGTTTTATCTTTTAACCTCTCATATTAAACAGGTTTCCCTATACCACCATTGCGGCCACTAGTCTAAACTACTTTAAAGCGTCCTGCACCAAAAAAAAACCCTACTCTTCCTTTAAAGATAAGTTCAGAATGTGCATCAGATAAAATTTTACTAAAACAAGCTGCTGCCTGCAATAAGTGCCTAACTCTAACTAGATAACTATGACTCTGTTAAGTAAGGACCCTTGCAGGCTGCAGCTTGATAAGGTTCAAGCAACTTCTCAGATGGAACTATTTTTGCAGCAATTCTCATAACACTGCAACCCAAGAAGCCAAAAAAGGGTCTATTGTCATTATGGTTTTTGTTAAATTTCAACCATGCCTTGGCTTTGAATATAGAACCACAAAGGGTTTTTGGGGTTCAGTAAGCTCTGTGAACTTTTTACAGTAATAATTTCAGTGTCCATTCTGGAGGGCCCCATGAATAATTTAGACATTTCTTACGTTACAAGCATAATTGATCTCTTAAATCTTCTCAAACCAAAGCTAAATGTGAACAATTAGTGATTATGACAAGATTTCTGCTCTGATTACTATAAATTACAGTCAGGCACCAATCATATGACACTTTAAGTCATTTCTTAAGTGTCTACTAATGACAAGTTCAGCAAATATAGAAACAAGAATTAGAGGATATTCCTGCAATCTTCAATGCTTGGTAGGTACTGCATTTTTTATTTTTTCTTCCCCTATTGCCATTTGTATTTTAGTAAAGAGGCAGCTATCTGAGTTGTCTCTTATCCAAGCTTCAAATGGATTAAGGAATTTTAAGTCCAAGCAATAACATCAGGGAGTGTACCTAGTTACTTGTTAACGTGGCTGCAGGTCTGAGAAATCTTGTAGATTCCTGTTTATATTAGTATCTTTTTTGATAAGAAAAAAATGGGTTTAATTATTGGGAAATATCACTTAATTTCTTTTTCAAGAAAAGAATAACTGAGTATCCAATTCCCATCCGAATATGCTTCAACTTGTTGGTGTTCTTACTCAAAAGGAAATTACAATCTTGATTCCATTTGCCTTGGCACAAACAGTTGGCTTGGAAAGTTGGTGATAAAATAATACAACTTAGCTTGAGAAGAATAACATTTTCCTTTTTTTCTTCTTCTTCAAATAAAAAAGAATCATATCATCAAATTCAAGCAACACACTATTTACAAAGTGTGACTCTGATCTGGCACTTGCACCACTACATAAATTCTCTACAAAAATCATGTATGATTCCTTTCAACACCTTTTGTAGTTTTTTTCCATAATCTTTTGACTTTGTGATGGTATCAGCTTTTCGATACCATTCCAACAAGTTCAATGTTTCTAACCCAGATTTTGTCATTTTTCCCAACAGAAAAATCACACACGCTTCCTTCTGTACACAACTTCACGAAGGCCTAGACAAGCTCAATCATTGGTTATTCTTCTTATCTTTCCTCCTGATTTCTCTCTCCCCTCCCCCCCTTTTTTTGTGTTTTTTTTGTTATTTAGAATCTTTCTTTTAACCCTGGAATTGAAGGTGAGGACTTAGAAGTAAACTCTGGTTGAAGAATGACTGGTTTAGAAAGTTGTATTGAGTCATATCAGATTGGCTGGCGCTGTTACTGTAACTGCAAGAACTGATAAGTTTCTTTGATGGGTGCAAGTAATCCTCATCAATGCTTGTGCATTGGCGCTTGAGTTTGTTTTCCATATTTGGAATGGAGGAGTTCAACTGGGGAAGTTTTTGCAGCAACATGCTGCTGCTGCTGCTGCTATTGGTGTAGTTATTGACCGGGGGCTGCTCAAGGTTCCCAAAGCTGAATGAAGATGATTCGTACCCAGTCGTGTTGCACTGGTTGTCTGCCAGGAAACTACTCAGCAATGAGTAGTCCATGGCATCTAACAGGTTGGAGAAGGAACAGGATTTCTGCGGCTGGAGGGTGTTGTTGCTAGGAGGACTTTTCAAGGCTGGTAGAAGGGCATCGTGAATGAACTGTTCTGTTTCCTCTTCCTCTTGATCCTGATCACTTGCTGCTGCTGTTGATGTTGAAGATAGAGCATGGGACTTCTTGTAGATCCGGCAAAGAACCCAATCATCTAGCTGAAAAAGAACATTAAAAAACAGAGAAAAGAAAACTTATGTCAGTCACAAGATTCCTGCAAGAGAATTTCAATCACTTCATTGTTTAAAATACTCTGTAAATGTTCATTCCATCCAAGAAGTAATTCAATGATGTCCAGCCTAACAAGAACAAATGATTTTTAAGAACATTAATCATAACAGTATGAATGTGTGCAAATGTAAATGTGAAGGATACATTGGAGCATAGAGTAAAAATAAATAAATGAAAAAATATGGCTCAATTGGAGTTGCACCACATTAAATGTCTTGTGAGTTATAAATCCACTATGCAAAATGCAATCATTGATTCTTTTTTCTTTAGTATAGAAAAAAAATGGGGAAAAAATCAATGTCACTATCACAATTATCACACCCAAGTTGAATTTTCAAGGTCCTACAAAATGTCATCATATTATATTTTCACTCCCCTTTCTAGTGATGTCTATAACACCCTACTAACTCAAGATGAAAGGTCTCCTTTCAGGACATAACAAATCAATATCAATGCAAATTAAATGCAACTGTTTAAAGATGAGGCTCACCCTCATGGAGGAATCTTTAGACTTCACTGGTCTATTGTTGTAGTTGGAGTTGGGGTTCTCTGCAAGGCGATATTCATGCATGATCCAGTTAGTCTTAATCCCCTTTGGAGGCCTTCCTTTGTAAAACACCAGAGCTTTCTTTACACCAATATTCTCTTGCACTCCACCCCCTCCAGCTACCATCGAAGATGTAAATATAACCTTATCTGTGCCGGTTGCTTTCCAGTACCCGGACGCAGCTGCCCTGTTTGGCCTTGCACCATTAGGGTACTTGCGGTCTCTAGGACTGAAAAAGTACCATTCTTTCTCACCAAAGGCAGCTTTAGCTGATCCAGAAACAACACAAAACATAACATTTCCACGTTAAAACAACCCTTAAACATAACCATAAAAACACCAAAAAAAAAAAGACCCTACGAAGCTATGCTCCATATGATCCCGAGGATGATAACATGGAAAAAGGGTTGTTAAAGAAAAAGCCTCACCTGGTAATTCCCAGGGATCAAACTTGTAGATATCGACATCGGCGATGATGGAAACAGGGAAGGGTGAGGAACTCAGTTTCTTCTTTAGGTAATGAAGGATGAGTTCTTCATCTGTGGGGTGGAACCTAAACCCTGGGGGCAAACTTGATTGTGGGTGCTTCATGTTTTCGCTAAACTAACTTGCACCTAACTTAAGTAAGACTTGGGGGATTAAGATTTTTGGTTCAAGCTGAACAAAGTTGTTAACTATAACAAAGAAAAGAAGAAAGAGCTTTGAAATAGGGGAAAGAAAGGGTAAGAGCTCTCCAAGTTTGGCTTTGGAAGCAAAACCAAATCAAAGAGAGAAGAAGATTGAAATTTTTGGGAGGGGAGGAAGGGAAGGCATTTTATGGATGCGGGATTTTTGTCGTTATGTGGAAATTCAAAAACAAAACCGAAGAAAAAAAAACATAAAAAAGGAGGGGATTAGGCCGAAGGAGGAAGAAATCAGTTGCATACTTTGGTTTTCAAAAGGGTCCCACCCAGAGTGCCAGCTGTAGGGGGCGAGGGGCCTTTGGAGATTATTGGTTTCTTTCAATTTGTCTTCACCTTCTCCCACGTATGGGAAAAGATGGCGGGCGGCTGAACTATGGATGAGCTTAATCTAGTGACATCATTTGTCCTTTCATGAATGCCCTTGCCACGTGTCATCCTTTCCAATGTTTTGGCCTTTTTATGTGTGACATCAAAGTATTCCATACTACACTCTTCCCTTCCCATCACTCTCCCTCCAACTAATCCGAATCCCAAATATCTCCAATTTCTGTTATTATACATTAAAATTTCATATCCCTAATTTTATTACGTCAATAAAAGATATAAATTTATTTATACGCTGATTCGATAAAATCTTAATCATCTGTCGTATTTCCATTGATCTAATACGCGTTTGCGTAATGATTTCTCATACATAGTGAAAAAAATTGTCGTTGTGGCAGTCCTAGTCATCACTGCCGTAAATATGTGGACCTCTTGACCTCTTCTTTCATTTTCTGTTTTTAAGGAATTTGCATGCCTTGTATGCTGGCTGGTGAGGACCGGAAGGGGGGCCTCCATGGGCTTCAAAGAAAGGTAAAAACAAAAAGAGGTTTGGAGATAAGGCAGTGGGGGAAAGAAAGAGAGAGACAAGGGTCGGAAGGGATAGTTGGAGATGATAGGATTGGTCAAAAATGGGGTTTATTGGCTTACAGTGTCACTTTGATGAGTGAAGTGCTGGTTTGTTACTTAGCTAATACGGGCCAGCTCTGCTCCCTAAGAGACAAAAGGCATCAAGGCGTTGTTTCTGGAGCAAGAATTTTGTTTTGTAAATTTATACTAACATAATCTTGGAAAGATGATAACCCACCCATGTGAATCAAAAGTCTTGTTTTTTCGATTAAGAAAACAATTAAAAAATTTATTTTATTCACGATAAGAGAAAATTTAAATTTAATTTTTTCTATAAAACATGTATGTCTACCATTGAATCAAACATTCAAGTACAATAAAACTCAACTTTGAAAAATTCTTGATTCGGATATCTTTTATTATCATACATGTAAATTCATGTATCAAAGGAAAAAAAGAAAACAAACTATTGGTAAAAGCAAAACAAAAGACCATTTCTTAATCACAAAACTTTCTTTTGGTTGAACTGAAAATTCAATGGTGCATGGACCATTGAATTTGAGTGTTTAATACGTTTGCAATGATTGGAAGATGAACCGGTGAATAAGAGAGTACTTTTCAATGTTTATCCACAACCATGCCTCTCCTATATTTAATAAGTATAATAAAATTAACCCAATGCAAGATTTAATTCGCTACTTATAGACTATGCCCTAAGAAGGAAACTGCATGCACCCTGGCCCAGATTCTTTGATTGAGGATTTAGGGAAATCTTTGTTTATTGAGAGATATGTAACAGGTGACATATCACACACATGAAATAAATAGGAAAAATCCCAATTTGGATTCGATTTTCTTAAAGTAAAAATTGCTTTTCCAAACTGGGATAATGAGTGAACTGAATTTCACAACCCCTTTTTAAGCATAAACATGAGAGGATTATGTATCCGAAGAGACATTCCAGCTTATTCTCTGTCAAGTTAATGGATGCATGTAGGTATGTTTAAAGAAAAAAAAATCCTTAAAAAAAATGTAAGCATTCCTTTGTAAGCTTAAATAGCAACTCAATTGAGACGTCCGGCCCTTCCACTGATTATTTTAATGATTCCCAATGCTTCATTTGTAGGATGCAATTACCAAAGAATTTGCTCCCCAAAGGCTACCGGTATCCACTAGTTTTATTTATTGTTTAAATATCTAATCTTGGACCATATCTAAAAGCTTAGCCTATCTTGTTTTTATTCTCTTTTTTCTCTTAATGCTATGTCAGCAAAATCCTAATCAAGGTTAATTAGTGATTTAAGCCTGTGGTGCGCACGCTTTTAATCAGAGTTAATTAGTGATTAATGCGTGTGGCATGCACGGGTTATCTCTCTGTGACATCAAATATTTTCAACCAATATATAGCTAAGTCTACCTTGGTTTTTCTTCTTATGTTGTCCAATCTTTCTTGCTATACAATGTGACAGCATGATCATCATATTTATATATTTATCAAAGGGAAATCCAATAAATTAAAATTGACAATGACTTAAAATGAAAAAACAAAGAAAGATTAGCCAAGTCAATCCTTGAATAATCTACCTACACACGTGTGATGCAAACGACGTACAATTTGGTGGGTGAGTTTTTGATTTAGTCACAAATTTCATAAACCAAACAAGAATCCCCCCCTAACTCAAGATTTTCAAATGTCCTTAACCAGATAAATTTAGCAGAGGTCATAGCAAGTTATGACTCCTTCAGTCCGGACAAGGCGGTCGTATACCAGTGTATTATCTAAGCACGTACGTATTTTTTAACCAGAAGATTCATCACTAAGAACACATGAAACAACGTTTACGTGGAAAACTCAATAAATTACGTGGTTTCTTGTTAATCACGTGCTCCAAAAGCCTAGGATAGTTTCCTTATGTAGGACCTAATCTCATTTCTTAATAAGGTAGCCTTATAGCATTTTGCTTGCCCGATGCAAACCAGCTGAAATTTTAATGTCAAAAGGAGGAAACAGAGCGTAATTTGTGGACTAAGGAAATAACTGCAATAAAATTTTATAGGGGGCTAAGTTTAAAAAACAAGTATATCTATTTTGTTTGATTACTAAAGAAGACCTGGGAGAAGGTTTTAATAATAGAACGGTGGTCTCTCGCTATTAATTATTCCTTAAGACTTCTTGGCAATCAAACCTAGCACGGCAGGGTTCTAAGAACATATAACAACAAAACAAAAAAAAATTTCCTATGTCTGGGGAGAAGACTTGCAGGGTTCTATGATATAATGACGCCAAAAGGTAGTTGGTCTTCAATGGAGAGGTGCCAAATTGGGACAAAAGGAGGACGAATAAGACAAACAAGAGAAAGAGAGATGGGGTATAGGAGCATATGCTAAAGAATAATAAGCATGACAAAAGGAGTTTATGATTATCCACAAATTTTTTTTTTGGAGACTCTGATATTTATCCTTCAAAGATGCTTTTGTTTGGCTAATGAGCTTTACGTTCAGTATGTTCTCATGCAAAGAATAGGATTCATGCTTTGAATCTTATGTCATATATGATGTAAAACAAAAGTACCCGGGAATTCAAGCTTTCTTGCCCTCAACTTCCTTTAGTCTCCATGTACTAGGTAACTTGTTCAGCTGAAATTCAAATACTCACATGTCAAAATGTCAATGAATATATTATATATATCGTCCCTTGATTATGTAGCCAATGGTTTTCTTCAAAGTTTCTATTTTCTCAGCTTGCAGATAGACATCAAATAAAAAGTAGGAAACTTTAAGTCAAGCCAATATGAGAAACCAAATGTGTTACCTCCTTGATTGCTGATAAATACGGTCAATAGCATCTCTTTACTTAGTTGTGAGAACCTTGACTTTTGATTTACATGTAGGGAGAGGAAAAATTTAAGACCAACCAAATGGTGGAAAAGAAGATGAGCAATCACATGGTTATCCCCTCCTTTTCAAAGTTCATCCTTAGCTTAACATAGGCCCAGGGTAGCTTTAATTCCTACCCCAGATGAACGTGCAATCTGTCATCACATCAAGTTGTTAGGGATCTTTGACTAAGAATGGGATAATCATACAAACATACAAGTTAGACTAGTCAAAGGCATGGATGGCATGTAAGTATACGCATCAGCTAGCTAAGTTCCAAGTGTGAAAAAAGTCATGAAAATGACCCCCTGTAGTTTTCCACGTGTAGTTCACCTAATCTACAGGCTAGTAGTTATCTCATGTCAAATGGAAATGCACCAGCCTTTCCCATCTGAGGCACCGCACCACATAATGAGTTAGGCCTAACTTGTAACTAAAATCTAAAGTCAAGAACTCACAGACCATCATCTACTCTCTCACAGCCATAAGTACCTCACCAGAATAAATGTTTTCGGTTTTCTATAATGTTAAATATTAAAAACATCCTATCTAGAGTTTTCTTCTTCAACTTTTCATTCTCATTTTTTCCATTTTCCTTGCAGCATGGGATGCTGCTTCATCCACACTCCTGTTCACATTCACTAGTTAAATTTATGTGCTGCTGGAATTGAGAAGACAAAGAAAACTAGAAAAAGAAAAGATTACTTACTTTGAACTGAAAGAATGTAGGGAAAACTAAGTAACTCTGCCGTTGATGAAGCTACAAAGATGTCAAAAGTAGCTTTGATGAGCATTTAATTTCACTACCAAGCTCAACAGCAGTACAAACCAAAAGCAAGTGCTTCTTGGATCAACTTGATCTCAACAGGCTGCTTGAGAGCTTAATTTCAAATCAAACTTCAACATCCATACTTTTAATCTATCCATTGTCAGACCAGATTTCAAGGAAATTCCCAATAACAGAAGAGGGACTGCCAGCTTAGACTAGGATGACACATAATGACGCATTAAACAGTATTAAGGTTGACTAATCAGTTTCATTAGCACATGCCTTGCTGGATGAAAGACCTTTCAAACTAAGGATTAAATGGCTAGAAGGTCAGTGGCTATTACAGTATAAGAATGCTTGTAGTCAAGAAACAACACATTTAGAAAATGCAAGTGGATAAATTAAGAAAATGGAGACCCTGAAGGAGCAAACACAAGTCTGAACGGGATGTGAAGAAATTGGGCTGTGAGACAATATTGAGTAAAGTCAATGGTGTGAGAATATGCATAATGACTATTGTCTCAATATGTAGAATTATACATCTGTATATACACACATAAGAAAGTACAAGTTAGTTAATAAGATTTTAACAGACCAATCTCAACCTTACTCTCCATTAAATCAACTACTTAAATGTAGAGATGCAAAGTGAGCTGGAGGACATTGGGTGCAACCACTATCATTTTTCCTTCAATGCAGTGAGTAGTTGAGGGAAGAGAAGCACAATCTGATTTATAGTAAGACACATGAAAAAGCTTGGGAAATTTCAGACTTCAAAATGACACACATGATGCTAGGTCAAAGCCAGAAGAGGAATAAAGGAATGAGAAAAACTAAAATTAGTCTTTCCTGGCAACAAGATGCAGAATAAACAGCAAAGAATGACACAGGCCAAAAATATTTAATTTCTTAAGCATAATGCAACATCTTCAGCAAAAGCATGATAGTGGTACTCAATTACAAATTTTTTAAAGTAGTTAAGCAAGAGACGAGGACACTTTATTCAAAAAAGAAACCAAGAACCACCAAGAAGTCAATCAGGTGATACAAAAATGTTGTAGTATTTTTTAAAATTTTCATCACCACTGTCCGTGCATCTCCTTTCAAGTGTCTATTCCTATGTCCTACTCCTACAATGCTGCTACCATGGACTTTTTAAAGGGTATATTTAAACACTCAGTAAAATCAAGAGACATGAGATGCAAATTGAGGTGCCAAATTAAGAGAGAGTATTACGTTAGTAAATATCACTTCCATTCAAAATTTGACACACGATCATTCTTTTAACATGTCATCTTAATTTTCACTTCTATCAAGGCTCACTAATGATTGGTAAAGTTAAGATGACATGTATCTAGCTTTTAATGGAAAAGCTATTAGCTAATATAGAATCACTGTTTCATAAGTTTCAGCCAGGTCTTGTATAAACAGCATTTGTTTTGAGAACATTTAGGTATGTTCTGGTAATGACTGCTTCTACACTTAAAAAATGAATCTTAGTGTGATTAGCACATCATGCATAAGGCAACAGGGTCCACTAAACATTAAATAGCTCATCTATTAGCAATTTCTACACATTGACAAAGGTTTCTTCATCTATTTTCCCTTTTTCTGGAATAAGCCAGAAACTTTATTTATCCAAAGATGTTGCAGAAATACTGAAGCATGTATGGTAGTTTTCTCAGTGATCCTAAGGAGTGGCTACTATGCAAACCTTTGTATCAAAAGCATTTCATGAGTTCTGGAGATTGTTTATATGATTCATAAATCCAAGTTAAAATAGCTGTGCAACCTTTCATTGTATTTCCTAGGGTTTCGAAGCAATTCTAATTAATTTCCACATTTCCAATGCTTTCTGAAATATTTTCTTTCAAGGCCAAAAAGATGACACAATGAAACAAGGTTTAGTTCACTGTATCATGGTATCTCATCAAAAATAAATTTTACGAATGCAACTCAAAATTAGTGCCAAGGATGTCTTACAGAAAGTTGTACTACTAGAAGCAGTATGATCAGCATGACAGACAGTGATGAGCTCGCAACGACGAAACTGCCAACAATCCAGAAACTTGGTATTCATGGCTAAGATATTGCAAAAGTAGAGTTATAGATATCTATCCAACAGTATCCATTTCTTCTTTTGCCAGGACCAATAGTTGTGCTAGCACTCTTGCTCAAGGCCCATAAGACTAAGTAGCCACAATTTGTATGTTAGCTTCATAAAAAATCATAGTTCAAATCAGGCCAACTACAGTTTTTAGATCCAGAAACAGTTATGATGAGCAGCAAAATAACATGCAACATCTTACCATCCACAAAAGCATATCATGTGCATTTGATGTAGACAAACAGATGCCCTTCATGGGGTAAGACCCAATTAATTTGAATCAGGGCATGTTTAGAGCCAGTTATTCATGATTCGAAAATAATAGTTCTCAACCACAATATTAGACAGTATTATCAAATAGTTGCAAGGCAATGAGGCACCCTGAATTGATGTTGGTGATGGAGAATGTCAAGCACTGAATGGTATCCAAAGGAAACTCAGTGTTGAAGCCTAAAGTCTCATACAAAAAGCACATATCGTGAAGTTTTATGGTTACATGGAAACCGATTGCTCCCAAAATGAAAAGCCCCTTTCTCTGATAACTCTTCTGGTTTCAGGTAGCCTGAGAAAATCTTTCTCCTGATCAATTTTCTTCGACTCAACTCTGACCTGTTCGTCCAACTGATTATCTAGCAATTGATTATTCTTCAGATCAGCCATTTGGCGCTCTGCAAATTGCTTACCAGAAACCCACGCCTGAAGCATCTCATCTATCTTTGGTTCTGGCAATAACTGCTTGTCCTTCATCTCTGTATAATATTTGTATGCTTCATCCAGCTTTCCATTTAAAAATAGCCCATGAATCAACACAATATATGAGCTACGGTCATGACCAACCCCGTCTTCAGTCATCTCATTCCACAGCTTGAAGACATTATCAAACTGGCACCATCGACTAAACTTTCTTATCAGCATGATATAAGTATCATTGGTTGGTTGACAGCCCATTTTTCTCATCTTCTCCAAGAGCTCAAACACTTCTTCCCCATTTCTTAGAATACGAAAGAAAGCATGGTAGGTCCGAATTGTAGGTGAGAGGTCCCTTTGCAACATCTCATCAAAGACCTGTCTAGCCTCATCTATCTTCTGGGCTTTGCATAAAGGCTTGATCAGTGAATTATAAGTAACAACATTTGGAGCAATACCCTTTTCTTCCATAGTTTTCAGAAGATTGATAGCCTCTTTTACATGCCTAGCCTTTGCAAGAGCATGGATGACTGCATTGTAAACCTTCCTATCTGGTTCAATCCCCATTCTTTTCATCTGGCTGAAGAGCTTAAGTACCTTGTGAAGATTACAGGCTTTAGAGTAGCAGGACATGACACTTGCATATGACACAACATCATGTTGAACACCTCTCTTGCTCATCTCCCTCCAAACCCTCTCTGCCTGACGTGGACTACCAATTGCATTACACCATCCGTTCAGTATAATATTAAAACTCTTAATATTAAATGGGAAGACATCCTTGTTACAAAACATCAGATGCTCAGCATCCTGCACATTTTTGTATCGACAAAGAGCAGACAACAGACTTTGAAACTCCTCAATCCCCACATCAAATTTAAACTTTTTATATGCATAAAAAGTATTTATAGCCCTCCCCACATCGTGCACAGCACAGTAACGCCTTATCATGATCAAGAGAGTCTGCGGTGTTACAAGACAAGGGCCTGCTCGCCCCCCTCTCATTTCATCAATCAATGCCCATGCAGTATCAAACTTCCTCATCTTCCCTAGAATAGAAATCATTGAATGGCATTCACGCAGCGAATGTGCATAACCCGGCTGTTTCCCAGCCCATAAAAAGAACGTAAAAGCCACTTCCCAATCATTCCGAATTCGAGAGAGAATCTCCACCACCAACTCAGAGGAAACCCTTATTCTACAGTGCTCAAGCTTTTTCTTCATTTCAACATAATTACTACCTGTTTCACGGATTATGTCCATAATTGCCTTCCCATCCTGAACAGCCTCATCGCTTAAACTTGATCCATTTACACTATTGCCATCAAAATTCTCACTATCTTCACCATCGTCATTATCATTATCACTATGTTCATCAAAAGTTTCAATCTTTGGTCCACTTGGGAAGCCAATATTTGAAGTACAAAACGAAAATAACTGAAACGGGAAGCAAAAATTCATGGGGTAGATATTAGCTACTGTTCTTCCTGTTCCTACTGTTTCAAAGATGGGATTTCGATACTGGGTAGGTTTTAAATGAATTGGTCTTAAATGGGTTTTTGCAAAAACTGAAAAAACATAAACTTTCGATCTTGTAAACCTGATTCCCCACATATGTCAATTGTATAGAAAGTGTTTGAGAGAATGACTGACTAAAGAGAAAACTGCCGAGTAAGCGATTATAAGAGGAGAGCAATAGTTTTATACTTACTGTTTCGATCATTTAACTTCGAGAGTGGAATAAAGCTCTCTTGCTTTGAATCAAGCTTTCTTTGCTTTTCTAAGCCCGCCACATTCGTTTTTCTTCTCTCTGTGCTTTATATAGTCTCAGGACACAGGAGGGAGATAATTTTCCCAATTCCCAAACAGCCCCGTGCTTCTTATGTCCCGCACGTGGCTTGAATCAATTAAACAAGTGTTTTTTTTATTTGGAGAAGACAATTAATCAAGCTTTATTTATTATTAAGTAGTGTCTATCCTCCCATTTAATTAGTAATATATTTCCTACTCTTTTCTGAATAAGTTTTTTTATATGCAAAAAAATATATTTTTTCAAAAAGAGTAGTGAACTCCAGCTTAAATGAGGAGAAAGACAAAGGGGGCTCAAACAAAATACGGATAGCTGAAAATTTAGAGAAAATTGCTTTTTACTAGCAAAAAATTAAAAACATTAAGGACACGAACACATTGGTAATATCGTATCATAATCTGTTTGTTCCAAAAGGGCAAACTAAATGAACTAATTCAATTAAATCTCTCACAAAAATTATATAAAAAAATGGGGACACCTGGTAATAATAATGTAATTACAAATGAAGATAAAATGAGACTCTAGTCTTCGATTATTCCCACCAAAATCTGATTTCCGGTACCACATGCTGATGCTTACTTGCTCGTTATTGACTGTGGATTTAATTAAGAAACGCCGATGCTTAAGAACCACGAGCCACGTAAAATTTTCCGGTGAGTGATCAAAGCCGCATGACTTGGTTACTTCATGATGATACGGCTTCAATGGCACTGCCCAGTGGCCAAGCAGCTTCCACAAGGGAATTTTGGTATTTCACTTGCTTTACCAATGTAATATCTTGGTAGGGATCAAGGCCTGTCCAGGAAGAAGACAATGGGGGTGGATTCAGAATCCTATTACGCCTCTTGAATACGATCTGAAGCTATGAAGTTACATAACCAAATTAACCATAAAAGTTTAGGCTTACCAAATCCATCGACGAGCAGGGTATACTGGTAAACTAGATCCATGCATACATATGCCAGGTTACTCTCCTCCACATGTTCATATGTTGCTTTAGCATTCGCATACTTAGTTTCGCAAGCACGCTTAGCAGCATCTGCAAAATATTGAGGCTGAACTTTTGCAACTGGATCAGTGGCTTTAATAAAACCGGCCTGCATGAATAAACAATATAGTTAGCATGGCTAATCAGTTTCTTCTGTAGTTTATTTCATGCAACACAATTCTGGGTGAGAAATACCTCGGCAGCCCTGTCAAAGAAAAACGAAGCAACAAACAGATTCTTCTGTCCATCTCCACCTCCACCATTCCATACACCACCAAATGTGCACTTCATATGTGTACATGTTTCATTTATTTTAAGAGCCTTGAGAGTCACCCTCCTGCATTCTTCCATGCTTGTGCCTGATGAAGAAGCTGACGCTTTAAATTCTTCTCCTCCATATTTGTAAGTACCTTAAAAAGATAAAATGTGGAATATGTAAGTACTTAAATGGCGAATTCTGCCAACCAAAGACAGAACAAAGGATGTTGTAACTACTCAAATAATTCCATTATTCAAGAATTCAAAGATTATGAATTAGAGAATTAAACTACAATTTTCAGTGGGAGGCTGATTGCCTGTACTGCCAAAGATCACATTTTCAGTGATCAGAGCATTAAAAAACCTTAGCTACTGAATCTGTCAAGCAAATTGTCATATGCTGCGCAAATTATCAAAAGAAAATCAACTTTGAAGAGTTAAAAGTTGCTATCAAACAAATCCAAACATACCATCAAAACCCTCTAAGATGCAAGGGTTGCCAGAATCTTCAGAGACCTTCAAAATTTCAGCTCTAGCTGCCAGTAAGCCATAGCGCAAATAACTGCACGCAAAAGAAAGTATATTAACTAAAACGTATGATTATAAATATAGATGGATTTTCATGAGACCACAGAGTTATAACATATGACTGAATATAGACACTTCTGACAAAATTGACTTCTGAAGGAATCACAAGCCATAAAATTTCTCTTTTTGGTCCATTTCTAATATCTAATAGAATCATAAAATCAATTTGTCAAAATCAAAGAGGGAAACCTGTGAACATAGAGGTGATATTTTGATCCCATCAGATTCATTTCATTTACAAAATTGTCCTCTCCAGCTGGTACACTTGGAGCCTTTGCAGCAGCATTCTCGGAGATGGCATATGCCATTTGAACAGATCCACCACCAAGATCGACTATGCCAACTGTGTCTGCATATGTCCTTCCCAAATTTCCTAATAGGTAGTTTATTGTCACCTGCAAAACAAGATGGCATTTAAGAAAGATCCAAATTAGGTCCACTAGACCAATCAGTAGGAAAACTTGGAATGGGTCCTGGTGTTTGACAGTATCTTTTACTCCCTATAAATGCAGCCAAGTTAACTTCACTGCAAAATGTAAATACTTGCTTCTGTGGCAAAATATGTCTATCTATATGACCCTAGCTTTAGAATATTTCCCTTCATTACCCCAGAGAAGACCCAAAGATTTCCCATTTCAATTGACCATCAACCTGAAATCATCTTGAGTAAGACTGATCAAGCTGACTGGCTACAGCATGTAAAGAGTGTCCTCAAGGTACAGAATCTTAAGAAAAATGTAAAATTTGAAGACAATCTACCACAACGAAAGGACCCTGATGAAGAATGCATTAAAATGCGTTCCGCTGTAGGCTTGACATAGTTCCCCTATAACCAAGCTTGAAAAGGAAGATCACTTTAGGCCCAAAATAAAAGCATAGTATAAAAGTACATGAAATTCAGTTTAACATACCCACTCATAAGCACCTTCTTGAGAGCCATCCAGAATTCTGACCCCATTTGCCTCATATTTGAGGGTGCTTCTATCTTTCAGAAGTTCACTAACCTAAATAAGTTCATTAAAAAAACCGTTAGCATGAGAAAATGGCAAAATAGAGCCTGTGAACAAAACCAACATGCTTTCGAAAATAGAATTACCGCATGCAAAATTCTATCAGATGCATCACCTTCTAATGCCCTCAGACCAGCAGTTGCCTACAAAACATTCAAAGTCCAATTCTTCAGAAATTTAAGAGACTCAAAATTCACAAACAAGTATGCCCAATGCATCTAGATATACATACCCCAACTCTCACAGGAGTCTTTGATCGCAAATCTAGCGGCACAACACTTTCTGCCTTGTCAAGAAGAGTACGTAATGAATTTGCTGCAGCCTGTGGGTCTTTAGCATAGAAGCTCAAACCTGGTTTGATCTACAACAAAACAAACCACATAAAACCAATTAATACATGGAATACAATCACATCAAATTCAAGTAAAAATTTCTTCCACAGTATGCAAATAAAATGGCACCTTGAAAAAATACCAGCCAATTGATGGTAGAACCTTCTCTTTTTGTTCAAATTCAAGTAAACTTCTCTTTTAGAGCATTCAAAGTAAAATCTTACTTTAAAATAGTTCAACCAAACCATGCCACAAATATCAAATAAAGGCCACTAATATAGCTTTTCGTTTTAATAAGATGGAAAAAAAAGACAAAGATTTACAAAATTACCACTTAAACTATCATTTTAAATCATAATTCTCACACAAAGTCCAGATTTGAAACTACAAGTATATCCTCAAATTCAAATTCCTACCAATCTAAATTTTACCTCTAAAAATCAACAAAAATCAGGGAAAAAATAAAAGAAAATATCTAATAAACGCCACTGACATAATATAAAAATTGGGAAAAAAATTATACTGCTATATATATATATATCGCTTCTAAAAAATCAACAAAAAGTTATTAAGAACATAAAAAAATTACCTGTTTTAAAAGCTCTAATTCGTAGCAAATCTATCTAAATATACTATTAAATTACCAATCAAATAATCGATTTGAAAGCTACATTCCAAGCAAATATAAATTTCGCCTCTGAAAGAATTACTAAAAAATTGTAAAAAAGAATTTACCTGTTCAAAAAGCTCTAATTCAGAGCCAATTGGAACAAGATCCAAATTCTGATCAAAACAAAAAACATGAACTCGACTCCCGGAACTCCCCGCATCGAAAATCACAGCATAATTCCTATTCCCTCTCGAATTTGCCCCTACTTTCCTAATATTTAACTCGACCCCCTGCACCACGGCCTCATTGGACGCCGATTTCCCCGGCATCACGTACAATACGAACGTTATGAGCACGATAGGGATGGAGATCACCAGTAAAACGCCTCGGTACTTGTGGATCTTGTCAGAGATGGACTCGTGCCTCGCCATTGACCGCTTCATCATCTTTTCAATGTGATCGGTGGTGCCGTTTCCGGTGGGGGATTGTGCGCCTCCGGTTGGACCAGACTCGAGAAGCTCGGCTGAGGATGGCGTTCGGTACCGGATCTGGCCGTTGCCGGTGGTAGTCGGTAATGGCTCCAGATCTTCCAGGTTTTTTAATTTCGAAATTTTCGAATTTATAGGAAACGTAACCTTAATGAAAAAAAAAAAAAAAGAGAAACTAAATGGTGAAATTAAGTGATATTGAAAGGATTGGGAGAGGAAGGGAAATGTTGATCATGCGATAAAGAGAAAGGGAGTGAAAAAGAAAAGAAGAGAAAGAGAGAAACGCAGTGGAATAAGTGCTGTACATATAAAAAGAATGTGGAGGGATTTTGGGAGAAAAGGATGGGTTCTTAGATTAGGGAGGGAGAAATTCATTTTTTTTTCTTTTTTTTTCTCTCCATNTTCTTTTTTTTCTCTCATTTCTTTTTATACTGTACGTAAAGTGGAGCATTTATAATTCCTTGAAGTTCTAATTTTTAACGTATTTTTTTTCTTTTTTCAGGAAAAAAGGGAAACTGGAAAATTGAAAGTTTTCTCTTTTTTTTTTCTTTTTTTTTTTGGGTGAGAAACGATTAGTCGATTAGTATTGTTTTTTCCTACAAAAAAAATTTGTCTTTTCGGAGGATATAAAATAGAATTTGGTGATAATTACCAAGCAAGGGCTTGTTTTGTTTACATAAACATCATTAAAATATTTTATAAAATTATAATATAGTTAGAATTAAATTTATTATGTTCAATTAAGATTTTATATTTTATATTTTAAAATAAATCAACGATATTAGTTAAAATTAACATGTGATGGTGAATATGATATTTATTTAATAAATACAGTTTATTATTTTTCCTTTCAAAAGTTGGAAACAAAACAGAGTCTGACTTTATACATATTCTTCTCTTGTAGATATGGCTTTATGTTATCAAATTATTTACTGGAATTCGTTTTTTGCTTTGGTCTTGACTCTTGACAATGTCTGCTGAATCCAATATTGAAGTCAACAAAACCTAAGTGATGGGAACATTCATTTCTCTTAAGCATTCAAACAGAACACAGTAATTCAGAAGAGATCAAACTTTTACCACTTCAAACTTGCCATACTACTACTTGTGTAAGAGAATTCTCCACTGAATTCATGCATGCAAAACTGGTAAATTTTGTGTAAGCTGAGCCCCGTTTTCTTGCATCCTGCATTGCTAGGCCAGCAAATGACAAACACGAGTAACCATCTGGTTCAAGCATGTTCAAGTCTTTTCGCAATCTTCGCGATATCAGATATGTGTCTGACATGAGTATATCGATAAAATTAAAGAGTCGAGGCAGTACATCAGTAAGATACGCACGGCATTTGAAGCAAACCAAACAAGAGAAGGCGGAAAAAGGTGCCACGCAGCAAGAATGTTTCATTCATATTATCCACAAATGATGGAGAAATTAATAGTTGACTAGAAAATTTGAAAAACGAACTGCTTATTACATAAACATTGAGCTTATCTATTGTTGTTGATGGCAACACGAACTTTATAAAGTCACCTTAGGCCTTCTTCACCTTCACCGGTGACGGAGGGAAGAAAAGTCGGAAGACCCAGGCAGCTAATATAGCTCCAATGAATGGACAGATCCAATAAACATAAAACTGATCCCATGTGTTGTGCCAGCTGTTCACATATGCCCAACCAAAGGCCTGCAAGATGATTCACGATTAGTAACGCAATTCTTAGGCTTTAAGTAACGTCCTTACCGGTCAAAACTGGTAACTTTTTCAAAAAGAAAAGTAGGAAATCAAAAGTTACGAACTTATGAACTTTTAAGGAGTGAATTAAAAAGAAAAGAAGTACATACTTACTAAGATATATAATTACATAGAGAATAACTTTATTGAATAGAAGGTGTAATCAGGAATCAAGGAAAACATTGCAATAAGAAAGAAACAGAAAAAGGTCAACAAAAAGAATTAAACATTAAAGGAAGAAACAAAAAGAGTTCTTGCTTCACTCTTCACTAAGCTACTTGCTTCTATGGAAATAGACCAGAACATGCAATTGCATCGAATAGACTGGCATGCATTAATCCTAATGATCAAAAAAGCATATTAACAATTGCAATTGCTATATACTTAAGCCAAATATCAATGTTACAAGGACCTTAAATCACTATGACCAGAAAATAGCAGAAACTAAGTCTACATACACACCAGGACAGTCCAATACCAACAAATATTACAAAAGCATCACAAAAAGAGGGAGAAGCAGGCTACAATCATATTCCAAATCAAAGAAGCAGTAACAAGCAAGCCAGACATAACCCAAATCAGGAGTGTAGTTAAACAACTGCATATACTTCAGGTGCTTCAAAAAGGAATAAACTCTTAAGTAGCAATTTATTTACACTACATAAAGGAAACAATGAGACAAAAAAGTATAAAAACCTTAGTATTATCACGGCACTACTTGGCTTTGACAAAATTCAAAACCGAACAACATACGGAAGTAGAATAGGTAAAGAGAAAGTACCAGCGACTTACATTGGCAGGATTCATGGAAGGTCCGGTGTAAGAGGTACCGGCCAGAACTAATGCTACAGTCGCAATGGCAAGCAACCATGCCTTGAACATTTCACTGTGTGGACCTCTAAGAATGATTAGAAGAACAGCAAAGGTAATTAGAAAAGTCAACACCCCCTCAGCAATGGCTCCAGTGTGTGTATCTACTTGCAAAGATGGTCCCCCTATCATGTGCTTGTACTGTTCCGGTATCACCTCCATGATTGCCAGGGCACCGCCCACGGCACCAGCTGCCTGCCAGTGAGACATTTTATTTTTGGTAATGTATCATAACATAAAATTATTGTTCAGTATGTTTTTCAACAGCTTAAGATGCCATTATTCTCCCCTGCTAAAGGGGAAAAACAAGGCAAAAATTTTAACATAATTCCTTCTTTGCAGTGCATCATTCTGTTCAGAAACCACCTTTGTGGTACAAATGGGCAGTCTAAATTTGCGTTGTTTATTTGGACTTTCAATTCTTTTTTTCCTGGCACACTCAAATTTCCTTTAATGAGGGGGAACAAACCTTTAAGAGAAAAGGAAATAGACAGGGAAACATCTCACATTTACAGCTTTGTAGAGCAATAAAGTTTAAAAGGCACTTGAAAATGCAAATGAAAAAACAAAACAAAAGTGGAAGAAAAAAAGAAGAAAAGGAATGTTAAACCCATGTGAGCAAAAGGCACACACACAAAAAAAGGCTATCAACAAAATAATAAAAATACCGAATATTTGAAAGTAAAACAAAGAAAATCGATTGAACTAGTAAATTACTGTGGTGTCAGGTAAGGCAAATCGTTGGAATAAACCTATTTTTTTAAAAGCATATTCGACATGACCAGCAAAGAACAAAAATGACTACAGAATCAATCAACTAAGTAATACCTATCAAACGCTTAAAAGATAAAGAAGATTAAACCCAAACAAAATAAAAAGAATCATATGATTTGATCCAAAAGTTTTAAAAAAAATGAAAACATGTAAGTAAAAAGAAAAAAAAAAGAACAGAAGAATCCAGGTCGAATAAAATAGAATTCCATCAGAAAACCAAAACCCCACATAGAAAAACACAAAAAGATGACAAATTGATTTTTACCTGAGCTGGGAACCGGAGCGCCATGGAGATAAGGCTATCGTCACCGACCCCGGCGGCGTAGAAGGAGGCTGTACCAGTGGGATTAAAGCTAGCCCCACCAAGATATCCACCGATAATATTAAAGATGAAAACGAAAACGAAAATGATGACAGTGGTGATAACAATAGGAGCCCACGTTACGGTTTGGACACCAATGGCAGTGGCTATCAAGGAAGTTAGTAAACCGAACGTCGATGCAAAAAAAACCCACATGAAAGTAATCAACATGTCCCAGATTGCCATCTTTATCGGACCCATGGTGAAGAATTTGTATTTGCTCTGCTGGGTTCTTTTCTGAGAATTTTGTAGCCACAAGCAGATAGAAGGAGGAAGGGGATTGGGCCGTGCTACAAAAGAATGATTGATGTGTTGTTTTACCTTTTTTCGTTTCTGCGGAGGGGAGAAGTAGAGTTGAGATAGGATTGGGATTTTTTTGGCCAATGCCGGCAGATGTCTCCAAATCTTTCGCAGTTGCTAGTAAAGTAGTTTTCTTTTCTATTCTTTTCTTCTAAACTTTTACTGCCCTCCAGCCCATACCTGGTGAGTCAGCTCAGTATTTGTCTTTATCCTAATTAATTATCCATTTTCTAGATCTCACTTAAGCCCAAATGCTTTCCAGTTATTTGATTAATAATAGTAATAATAATTAAAACTAATTCAAATACAACTCAAAACAATCTCAACAAATATTTTTGCCAACAAGCTCTTTTGTTTTTGCTAAATATTTTTCAAACTTTAATTACGTTATTAAGAGATAATTCTGTTAAATATTTTAAATTTCATGTTTCAACTACCTTCTTGAAATTTAAATTTAAGATTAAAACTTTATGTTTTGATCATCCAAAGGTTTTGAAATTATTGAAATTTTTTGAATACATGAAGGTGTTTTATATGATTATCATACATTCATTTAATAATCATATTAATTTATTTGTAGGGTGTAAAATTTGCAAAATGTACAAGCAAAAAATGATTTAATTTTTTTTAGATACTACTTTATTTTCCCTTATCTGTTTCCTATGTAATCATTTTGAGATTAAATAATTGTCCACTTTCACAGTCTCAAGCTAAATTCATATATTAATTAATATGATTTACAACCTTTATATATTATAACATATATATATATAATTAATAAGATTTTATATGGAGTTTTATATCAGAAGAGCTTCTTTTAGTAATGGTCCTCGGTAAGCATACATAAGAATGATTGAAGGAAGGATACACCTTAATTTTGATATATTTAAACTCGCATTCTATTAAAATTTAGTTACTCATATCTTATTTAAACTTTAGTAAAAATCAAAACTTAATCATTAAATCCGATTATTAATACTCACAAAAAATTCTAACCCAAACCTTAAGTCAAAATAAAAAATATAAAATCAATTTTTATGTATATTATTCATAAAGATTACTAATTAAAAGTAAATTAAAGTTTAATCATATTTAAAATAATTAATCAATTTCCATAAATATTACAAACAAAAAATAAATTTTAATATTAAAAATTATTATTTCAAAATTGGATTGTGAGTACCCTATATAACCACTATGGGTAGTAGTTGTAATATCTAAATTTTATCCAAACCCAATTATAAAATACCTTAATCTTATTTAATCAAATCTTATAATGCAAGATATATAATTATAAAGTACTCATTGCACTCGAGCATTTGACTCATTAGTTTGTACATTATTTCTCTGTTTAAAGAGTAAGGTTCGAATTCCCTCTCCTAATTATAAAAAAAATATAAAATACTCATTATCATCCCTAAACATACATTAAATGCATCTATAAATAAGGTATTTTTTATAGTGCCGTTTATAAGGTAATGGATTGTTCATTTTGAAAAAGAAAAAGGTAATAAATAATTATATTAAAAAACTTTTTTTCTTTTATATTTAAAAAAAACAGACAAATCATAGATTTTCATTTTATCCATAGGATTTAGGCAACTTAAAACTGAGATATGGGATAGTTGCAAAATCTTTTATTTTATCCTTCTCCAAATTAAAGGATTTGTTTTAGGATTCATTTTCTCAATAGAAATCATTAAATTAAAATAATGCCTCGTAATAATATTTATCATAAATATTAAGAGTGATATTAACCCCAAAATGAGAATAATTGTGAAACATTATCCCCAAATTCTTTTCCCGCTTTCAATTTAAAATCATGTCCAGAGTACACGGTATACCTGACAACACAATCTTAATAATCTTATATAACTTTAACAAAACCTAAAAATATAAAATCGATTAATTCGGTCGATTTTAATTTTGATTTTTTTTTCAATTAACTGAACTTTAAATTACCAAAAAATATGCAATTTGTGGAAATTAAACCTACAACCTCTTAACAATACCGAACACTCTACCACCTAAGTTAAGACAATTTGTTTTATTTGAATTGCTACTTTAAACCCTTTAAAATTAATTAAACATCAATTATTACATTACAATTAATCACTCATAATCAGAAATCGTGTAAAGTCTAATCAAAATATTATATGAAATCTATATTAATTAATAGGTGATGTACTCTTATATAATATTTTATTGTAATTGAATAATTACAAATTTGTAAAAAAAATGCCCTTGATTGGTTTTCATAATTGAGCAGCATAGTCCAATCATATACTTACAAATGAATTGGATCAAATAATCACACTCCATTTATATGTTGCCTGGATTCGAAGTTTACAGACTGTTTTTTCATTTGTGATAATAAGAGATAATTTAAACTATTACTTGATTTTGACACCCACTATATGGATATGTTTTCATTATTTTTTATAATAAAGTTTTAAAAGGAAAATACCGAAATTGATTAGATTTATTTTATATGAATTTCGTCATATTTATATATATTATTTTTAAAATTAAATAATATAACTTGAAGGAACGAATTAAAACACATTCATCAATCACCTCCTACTTTAATTTTTATTCAAAATATTTACCATACAAAATAATTAAAGAGTTTTTACTTATTTAAAAGTTGAATTTTATCTTTTTTTTGAATAAATAATAATTAAACAGTTTAATGGTAAATTAAAAGTTTGAATCATAATTGGATTTATTGCGTGATTGACTTTTTTCGAAAAATATAAATATTAGATATGATTTAAAAGAAAATGAGGATAAAATTAAAAAAACTTCCTCAAAATATTTTATAAAGATACTCTGGTCTATCTTATTTCAAAATGTTGTTTTTATCCTTGATTGCTAATACCGTTAGTCTTAGTCAACAGTTTAAAAAAGTAAACCTAATATTACATTAATGTTTTAAGATATAAATATCTTTTATATTATTTTTTTAATTTAAACATATTTTCTTTTGAAAAAAAACTACTAATCGATCCTTTTAAAATTATAATAAAAAAATAAAAATTATAATTAATATAGTGTGATAATTTTTAAAATTGATAAAAAGTAAAATTATCTTTTAAATATTGTCAGGTTATTAAACTAACGAAAATATTAACAGTGAATTATAAAAAATATTCTTTTAAGGTGGACTGTTCATTTTGAAAACTAATAGACTTATATAAAATTATGACTAAAAGTTAAGTGTCATGGTTCACAAATTCGTCCACATGCAGAGGTCCATTAGCTGTTGCCTTGGCAGCCAAACAAAGTATTCTAAGGCAACTAGAATACTTTTCAAAAATAAAGTTTTCCTTGTTAATTACTTATTCATCTAGGAGGTATAATTTTAAGACTTTACTTTTTTTTGTACTCTAATTTAGGTTAGATATTTTTATATTTACTTTTACTTACTCATCAAGTTTAGATTAAGTAGGTTATTATAAATAGCACCATTTGGAGTTATTGTAAGACAATCAAATCAAATTTGTCGAATCAAGTAATTTACTTTGTATTTAAATATTTATTTATTCGCTCCAATCTCTTTCTTCATATTTGCTTACTTTACGTTTTTATGCCGATCATCAATAAACCTTGTTTAGGCTTGCTTAATTTTACGAACATGAGATTACAGTCCTGCTCGAAACTTGGTTAAAATTTCAAACTTGTGATAAAAGGGTGAGCCTAAAATTTTTTTGAATTTGTAAATAAATTAAAAAAATAAATATATATTTATTTAAAAATATTTAATTATTAAATAAACTCGAACATGAAATTAAAAAACTCTACCAACATCTTTTTTCAATAAGTCCAAACAAAGTTTATTGAATAGCTAATCATCCATTCCTCCTTTTCCCATTGTGTTTTTTTATCAAGCCAAACGGACCTCACCCGGCCCGATAAAAAAGATCATTTTCCTCGGATCTGAGGACGTGGGTCCAACATTTGCTTAGACGGTCACCAAAAATCAACAAATTATAAATTTGCCCCAATTTTAAAACGGAAAAATAAAAAATTGAAACAACGGGCATCCAAATTATAGCCGTTGGGACATTGGAGCTCAGAGCTGTAACGGCTATTTTTTTTTTCTTTTCTTTCCTGAGAGATTTTTCCCTTCCATTTAAGTACTGTCTCCAAGCTCTCAATCAAATTCAAACACCTGAGATCTGAGATTTCTTTCCAATTTTTCATAGTCAAAGTCTCATTAATCAAATTCTTTCCATATATCTTTCCCTTTAGAGCCTGCTAATACTAAGAAGCTAGCAGCTGCAACATTTCAGGGTATGGAAACACCTATTTCATCAGTTCAATTTTGTTTTTGTTAGATTCTGTAGAAGAGATGCTGACCCTTTTTTTTTTGGGTTCATTTTGAGAAAACCCATTTCATCAAATTGCAAAAATTTATGCTCTTCTCTGATGAATTAGGGTTCATTTGTAGTGAATACATGATTAAAGATTCTTAGATGCAGCGCTCATGTGACATTTTTAACTGCAAAGGAAATCTAATTCCCTTCCCCTTTGAGTTCAATTTCATGTATTTATCTGATTGTTTTTCTCCTTTGGTTGGTTTTTTAGGCCTGAAGGAAAATTCCAAGAGAGCAAAGATGAATGATCTGATGACCAAGTCCTTTATGAGCTATGTAGACCTCAAGAAAGAGGCAATGAAAGATCTTGAAGCTGGACCTGACTATGATCTAGAAATGTCCTCCACAGCAAACACCATGGACCAAAACCTTGGCCTATTCCTTGAAGAAGCTGAGAAAGTGAAGCAAGAGATGGCAGTAATCCGCGAACTCTTAGGCAAGCTCCAAGAATCCAATGAAGAAAGCAAGTCACTCCACAAACAGGAGTCCTTGAAGGCTTTGCGGAACAAAATCAACAATGACATTGTCACCGTGCAAAAGAAGGCCAGGACCATCAAGTCACAGCTTGAAGAAATGGACCGTGCCAATGCAGCTAATAAGCGCCTTTCAGGGTGCAAGGAAGGCACCCTTGCTTACAGGACTAGGATTGCTGTCACCAATGGCTTGCGCAATAAGTTGAAGGAGCTCATGATGGATTTTCAAGGTTTGAGGCAGAAGATGATGACAGAGTACAAGGAAACTGTGGGGCGAAGGTATTATACAGTGACTGGAGAGAACCCTGATGAGGAAATCATTGAGAAGATCATTTCTGATGGTAATGGGGGCGAAGAGTTCTTAACGCGTGCAATACAAGAGCATGGTCGAGGGAAGGTGTTAGAGACGGTGGTTGAGATTCAGGACAGGCATGACGCTGCTCAAGAGATTGAGAAGAGTTTATTGGAGCTGCACCAGGTGTTTTTGGACATGGCGGTTATGGTGGAGGCACAAGGGGAGCAAATGGATGATATTGAGCACCATGTGATGAATGCAAGCCATTATGTGAAGGATGGATCCAAAGAGCTCAACACAGCAAAGCAGTACCAGAGGAGCAGCAGGAAGTGGATGTGTATTGGGATCATTCTTCTGTTGCTGATCGTTCTTGTGATTATCATTCCAATTGCCACTAGCTTTAGCAGTTCCTGAATTGGATGTTGTTACAGAGGATTTAATGTCCAGTTATTCCTTCTGGTTTCTTTTCACTTTGAAAAATGTAAGATCTGGAGTTTGCACAAGTTGGCTGTCCTTATGTTTGGGACTGGCTAGATGGAGTGTTGAGATATTTTTTTTTTTCTCATTCTTTTATTGTTGAGATTCTTAAAATTCAATGTGCAATGGAAGTCTACCAAAGTTAATAGCTGTTGCAATTGCGTTCCTCAATTTCAAATCTTCTTTGCTTTTATCTTTTTGTTGCAGAATTTGAGGATGGTTAAAGCATAACAAATTTCATTTAAAAAATAAATCCCCTACCCCCAAAAGGGGAAAACAAAAGGGAATTTCTAGCTGACAGATTCAGTTCTTGGTATCCTCTCAAGTCACTATGAAAAAATATCCCCTCCTAGTTTTTGCATATATCTGAAAATAAAAGATAAAAGGAAAACACGACATACAACGTAAAGAGGACTTTACATTACATCTGCAGCCGAAAAAGAAGTGATTGTTGAAATAGAAAAGCTGAAAGAAATATTCTGTTCAACTCGACCAGCATCCATGTGAATTATTGCGAAATAAGCTTTACAGTTTCCCAAAAATTGTAATCTAACTGTTGAACTTGTGAAACCTATCTCAGTTTCCTAAGTGGTAGTGCTTCACTGAAGAGTTTCTCTACCTCGCTTGCTTCCATTTTTAACTCGTTCAACAGACCCATCTCTTCTTTACTTAGCCCTCTTAAGAAGTTTTCTTCATCTTGTTGTAGCTCTTTGAAACCTTCTGCCAACTTCTGGAACAAGGTCATCTCAGTCTTCTCAACCCTCTTTACCTCCTTCTCTACCTCCCCTTCTATCTCTTTGACTTCCCTTATGAGGGTCTGCTCCCCTTCCTCTACTTTCTTTTCAAGTCTTTCTACAAGGGGAGGCTCTGGCCCACAAGTATTATCTGTTCTGATAAATTTGTTGAAGTCTCGCCCTACGTTTTTAGCTGCCTTTTCAAGTTCAGGTACAATGCTTTCAGGCAAAACGTCACTTCTTGTGTAGACAACAGCACCGCCATATCCATCCCATGCATCATTCCTACCCTGGTAATATACAAATATATAATCATCCTGTTTGTTCTCTATTTTGGATGATATAATATACCTGCATATTGAATTTAAATGGTGAGTTCAGAAGCAATGTTGTTATGAAAAAAGCTAAATCAACTGTGAGCAAACCACAGTGCATAGAGGGCTGTTACCACAGCCAGAGGTGCTCAAGATATTTCAATCTGTATTGATATACTTTTATGTGACTGAAGAGCCAATTGACACAAGGTTTTACTGTTAATGAAGCTATGAAAGGCTAAGATTCTAAAGTGGATTGGCTCCTTTGCAAGTTATTACTTGTAGTAAAAGCACAATGCTAATATTATGCACATAAGCTTTACATACAAAGAATCAGGTAAGCCCCATAAATGCTGCCATAAGCACTCAACTATATGTACAAAAAACAGCAGAAATCCTCTACTAGAAAGCATGAAACCTGCATCTCGTGCTGCATCTGTCTCTTAAGGGGCAAACATAAGGACATAGTGACCAAATTAAACTGCTAAGCTGATAATTTGTCTCATCTATCCTGCCTTTGTTAACACTGACCTTTCTTGCTGTCATCAAATTTGTCCTCCAATCATTTTTTCTATATACTTTAATCCAGAAAATATGATTTGAACATCTTGCTTTATCATTTTTGTTTTCTTCAAAGTAAAATATTGATGTCCCCTAGCAATTCAGAAAAAACAAGCTAGCAGACACATTATGCCATTTTTTCTAATGAAAAATATTTTGCCATCTGATAACATCAGATTATAACTTTAAGCATGTGTTTCACATCCTCTTTATTTAGCAACAATATAGAAAAGGGCAAGGAGACTTTTGCAAATACATGATGCTTGCGGTTCATAGTTCCAGTTTTCCTTTGAGTATCAATATTGTGAAAGTTAGTCCTCAATTCATCTGACACTGCTTATTGTTCCCAAAAGGAAAAGAAATCCTTCAATAAAATTTCACAGTCAAGTTAGTATTTAATCTTTTAATCTTGCAATCAACTTCTCCCTTGGTGTCATCCAATAGTGTCAGAGGCATCAAATGGGTAGACATAAATGTGAAATATTTTCTGGTATCAAAACAAGAAACATTGACCCACATGAGCATGAATGCGATACCAGTCCAAATCAAGCATTTGTGCTTAATATTTGATTCAAATATTATCCTCATATATGACTGCATAACTATATTTGGGATATGCTTAACTAGTGGATGTTAGTAGTTACAAGCCAGGAGGTCAAGCTTTGTGCCCTTTAAGAAAATTTTGATTACTAGTTTAGGATATGGCACTAACTTAAACGGTAGAGGTACGGACTTTACCAGTCATCTTGGTAGTGAAGGTACTCATTGTCATGATTGTAAAGAATCCCAGGGTAGTTTGGATCTTGCACAAATCTCTGCAAAGTAGATCGAGTGAAAAAGCCACCATCTGGTGTTCCTATTCTCCAAGACAAATTCCCCACGAGTTTGCCAGCTTCTGTATGAAATTCGTGTAATTGACAGTCAAAAGTGTCAAAGGTAGGATTTAAGCCACTACTTATGAACCATTTCCCGCTGAAATCAGCAATATTGAAGTTTTTGACAAGAACAGCAGGGCTGGGGACAGGAAATTCCCCTATATCAGATTTCTGAGGTACACACTTCTTGCGTGAGACAGCACACTCGTTGAATTCATCTACAACACTGTTTTCAAAGAGGTCCCCACATTTAATCTGCAATAGTGTGGACACAAAGAAGTCCTTAAAGCATAATATATATGCCTTAGGAATAAAATGCTGCATCGTGAGCCATGAATGATTTGCAAGAAATATACAGAACTAACCTGGCATTCAGTCTCATCTGGCCGATCATTGCAGGTCTGGAGGCAAGCAATATTTGCAGCACATGATGGGTTGGCAATGCACTTAGCAAGTTCTATCCTGATAAGAATAATATCACGTGTCAAGTCAGATGAGAGACAACTTCTATTTTTAAAGACTTAGAATTGGAGTCTACAGAAATCAGGTATGTAGGAGGTCACCATGAAGCAGAAAGCAGATATGAAGAAAAAATTGGATTCTGTTGTACGGTTCTATAAGGTTAGATAATGAACAGCAGATAATGAACATTGGGAGTTACACTCACTGCGGGTGGTTTAAGGTTAGATCTCCTTACTAATCAGTGGTTTGCACACTCTATTGTTTGGTTGGATAGATTACAATCACAATACAATGGAAGTAAAAGTGTGGGGAACCATATCAGATGAACTGGAGCAACAGCCAACCAATAGAAAGAGAAGAAACAAAAATAAAGGAACTAAGAAAAATAACTTAGACTTCTGAAAACAATTGATGCAATAAAGACAATATCTAAGCTATTCCTTTCCAATGCTTTTGACAGGGTAGAAATAAGTACATCGGAAACACTATTAGCAGGACTTTAGTGCAGTTAACTGTAAGACACCGACTACCTAAATTTGAAAACAGTTTCACTTAGTTTGATTTAATACCTGCACTCCTTCAATAAGCAAGTGCATGTTTTTAGAGCATCAACAGCACTAGCTGATGGAATCACCAAGTATGCACATGCAAGCAGTCCAACTACTTTCACAATTTTTGACTGGCTCCATTCTTTTAAGACATTTGATATGGTTGGCACCAGAAATGCAAATGCCTCTTCTGCCTTAAAGATGACACAAAAGGGAAAAGGAAGAAGAAGATTAAAAGTAGAAAAATATGAATATTAACATGACAAAGAATGTTGTTAACTACTAAGAAACTCTGCATAACCAATACTACCTTAGGTCTTCTTCTATTGCAGCTACAGGATGAGAAATTCCTATCTTTCCTTCTTGACAGCTGATTTGAACATCTTAAATCTGATGCAGAATAATTCGGATTTGACTTATTTAACTGGGAGTATCTTGCCTTTCTGCCACTGGATTGAATTTTCACTAGCATTATGCCATGAAAATGTGCTACTTGCCTCCTGTGAAATCTTTCATTACTAGTAAGACCTGATGTTCTACATGGAACTTGGACACTTTTATCATGGGAAAAACATAATGAACGTGCAGCTTGTGCCATATTTCAGTATCTCAACTCCCACATACAACCTGGTTATGACAAAAGAATCAGTATGTTGTACTTCTGATAATTTGAGCAGTAATCAAAGAAATAGTTCTTTCTTTCAGTAGACATGTAGAATCCAACTTTTCATCTATGAAGATGCCTGATTGATCCAAATAGTCCAAATAATTTTTTCATCATATCTATTATTACTTGCAGCTATAAGCCTCACGGATTAACGAATTTCCAAATTAAATCATGGCATGGATGTAGCAATTGGAAGAGATGAAATAATATGAGTTTTCTGTACAATATACCACTGAGATGCACTTTAAGCAACCAACTGTTTTTACTAAAGCATACAAAAGCATCTGAAAAGCACTTCCAATTCCAGCAATAATTTCTTTTTGAGCATTTAAAAGGAACAATCATCCACTAACACTTGTTCACAACAACCACACTAGACTCACTCTGCTAACTCCACTGGATCACAAAAAGGAATGAACACAAGGAGCAAAACAGTCAAAAGAAAAGCACACAATTGCCTAATTTACCGTATTTGAAACAAATAATCAACTAAGAAATCTGAACCCACTTTCCTACCAAACAAATTCCATAAGAAAATTGAGGAAGCACTAATCCATTTCAAGGTATGAACCACATATAACAACAAAGGAAGAGCAAAACTGTAAAAAGAAAGGGTAACCCAACTGCTAGCACTTTCAAAAGTCAATTATCCAGCTTCTACCAAGCAATGACCTCATACAATTCAGCAAGAACCATTGCAGCATTTTACAACTAGAAAATGATAATACTTTTACAATGCACATAAAGATTTTTACAGTTAATTAATCCACAGCTATATATACAACAACAAAAATAAAAATACAAATACAAATAAAAAAAAGGTGACTTTGTTGAAGAGAAAGAGAGAAGAGAACTGACCTTAATCAATTGGAGCAGAAAAAAGAAATGGTGGGTTCTGGTTATTTTAATGTTAGTTATGGTTATAAGAAAGAGATGCAGGGGATGCTGCTAACTAAACAGAAGGAGGAAAAGAGCGGCAACAAGCCAACAGCATGTGCGAGCAAGTTCGTCTGTAAGTGAACTTAGGATAAGACAACGTGTGGAAACTAGACCTTTTACGTATCCTACGTTTCGCCATATATATCTTTGCTTTTCTTGCTTTTCCTCCTTAAATAAAAAACCTAACACCCATTTCACCAAAACAAATTCTAATTTGCTAAATGTTTTAATGTGTTATAACCCAAAATATTTATATTGACTAATACATGGTTCATTAATCGAAAAAATTAGATTCGAATTCTTAGTTTTACAGATAAATAAAAAAAGTCGAATCATTCAAAATTAAATATTTTAATCTCAATCATCAAGAAAAAATAATATCAAAAAGTTTGGCTTGCATCATTTCTTAATGCAATCTAAGTTACAGAAAAAGATCATTAACCATTTTCTATTAGTTTGTCACTTTTGCTTTTCGATTGTAATTCCAAAATCGAATGATGGGACCGCTTACTATGCTAAATGTACAAGGTGGCGATTAGATCCATGCTCTTAAGTCTTTCAGTATAATCTTTGGAATATCTAAAAAGCTAATTAACCTGGTCTTGAAAACCATGCAAATTCATGGGAGCAAAGGTATGGACATGCTTTTAACATGCCTCGACATCTTCAAAGTTGTAGAGTAAATGCTGAAGGGACTAGACGTTGAGAAAAGGATTTGGGTCCTTTTCTCAAAAGACAAATTTTCCTGTTATTTTTTAACACCAAATGAATCGGGTCCTAAAACCCTATAAATTCATGAAAACCCTTGACCGTTTCAACGATCTTATCCTGTTTTTAATCGATAGTCACTAGGGAACCATGGTCTATAAATATATTTTTGGTTGGATTGTGGTTTCCCATGAAAGTATCTTCAGTTTAATTTCTCACCATCACATTACCGAATATATCCATTTGTTCATCCTCATGCAACAATCTTTCTAGGGATAAGTACGTGTTACAAGAAAGGAACATGAGAACCCTTTATTCTTGGTTGAAACTTGCATTATTTTGCTTTGGCTGCTTCTTCATCTATGCCTTCTCTTTTGGTTCTCCTTCTCCAGATGATCCATCAGGTTCCTTTTTCTTTCTTTTTCTAGATGTATGCATTAGCATTGAAATTGCAAGAATTCAACATTCAAGTTTATTATAATGGTTGTTCTACAAAATAGGTACACTAGTAGACCCTACCAAGTTTTTTCTCTCAATGCATAAAGCGGAACTCGAATGCTTTCCATGCATAGCGCACATGTATCAGCGCTCTTCACAAAATATTCAACAACTTTTGATAGATGCATTATAGTGACATGAGAATTAAAATGCTTAGCAGTTTAAATTCAGCATAGTATGTGGAAGCGGTTTGTCATTTTACCTTGGCCTTGACAAGTTCCAGTGGTTGCAGCCTGTCTGTTAAACTTTACTTCATACCCTTACCAACCAAGTGGTGACTGCATTGGCGACAACAAGAAGATCAAGTTCTGGGGCAGTATCTCTTCAACTCTCTGCTGCCGAAATGCCCTCACCGCCTTCGCCGAGGCCCTTGCAGTGCAAGCACATAGGACAAATGGTGACATCTTTATCAAACAAGGCGCATGGAGAAAATGTGATGGTCATTTTCTTAGTCAAGAATCAGTGTCCATACATTCCTGTGGCTTTGATGACTTTTACTACGGCAGTAGCCAATGCTCAAGTCTATCTCTGACAAAGATTCAGAATGAGCCATCATACCAAGACGCATTAAAGGCTTGCACAAATCTTGGTTCCTCATTCGACGATTCATGCAAAATATGCACTGATACAATGGGAAATGCAGTTGAGAACCAATTGGAACTGCTGCAAATGAAAAAAAATCATACTGAAAGAGCAATATGTGGATTAGCAGTTGTTATTTCAGTTGCAGCTGCAAAAGTTGATAATTACTCTTTCGTTGCTGATTTGTTCAGCTGTATGTCTTCTTTAGACGATTTAGGTAAGAATCAGAAATCGGGTAGTATTTCTTCTCCCCGCTCTTTAAACTTTTTTTTACTGACCGCAAACTGTTCTGTTTTCCCTAACAGATTTTGGCTACATCAAACTCAAATGTAAGTTTTAACCACTTTTCTCCCATTTATTTTTGAGTACACATAGAGGCCTATTAGGCCTGACATAGTGGGAGACAACCCTTTTCCATTCCATAAACCCCATTCTCTCTTCGGAGGTTTGAACATCTAACAGTTTTAATATACCTGTAGAGACTCTACTTTTCTCTATTTAGTTCTACTGATATGCATTTGTTTTTGACATATTAATCAAACTGAAACATATGACTTTGTTACTCTCTTTATTTAGTCTTTACAACCTGTAATACTCACAGAAATGATATGTCAGATGCCCTGGCAAGAGCACTAGTCGCGGTTGTTATGGTGATCATCATACTAATGCTGATGCTTATTCTGGTAAAATACGTGATCATGAAGAAGAGGAAGAGCAAGATCAAGAGACAACTTCCTAAACCTATTAAATCAAAAGAGTCTAATAGGTGTTCCGGCCTCTACAGTTTCTCCAAAGCTGAGATTGAGAATGCAATAAGTTGTAACAGAAAAAGAAAGAGTCTAGGCAAAGGAAGCGCTGGTGAAGTTTTTGAAGGCATTCTTCCCAGTGGGCAGGTTGTGGCCGTCAAGCACATAAACAAAAGGAATTCCCCTGATTCTTTTAAACGGGAAGTTGCAGGTCTCTCGAGGATACGACATCCAAACCTTGTTTCTATGCTCGGTTGCTGCATTGAAGATGATGAGCAGTATCTGGTGTTGGAATATTGCCCTGCCGGGAATCTTGCTCAGCATCTCCTAAGTAATCTTGCTTGATCATTAGTTGTTGTACACTTTTGGTTAGAATCATTCTTTTACCTCTCAGAAGCGTGAAAACCCATGTTTGCAAGAAGATCACTAGTGGTTAATTGCCTTAGACTATTGTTAAAGTGCCATTTCTATGTCTCAGATGGCTAGGATTGCGCTCCTGACACATGGTGAGCCTCACCATACTAGGGAAAAGGATGCGCGCAGCCCTAAACATTTAGGGTGCAGCTTGCAGAAATAGCTCCTTTTTTACCTTCTTCTCTTATTGTCTTGAAAAACAACTTATTTTATCCATGTTCAGGAAACGACAGTGGCTTGACATGGGAAAAACGAGTTAAGATCCTAAGGGACTGTGCTTTTGCATTGAGGTATCTCCACCATTATATGGATGGATGCATTGTTCACAGAGATATTAAGGTACAATGACTCTTGAACCATTCATGAACCTATGAAAGAGCGAATAGATGTGCTAGTAGAAAATTTCTTGTTGTAATTTTGGCAAACCATATACTTCATTTAATATCATGACAAAGAACACACATCAAAAATAGATTATTTAAATTAGAGATTAAAGCAATTGAATGTCTGTATATAAACTCCATTCTTGTTTAATCTTCCAATGCTGCATATTTGCTTCACAGCTCACTAACATTCTCTTGACTGAGGATTTTGAGCCCAAGCTCTCTGATTTTGGGCTGGCTAAGATGCTGGGAATAGAAGAGAGCCAAGTGTTTACAGATGTTAGAGGAACCATAGGCTACATGGATCCAGAATACATGACCAATGCCAAGCTAACCTGTGCCAGTGACATTTACAGCTTTGGTATTGTGGCTTTGCAGCTTCTGTCAGGACAAAAGGTCTTTGAATTGGATCTTGATGCCAGTGATCAACTCACAAGAAAAGTACTCATCAGCCGTTGCCCTTTCTATTTTCTAATTATTCAGAGTTGACCAAAAAGAATTTATTACTAACTGATGTCGATTCTGTGTAGGCAAAAGATGTGAGCATGGGAAAACGTCCATCAAAAGATTTTGAAGATCCCAGGCTAAAGGGTAATCTCAACAGGGTGGACTTTGAATCCATCTTGCAAATTGCAGTCCTTTGTATTGCTAAATCAAGTACAGGCCGGCCAACCATTGATATTGTCTTTGAAGAGATGGAAAGGGCTTGGCAAAACACTTTGGCTGACATGGTTTGGTTACTATCACATCTAAGGGCCACTCTTTTTTTTTTTTTTTTTTTTTTTTTTTTTTAATTTTGAAATTTGTACATAATTGTATCTTGCATAGAGGCTTGAAATGTTCTGTTTTCCATTATATGCAGGGAGCAAAGAATGGAGTACATTCATCAGAAACACCCACCTCCGCATCTTTGGATATGATATCAGCTTGACATATCAGCTTTGAGGATCGAGTTGGATTTGCATTAGATTTTGCCTTGAAAACTCAAAGGGGAAAAGAAAAAAAATAAAAAGATGTAAGTAGTAAGGGGGAACATAAATGATATTAATATGGAAATTAATGTTGTTAACTACTACACAACTCTACATAAAAGAGAGAGAGAGAGAGAGAGAGAGAGAGAGAGAGAGAGAGAGAGAGAGAGAGACCCAGACCACCTTCAATTGTCTCTGCGCTATTTGAACGTGTTAACCCTGATGTCCAATCATTTCTACTGAATTAAATTAACTAGGAATGCCTTAACTTTCTGCATCTAGGTTGAATTATGATCAATCTCTAATACTTCTATCAAGTAAAAACATTTCAAACTGCCAAAAATGTGCCATATCCCAACGTCTTGACATTGAAATGCAGCCTGGGATGATTGTCACGGGGATCAGTTTGTTTTCTGTTTATGGAACTTAAAATTTGAGCAATCAATTCAGGAAGGACTCAAACATTAATAGCACATTGGGTTCGTTATGCTAGATTCTTATTGATACCTCCATTTGTTGATATCAAAGAAAGTAAGTCAGATAAACAAACGTTAAACTGTCAAAAAAAGAAACAGAGAGAACATCCAATTGCCTCATTACCATCTTTGAAACAAATGAATCTAGCAAGTGCAGGAAGAAGTACATGATTTCAAGATTATGCAACATAAACAAAATTAGAGAGACTGGTGGGGTTTATGAAATGTGAGACGGCTAGATTCCATTATATAGTCTAAGATCATACGTATCAGAAAAAAGAAAAAATACGAAATCGGATCCTTTTCTTTTACCAGGAAATTCTTAAATCTTTATATTTAATTGTTAGATATATGATAAAAAAATGTTTTAATATGTACAAGTGTTTGCATTTATACATTTTCTGAATTTGATTCTCAGCATAAGCAATTCAAACCAAAACCATATATATATATTTATATATATCTAACCTGAAGTGATACACAATGATCCCTTTAACTAACAAGCCTTTAATTCGCAAACGCCAAATTTTTGCTGCAATCTTTGAAACATCAGGTTTAATGAATGAGGGATTAATACTTTACTACACTATGTAAAATCATGTTGACTATGGACCCTTGTTTTTTGGATTTCAAGAAGTTGATAATAAAGTAGTACCATAACCGTCAGGTTGATCAATGGATGCGGCGATGTGATTTAAGATTCTATGATTGGATTCACTGTGTTGCATACATAAAAAATCTTCAAATGGGAGTGAATATCAAGGGATTGGATTCTCTGTGTTGCATACATAAAAATCTTCAAATGGGAGTGAATATCAAGGGAAATTTTGTTATCACTTCACCTTAAACCACAGCTGTCTTGTTATTTAAGTATGTTAAGAACGCCATTGTAGATATATGCTCAAAAAAATACTTATTGATGACAATATCTAGGCTGTTAAGTTAGCTGTAAGAACCCAGCTACCATACAAGAATATCCAGTTTTATAAACGATAGACACAAGGACAACAATTTCTATAAATAAACAGTTGGGTTTTCTCCAACGGAAAATTTCAGCTTTTCGCTTTCACGATTGTAAATATCTCTTTCTTCTTCATGGCGTAATCTTTATAGGGTCTGGCATAGCAGGAAAAGGACATGAAAACACTTGATCCTTGGCTGAAACCTGCTGCCTTCTGCATTAGCAGCTTCTTTTTTTATGCCTTTGTTTTTGGTTCTCCTTCGCCAGATGCTGCAGGTTCCTTTTTCTTTCTATTCTATTTAATCCATGTCCTTTTTGTTTCAAATGAATATTCACTTTTTCTTATAGTCCTGGATTTGAGCCTGTTGTGCACATTTTCTTTTACTCTGGAGCTATCTTTCACTCTAGCTTCTATATAACAGTTTAGGCCCACCTGAGTGCACCTTGTGATTGAATTAGACATTTTATACACATGGGTTTTATTTCTCAAACAAATATTAATTGAAGATAATGACAAATGTTTTACTAAGATGATTTGAGAGAATGAGAATTAAAGTGCTTTGCGTTTTGAATTCTGCATACTATGTGAAAGCCATTGTTTCTATCTTAGCTTTGACAAAGTCCCCTCTGGATGCAGACTGTGTTTTGGATTTCACTTCATACCCTTACCAACCAAGTGGCAACTGCATTCATGGAAACGGGAAGGTCAACTTATGGGGCAGTATTCCCTCAACTCTTTGCTGTCAAAACGCCCTCAATACCTTCTCTGAAGTTCTTGCAGTTCGCGCTAAGAAGATACAAGAGAGTAGCATCTTCATTGAACAAGATTCTTGGAGAAAATGTGATTCTCCTTTTTCAAGCCAAGAATCAGTTTCCATACATTCTTGTGGATTTGATCAATTCTACTTTGGCAGTAGCCAGTGCTCAAGCCTATCTTTATCACAAATTCAGCGCAACCCATTTTACCCACAAGCAGCAGACTTATGTTCTAACTTAAATTCGTCATTTGAGAATACCTGCAAAAATTGCACTGATGCCATAGCAATGGTAGTGGAGGATCTATTGCAGCTAATCCAAGGGCAACAAAATGATACTGAAAGAACAATATGTAATTTAGCAGTTGTTATTTCAGTTGCAGCTGCAAATGTTACTGATAGCTCTTTTGGTGCAAATTTGTTTAGCTGTATGTCTTCTTTAGATGATTTTGGTAAGGACCAGAACTTAAGTAGAACCTCTTCTGCCTTATGTTCAGGTTCCCTATCCTGACCTTGATCTCTCTTCTTTGCCTAACAGATTCAGACTACATCAAACTGAAAAGTAAGTTGAATTGCTTATCTCCATCTCTTGCTGCTGATTTGATTCTGTTTGAGGCATGTTACCATTGAAAAATTATTGTCTTTTCCATTTTTTTTTCTTTACAACCTCAAATGCTCACAGAAATCATTTATCAGGGCCCCTGGCAAATGCACTACTGGCTGTCTTTGTAGTGATCATTGTACTAATTCTGATCCTTGTCTTGGTAAAATTTGGGAACTTACGAAAGAGCCAGAGCCACAGAAAACTTCCTAAACCTATTCCATCCAAGGACATCACTACTTGGTCCGGTCTCTACCGGTTCTCCAAGGCTGAGATTGAGAATGCTATAAGTGTCAACTATAAAAGAAAAAGTTTAGGCAGAGGAAGTGCTGGTGAAGTTTATCAAGGCGTTCTGCCTAGTGGACAAGTTGTCGCCGTCAAGCAGATAAATAAAGGCAACTCCTCTGATTCTTTTACCAGGGAAGTTGCAGGTCTTTCCAGGATTCGACATCCAAACCTTGTTTCTCTGCTTGGTTGCTGTATTGAAGGTGACGAGCAGTATTTGGTCTTGGAATATTGTTCTGCAGGAAATCTTGCTCAGCATCTCCTAAGTAATTTTTCTGAGCCATTACATGTTGCTCACTTTTCAGTTCAGAGATGTGTCCTGGCCACCTGGGGCATGAAAATAGCACCCCTTATCTTCTATTCTAGTTGTTTTAAGGAGCATACTATGTTTCATTTGCAGGGAAAGACTGCGTCCTGCCATGGGAAAGAAGAGTTAAAATCCTAAGAGACTGTGCACTTGGGCTGAGGTATCTTCACAATTATATTGATGGATGCATTGTTCATAGAGATATCAAGGTAACATAGATCACATGCTATTGACCTTGTCTATAATTCTTAAAGTTAATTCTTGTTTAATTTTTTTTTTTCCAACTGAATGTTTGTCTATAGCTCACAAACATCCTCTTGACTGAAGAGCTGGAGCCCAAGCTCTCGGATTTTGGGTTGGCAAAGATGCTGGGAATGGAGGAGAGCAAAGTATTCACAGATGTTAGAGGAACTATAGGCTATATGGATCCAGAGTACATGAGCAACGCAAAGCTGACCTGTGCCAGTGATATCTACAGCTTTGGAATTGTTGCCTTGCAACTTCTGTCTGGACAGAAAGTTATTGAGCTGGATCTTGATGCCAGTGAACAACTGACACGAAAAGTACTTAGTTTTTCTCAATTCTTCAGATTTGATTAATAAAATGTAAAAACATTGTGTAACTAATTTGAGTTTTCCTGTAGGCAAAGGACGTGAGCATGGGAAAACGTCCATTAACAGATTTCGAAGACCCAAGGCTACATGGGAATCTCAATAGAACAGATTTTGAAGCCATCCTACAAATTGCAGTTCTCTGTGTTGCCAAATCAAGTAGAGGCAGGCCAACAATTGATGTTGTTTTTGATGAGATGGAGAAGGCTTGGAAAAACACAGTGGCTGACATGGTTTGATTACTTTTGCATTTACTGCTTATGTAAATTCTATCTGTTAAATGGAAGATAACTTCTCATGATTTCTTTGTCTGCAGGAAACAGGGAAGGAGATTGGTCCATCAGCAACACCCCAGTCCAGGTCCATGGAATTGATTTCAATTTAACGTATAAACTTCAGGTCAATGTTGGTTTTCAAGGGTATCGGATGCTTGTTTATATGTTGTTATATAAACGAGTAAAGGGTGGTGTTGAATACAAAATAAAGATCCAAATTAGGCATGCTAATTCATCACATACCTGTCGTGATCGAGGAGAGCCCTGTGATTGTTCTGCTTCACTCCTTGTGATCAAGCGCACATAGGGATTATCTGTCCAGAGAGGTAGTGAAGATCCAAAATCGCATTCAGAAAGAAGAAAGAGTTCTTTTCCTTAGTACGTAGAACTAAGGATTGTCAATTTTTGGTGAATATCTCAATGATGGAGGGGATTATATTGTTAGTTTACCTTTGTTTTCAAGCTAGTGTGGATCTCAAAGAGGCAGAAGTTATCACATCCTCTGGAATTATATCCTATGTGGGCTTCTTGAAATATATTGTATAAAGGCATTAAATTCTGTAATCCTTCTTCAAAAATATATGTACTTGTTTAGAAGTGTCTCACTGCTTAAGAAACCAAATCTATTCTTTGTTGCCTGAATGATCACAGATCTTTTAGTTCTAAGTTTCTGAGAAAGTACTTAAAAAGGAAAGTCTTTAAGTGCTTCAATGTTTTGTTTTGAAGATCCAATGTAGTTCAGTCTGGAACTAGAGATGATCAGAAGATTGATAGGATATTGCTACCTGATCGTGATGGACAGGAGGCAAAAGAAGATGATAGGGGTGAAACTGTTATATCTAAAATTATCAGCATTCTTCTACTCCAATTACAGCTTATCAAACTTGGAAAAGTATAAGATCTTCAATGAGTTAAGATTAGGAATAAAAAATTAGCTGAAACAAATCCAGCCCTCAACTCTAAATCAATACAGACATCTTTGAAAGGGAAGTCCTGAGGATGCTTTATAGTAAAAGAATCTTGGTCACTACAGCAGCTAGCACAAATATCAGCAACAAAATTGGTTCCTTGTGCAGTAGACTAACAGTGCAATTCTCCAAGCACATATTTAGATCAGAATCTTCAGTAGTATCAACGGTCTTTTTAGCACTCCTCAAACGAAAATTTCTTACTGTTAATCCGGAGGCTGATATCATTGATTTCATATAGTAGCAGTAAAGGAGTTGAGATGTTGATTACTCATTTGCATTTCCTCAAGTTTTACAATATTTTTGGCTGTCATGAAAACTTAATTATTGCTTGCTTATGGGTCTATGTAGATGGTTTATATGGTGTTTTCCAAATTGAATGTCCATAATCCAAAAGAAAATTTCTTTTAGAGAGAGACATTCTGCATATTTAATGTCTTATAATTCTCACAAACATTCCACATAGATGGTGCTGCCTGATAAGGAAGCCATTTGATTAATATAAGTTGTTTCCAAACAGATGGCAGTCTATTTTACAGTACCCTATTAATACTTAATAGCACATGGGAAGAAGGACATCAAAATGGAAAAGGAGAAAAAAAAAGGAAAAAAGAAAAAAGAATCTGTTTCTCTTCCCTCCAGAAAAGGTATCTGTCTTGCATCCTTGACATGGAACTTTGTCTTTCAATTTTGGATTTGTAAACAAATTGAGAAAGAAAAGGATAAAAATTGAGGAAAGGCTTAGGATAAGAATATCAACAAAACAGAGGCTAATAGAGTTATGTTTTCATTTAGGATATCTCGGCTTTTTAAAGCTCAAGTACAAGAGAGAAAAACCATAACTGAACAAGAAATTCAAACTAACAACTAATGCCACTAACAACATGTAAAGAAAGAAAACCAACAATAACTATATGCAAATTTAAAATCCTAAATAAGTATTCCTAATATGCAAGTTAATTCTAACACACCTCCTTGAGATTTAATTTGGTAGTACCTAAATTAGATCTCGTACACAAACTCTTAGTCATGATATCAGCATATTTCTCATTTGAACAGTAGTAGTAGACTTCAATATCCAAGTTCTTCACAACTTCTTGGATTGAGTGATATTTCACTCTGATGTGCTTAGTGCGAGCATGCTGAATAGGATTTTTGGCTAATGCAATAGTCGATTGATTGTCAATCCAAAGAATAGTAGGATTTTGTTGTGGCTTTCCCAAATGAAGTTGTATCTTCCTTAACCATATAGCTTGGCTGGCAACTGATGATGTCGAGATAGACTTAGCTTCTGCAGATGATAGTGCCACCACCTCCTAATTTTTAGAATGCCATGAAAAAACTCCACTTCCAAATGAGAATACAAAACCAGAGGTGCTCTTTGAGTCATCAATATTGCTTGCCCAGTCACTATCAACATATCCTCTTATTTCACTGCTTGAAGTTTTGGAAAAATTGATTCAATAATCAATGCTTCCCTTGATGTACCTTAATATCGTTTTTGCTGTACAGAGATGATTCATGGTTGGTGATTGCATGAATCTAGACATTAAGCTAGCATTAAACATTATTTTAGGCCTGAAAGTTGTTAAGTATAGTAAACTACCAATAATGCTTTTGTAGTACGTAGCATTTGTAGCACCTGAGCCATCTTTTTTTTGTTAACTTTGGATGTGCAGCTAATGGAGTGGATGCAAGCTTGCATTCACTCATCCTGAACTTCTTCAGTATATTGGAAGTGTGCTTCCTTTGATGGATAAAAATCCACTCATTTGATTAAATAATTTCCACTCTAAAAAAACAGGTCATCAACCTCAAATTTGTCATCTTGAATTCTTTCATGATTTCTTGTTTGAATCTGGCCATAAGTGAGCTATCTGGGCCTATAAGAAGTACGTCATCTACATAAATGGAGACTACAATTTGCTACTGGAAACTAGAATCTCTTATGTACAATGTTGGTTCGTTGTCATTGTGGATGAAACCCTTTTTGCACAAGTAGGCATCGATTCACCCATATCAAGCTCGAGAAGCTTGCTTCAAACCATAGAGTGCCTTGTTTAACTTACAAACCATGACTTCCTTTTCGAGTTCTGTGAGGCCTTGCGGTTGCTCAATATAAACATCTTTTTCAAATATGCCATTTAAGAAAGCTGATTTAACATCTAAGTGCCATAGCTGCCACCCTTCTTTAGCTGCGAGTGCAACTAATAATCTGACAATGTCATGTCTTGCAATAAAGGCAAAAGTATCAGTATAATCAACACCATACTCTTGAGCAAAGCCCTTAACTACTAATCGAACCTTTAACTTATTGACAGTGCCATCAGGATTTACTTTGGTCCTAAAGACCTATTTGACCTTAATTACTTTATGAGTGGTTGGTTTTTAAGCAAGTTGCCATGTGCTATTCTTTTTTGTCATCTTTTGCTCAATTCGCATTACCTTTCTCCAATCATCAGATTTGAAGGCTTCGTCAAATGATGACGGTTCCATCATGACCACATGACATCTTTGATATATTTCTTGAAGGCTTCTTGTTCCTCGAACAGGTAAGTCATTCACATCTTTTTCTTTTATTGATTTAGTTGGAGCAGTTTCACTTTCATCAATAATTCTCAAGTCATCTAACAACTTAATTTCCTTGGAGGTCTAATTCCATATTTTGTTTTCTGCAAAATCCTCATCTTTGCAAGTAAAAACTTTTCTTGTTATTACATCAAAGAGTTGATAGCCTTTACTTGATTCACTGAGTCTAAGATAGATGGTGACTCTAGACTTGTCATCAAGCTTTAATCTTTTTCATTTTGAAATATGTGCGAAAGCTATACATCTAAATACCTTGCAACTACTCATCAATGGTTTAACACCATACAACAACTCATGTGGAGTCTCATTTGCAAGAGCTTTGGTTCAAATGATATTTAACAGATCATTAACAGTGTTAATTGCCTTTGCCTTGAAAATTTTTGGTAGTTTCTTTTGAAAAATTAAACATCTAGCCATCTCAAACAAAGTCCTATTATTTCTTTCAGCAACTCCATTTTGTTGTGGATTGTAGGGAATTGTGAGCTGGTGGTTTATGCCACACTTAACAAAGTATCTTTCAAACTTAATAGAGACGTATTCACCTTCATTGCCTGTTTTATGTGCCTTAATTGATTTTCCAGCTTGATTTTCACTAAACCCTATGAACTTCATAAAGCAATTAAACACCTCAAACTTTTGCTTAAGAAAATACACCCAGCTGAATCTAGATTTATCATCAATGTAGGAGAGATAATACTTACTGCCGTTGAATGATTGCTCAAAGAAAGGACGTCTTACATCTGAGTGCACTAACTCCAACTTGTAAGCAGCTCTCCATGTACTCTGTTTTGAAAAAGCTTTTTTGGTTTGTTTCCCATACTTACATGTACCACATAGTTGTCTTGTCTTGATCATGTTAGGGAGACCTTCAACTAGATTTGATGATGCCATGTATCACAAACTACCCTCTCTTCGTTTAAGTATTTGATAGTCCATGCGACACTTGGGTAGACACTTCCACTCAAGCCAACCAATTGCTCGATTATATCTAACCAACATGAATAATAACCATAAGATAAGTCATGGAAAGCAATATTAAAATCAAAGGGCATACTGAATGCCATATACGCAACCATTGGTGTTATGTAAAAGAAAATGTTTTATTAATATTGCAAATAAGTACAAAGGGACCAACAGAAGGAATGGGCCAGCATCAAGTCATAGAGGCAGCCTTAGATGGTTAGCCATAGACGCACTTAAACTAGCGAGACATTCCAACAATTCACTGACTGCTTACCCCTATAAAGAGTTTACAAGATTTTACAAGTATTTCACTATAGCCATTATAATGCTTGAGATGGGGACATTCCTTTCCTAAAGGGTTTCACTCTCTAAAGACTTAACAAGTATTTCTAGAAATGTCACCAATAGCCATTACAATATTTGAAAGAAGGGGACATCTTCCTTAGAGGTACAAAAGACTCACTTTCTTAAGGAATTCTACCTTGTCATAGCCTTATACAAAGTTGGCTTATGACATCCTCCCCCACTCAATCTGTCAATGTCCTCAGTGACTGGTTGGCTTAGAATTCTTCAATCTTTTGCTGGAAGGCACAGAGGTTGGCTTCATTTTCCCAAGTGATTTCATCTGGCCCCAAACCTTCCCATTTCACTAGAAACTTTTGTGTTAGTCGTCGGTTCATTATCGTTGTCCTCCCTACCAAAATCTCTTTTACTCTAACTGTGATGGTGGCTTGTTTCTGATGGCGATTCTCGTGGCTTGACTTTTGCTTGCATTTGTTGGATTTACATGGAATGACTTCAGGTTGCTAACGTGAAACACTGGGTGTACCTTCATCCACTTGGGCAGATCAATCTTGTAAGAAGTCTTTCCTATTTTTGCCATAATTGGTACTAAGCCTTCATGTTGGAGTTGGATCTTAGTACATTAATGTGATTGTGTAAAGTATGGATTTTAAAAATTTCTTTTATAAATGAAGCAAGCAATCCAATTGCACAAGCGGGAACACACATAATTATTATTGCAAGTAAAATATTCACATCTTAAAAAAAATAAGAAATTATTAAGTAAGAAAAACCATACCTTTTATTTTGAGATTCTTATTTTTGGACACCACCATACCAATGAATGATTTCTCGACCAAACAAGTTTACCACTTATTCTTCAAGAATACTTTCAACTTGAACCTTGAGTGGACAAAGTGTGGAATGCATGACTACAAGATGGCAACCGAAATTGTCTCTCTTTTCTTCAAAAAATTTAAAGGGGGAGAAGAAAAGTGACAACTGAAACTTTTTAAAGAAAAAGTATGTTCTTTTTATTTTTTTTCAATCTTTTCTCTTTTTATTAAAATTCTTACCTCAAAGGTTTAATCAAAATGAAACACCTTTGAATCAATCTTGACCATCCATTTAGAGTTATGGAAGCATCAAACATCCTCCACAATTATCAAAATTAAAATTAAAAAATAAATAATTTAATTTTTTTAATTATCATTTAAAGTTTTTGATAAAATAAAACTTCTTATTGAATAATAACTCTTATTTTATTATTACCTATCTTTATTTAAAAAGAATTAATAATAAATAAAAGAGTCATAGTCAAACATGGAGTCTCTTTTTAACAACATGGATGTCTAGATTCATTTAGCAAGAATCCTCCTAACATTATCTTAATTTAAGACAACTCTTGTCTTTAATTAAGACAAAAATATTTTATCTTGTTTAAATTGAGACAAATATGTTTTCTTGTTTAGATTAAGATAAAAAAATTTTTGTTGTCTTAAATTAAGACAAACATATTTTCTTGTCTAAATTAAGACTAAACATGTTTTATTGTCTAAATTAAGAGAAACATGTTAAAGCTGCCATTTTTGTATATAATTTAATTAATCAAATTAAAACATGCATTTTAACTTAAACAAGTTGAATTCTACGAAGTTAAGTGGGGAATCTATTTGGACATAGATATTCCAAGATCCAATAAACTTAGAATTATTCTTAATCTCATTAAAAATAATTCAAGCTTATTAACCATGAAATCGCTCCACCATAGATTCATGGTTGCACTCTTGGATTAACTATAATTACAAGAAACAATTCAATACTTGATATTAATTATTAGCTGTCCAATTGCGAACCTTATATTGTGAACCCTCATAACCATCCAATGATAAAAGATGAAATTACCATTTTACCTTTTATGTCAATTTTGTCCTCTTGTCTCAAATTTCATCCAATTAGTGATTTAATACTTTAGATCTAATCTTTTGAGTATCCAGATGTGATGAGTAACTAATTCATCAATCTACTGGGTCTAGATTAATCACCAATCTTCTTGAAATCACTAGAAGTGATGTTAATACTATGAACTCTATTATTTGGATATCTGTTCCTAGATGTTCATCTCAATTATAATCTCAAAATACGGAGTCTTGATCAAAGCTTTATGATGATCATGCTCATGGTAAATCTAATATTATAAGGAGATTAAACACGAGTCCACTATCTATCAGAATTTTGGTTCTACTATAAGCAAATGCATAAGTGTGAGATCAAGATTTAAGTAACGGTAAAACTTAAATTTGATTCTCACATGATTCCAGTTCATGTTATAGTGTCATTACTCAAAGTCAACCATTTCGATGATTTGAGACTCATCATTCCCTTGAAATGAATCATATTCGTTTCGTTGGAAGTAATATAGACACTACAACCTTAACACAATAAAGTGACTAGTTTTATTATATAGTTGTGAACAATTTTTAGATTCAATTAAAATATATGTTTTCTATGTATGACTCTTTATACAAATGTATTTTAGTATCTTAATAGAGTCATGGTACCTTAATAACTAGATATGAATGCTTACTAAAACAAACTCTTCATCTTATTATCAAAATGTACTTTCATTACGAATAAATTTAATGAAATTAAGCATGAGAATATACTTGCTTTTTAGGGCACCATATTTTCAAAATTCCTAACACTTAATTTTAGCGCACTAGTCTTCGGTCTCTCTTCCTTAAGAATCGAAGTTGTTCAGGTACCAACCTCACTAGCACCAAGTCTCCCATCTTAAGGTGTTGCTCCCTTCAACCTTTATCCACCCACTTATTCATGCGATTGAAGGCTTTCTCTAAATAAGTTCTGACAATCTCAATATTTTATCTCTGATCCTTTGCAAAGTTGAACGCTTGAGGACTCTTCCCGTTATATGATTCCATTGAGGTATGGGGAAGTCTAGGTTGCTGTCTAGTGATGACTTCGAAAGGGGTTTTATTAGTGGTTGAGCTTTTTTGCGAATTGAAACATAGTTGGGCCATATTTAATAGGTTGGGCCAATTCTTTTGTTTCGCTTATATAAAGTATAACATATATTGTTCTAGTAACCCATTGAAGCATTTTGTTTGGCCATCTGTTTACGGGTGGTAATTGGAAGATATGTTGACTTCTGACCCTAATAGCTTGAAAAGCTCCTCTAAAAGAAACTAGTAAATCTTGGATCCCTGTCACTGATAATGCTTATAAGAACACCCTAGTATTTTACCACATGTTTAAAAATTGTACGAGCCATTTCTTCTGTGGAACCAAACTTCTGCACTAGGATGAACGTCGCGTACTTGGAGAAACGGTCTGCCATTACCAAGATCGCTGTCATATCTCCTACTTTAGGAAGACCTACTATGAAGTCTAGAGAAATGCTTTCCCACAGTTTGGTTGGTATTGGTAGATGTTCGAGCATTCTCGTCAGTTTTTGCCTGTTCACATTGTCTTGTTAGCAAATGAAGCTTGTCTTAGTGTAATCCATCAAATCTTACCATATATGAGGCCAATAGTAACCTTATTTTGGTAGTGCAATGGTCTACTGCTAACCTGACTGTCCTGCCCAAGGGGTGTCGTGACATTCCCGCATCAACTTTTATCTCAGCTCTCTCGCTCTTGAAACTAATATGGGTGGTATTTTTATTAGTAGGAGTCCATTTTTCACCCAAAAATATTTTGACTTTCCACTATCCACCAACTTCATAATGATGATTGCTTGGGGATTTCGATGCAAGTTTTCTTCAATAAGATTACAAATATTTGTGGTCACTTTGCTAGTTGTCATTAGCGTGATTACTCTATGGGTTACGAACTTAGCCTTTCTACTGAGGGCATCTGCTACACAGTTGGTCCTTTCGGTTTTGTGCTCAAAGGAAAAATCAAACTTAGTTAGAAACTCTTGCCATCTTGCTTGCTTAGCTATGAGTTTTGGCTGTGTGAGAAAATGGCTTACAGCAGTGTTGTCAGTCTTAACAACGAATTGAGATCCTAACAAGCCATGCCTGTAGACAATGATTCATTGTTAGTAGTTTTTTTTTCTTGTGTTGTGTATTTACTCTCAGCTTTGTTTAGTTTTTGACTTTCAAACGCAACTAGGTGTCTTTCTTATAACAATACTCCTCTAAATGTAAAGTCTGATGCATCTATCTTACCTCAAAAGGCTTTTTGATTTTTAGGAGGACTAAAACAAGGTTTGTCATCATTACCTCTTTCAGGCCTTCGAAAACTGCTTGGCACTATGGTGTTTAACTCCACTTCTGCCCCCTCTTCAGTAATTCTGTGAGTACCACAATCCTTTTTGAATAACCTTTCACAAATCTCTGATAATAATTAGCTAGCCCCAAGAATGAGTGAAGTTCGATCATATACTTTAGGGTTGCCCACTTCTTAATGGCTTTCATCTTCTGCATGTCTATTCAGATGTGACCGTACTCGATATGGCCTATAAATTGAATTTGGGTTTGCGCAAAAGCACACTTCTCTCTCTTCACATATAATTGATTGTCTTGAAGCCTTTGAAACACCTTTCGCAAATGTTTTTGATGCTCTTTCAATGTTGAGCTATATACTATGATGTCTTCTAAGTAGATTACCACAAACTTATCTAAGTAGTCATGAAAGACTTGATTCATCAATGTACAAAATACGACAAGAGAATTGGTTAGTCCGAAAGGCATAACAAGAAATTTAAATGCACCATACTGTGTGACACAAATGGTGTTTGGTTCATCCCCAACAGTAATTCTAACTTAATGATAGCTATACCAAAGATTTAATTTGAAGAAATACTTTACATGACTCAGCTTGTCAAATAGATTTGCTGTTAGAGGAATAGGATATTTGTTTCGTATTGTGACCTTGTTCAGAGCCTAGTAGTCCACGTACAATTGTAAACTTTCATTTTGTTTCTTCTGAAATAGTACCAGTGCCCTAAAACGTGCTTTTAAAGGTCAAATAAATCTCGTTTGTATCAACTCATCAAGTTGCTTCCTTAGCTCTGCTAGCTCTGGGGGAGCCATCCTATACGATCCCTTTGCCTGAGGCTTAACTCTTGGAAGTAGTTTTATCCCATGATCAATTGCTAGTCAAGGTGGTAGCGTTTTAGGTAATTGTTCTGGCATCATATCCTTGAATTTTTCCAAAACTAACTTTACTCTTACAAGTACTAGATCATGGCTTTCTCCACCTTTGTAGATCAACACCGCCACATAGGATAGTTCTCTTCTTTTAATCACTTTTTTTGAATTGAATGGCTGATATAACCTTCTTCCCACTCTTAAGTAGAATTGTAATTGGTACCACACATGGTTGTCCTCCAAAAAATATCAAGCAGCTAGTCGTAAGAAATGGAATGGCTTGTGCCTTTGTCATGAAATCCAAACCAAGGATTGTCAAAGTCATTTATAGTAGCTATAGTCAAATTTACACTCTTTTTCCAAGAGTCGATCTTGATCTTCACATTTTTAGAAGTCCTCATAATAACGGAGGTTGGTGAGTTAACTGCTTGCACATGTCCAAAGTCTTTCTCAACTTTTAGATCACACTTCTTTGCCTCTCCTGAGGTGATGAAGGTGTTTGAGGCCCTTGTGTTGAGCATGGCTTTGGTTCTTTTTTCATTCAACAACAACTCTACATACATTAGACCCTATTGGGGATCTTTTTTCATTTTTTCTAATTACTTGTAAGGCGTTGAGGAAACAAATGGAACCTATTCCTACCGACTCTTCCTCAGCTTCTTCGACTATGGTGTGGGGTACTGGTGTCTCAACATTGGTAGTGCATATCGCATTAAAAGCTGCTCAGTGAGGACAATCAGCTACTTAGTGTGGTTCCTTGCATAGAAAACAACGTATTGATGGTCGTGGCTTAAAGTTTCACAGTTTGTTTGTCTTCGATTGGGGTGAGTTTCTAGTTAGTGATCTCTTGTCGCCTTCCCCACTTGTGGGTCAACTCACTCTCAGAAATTTTGACCTACTGTTTGAGCTAGAGCTACTAGTCATGGATGGAGAGTTTTCACTATAATCAATAAGGCTATTTATAGCCGTTATAGTAAAAGTCACATCCTAGACCTTTTGTTGCTGTAGCTCCGTCCTCGCCCATGGTTTCAAACTCTCGAGTAAATAGAGCAGTCTATCCTGTTCAGTCGTATCCTTGATATCTAGCATTAGAGTAAAGAAGTTCCTCATGAACTCTCGCACTGATTCTGTTTGTGACAACTCTTGTAGCTTCCATTGCTCCATGTACTCAACATTCTCAGAAAAAAACTAGTTCTTCAGTTCTTGCTTGAGGTCCGCCCAAGTGTTGATGCGACATTAACCATCAATGAATTTGGAATGCCACCATAACTTTGCTTCTTTAGCAAGATATATTGAAGCCATTGCCACTTTATCCTCCTTCAACTCTACGCGCACAGTTCAAAAATACTACTTTATATAAAAAAAAAAGTTCTTCAACTCGTTAGAATCTTTAGCCCCTTCGTATTGCTTAGGCTCCAGCATTTTGACCCTTTTACCTCGATCTCCTATGTTTGCACTAGTATTACCTACAGCAATAACCGAAAGATTTACCTAAGCTTTCAACGCATCCTTGGTCTCATCATTCAGGGTAGTAATCATCTCGCACAGTTTTTGCTAGGTTATCTTCATTTCATCTATTCGCTCTAGCAAGACCATCTGAGCTTTCGTGGCCTCTAGCTCATCAATCCTCTAATGGTCCTCTAGTGAACTTCACGTGGTCATTGTGATTACTCTTTCACTCAGCACTTCTCGTCTATGCTCTGATCCTAGCTGTCACGAACTACGCCCTCTTCGCTTAAGTACTCGATAGTTTATGCAACACTTGAGTGGACGCTTCCACTCAGGTTAGCCAATTGCTTGATTATATCTGAACAACATGAATCATAGCCACTAGTTAAGTCATGGAAAGCAATATTAAAATCAAAGGGCATACCAAAGAGAAGGAACGTGCCATCATCTGGCCATAGGGGCAGCCCTAGATGGTTAAGCACAGACACACCTGAACTAGTGAGACAACCTAACAATTCACTGACTGTTCACCCCTTATAAAGAGTTTACAAGATTTTACAAGTATTTCACCAATAGCCATTACAATGCTTAAGATGGGAACATTTATTTCCTAAAAGGTCTTTCCCTATAAAGACTTAACAAGTATTTCTAGAGATGTCATCAAGAGCCATTATAATGTTTGAAAGGGGGGCCATCTCCCTTAAAGGTACAAAAGACTCACTTACTTAAGGAATTTTACCTTGTCATAGCCTTATACAAGGTTGGTTCATGACATCATGCACTTCAAGGAATCATGATTCACATGACCAAGCCTTTTATGTCATAGTTCAGTCTGATCAGTTAGGCATTAGTAAGCTTGATGATGTGTTTTCTTCCAATCTAAAGGAAAACACTTGTTCTTCATGACAATAGAGAATGACTTCTTACCACTAGGATCAAATACAGTGCACAACTTGTCCTCAAACACAAGTAAATAATGTTCTTCAAGTAATTGCCCAACACTAAGCAAGTTATAGCTCACTTTTTGTGAATACAAATTATTAGGAATTGTCTTCTTACCTTTAGGAGTTTTTGATAACTTTATTATATAGAGTTATTTTGTCACATTTTGAGGGCTTAAGTAGCAAACTTTCTGAAATTTTAGATTTGGAAGTTAAGTATTTTAGTTATTTTTCTTAATTTAGTTTAATAGATGTTGATTAGTCTAGTTTAAGTTATTTTAGTTCAATTTTATGTTCTTTTGCTTTAAATTACTTTAAGTTTAGCTATTGTTGACTTATTTTATTACTTTTTTAGGAACTTTGATGAAAAGAGCTTAGTTGATGAAAATCTATGCAAGTATGGTGGTGGTTTTGTTCGTATATGCTGCAGTATTTTAAGTATAAATTGAGCTATAGAAGTCCAACTGACGTGATTCTTAAGCCATTAGAAATCTAAGATATAGGGATACAACTTTAATGTTTATTATTTGCTTAGTTCGGATCAGATTGAGGTGAAAACTGCATTGGAAGAGGCTAGATTGTGGCATTTCTACACAAGGCAGCATAAAGAAGTGAGGGCCGCGGCCTTGAGTTGCTCAAGGTTGCAGCGCCAAGATGCACCAGCACTCCATAGTAAAACCAGAGAGCACAGTGCTGAAGTGCTAGTGAAGTGAGGTTGTGGCCCTGGCTTAAAAGTAGAGCACCACACATTGGCCCGAGGCCACGACATTGCAGCGCCAGACATGTTTCCATATACTACATGTTATAAGATTTCCAAAATTAGAACTTTTGTGGACTATTTAACGAATGTTTTTCAGAGGTTTTGAGTAGAGGAAGGTAAGCAACTATTCTAGAGAAAAAGAGCCAAAAGCAAATCAAGAAAGTAAAAGAATTCGAGAGAGAATTGAGATAAGAAAGCTTCAAACTATTAGTTTCTCTCTCTACTTTTATTTTTTTCTTTTTTTCCTTGACTTGGATTATTGGTTAATTTTCTTTGGATGATGTCTTTAGTTAATATTATGAGCTAATTTACTTTTTCTAGGATTATGATGGAACTCAATATGTAATTTGAATTTTTAATCACTCTTTTGCCTATTTTCAATGAAAATTGAGTCGTTTATTCCAATTCTGTATTTAATGCTTTTAATTGCTTGATCACCAATTAAATTGATTTGGATATCTAAATATAACTTAACGAAAGGAGTTTAGATTAGGCCATGAATGAAAGAGCATGTGTTCAAATTCATTTAGTTGATTAGGTGATTAGATTTGCTTGTAGAATTGACATATACTTATGTGTTGCATGTAGCCAAGATTAGAGCATGAACTTAATGAATCTGACTTTAATTGAATTTACATAGATATATAGTAAATTAATTAAGATAAATATTTTTATGATCACTTCGACAGAGACTTGTAAATAGCTTAGGATTCTAGGTTAGCAACTTGATCCATTGAAGTAAGTTTAGAGAGAGAAAGAGGATTCAGATGAAGTGTTGAGGGATATCATAATCTTAAGCTTTTAATCAACTGTTTTTCTAGTAAATTTTGCTATTCAATTATTAATTTTAATTTGTTAGTTCAATTTTATGTTTAGTTAATCTTTTAATTTTTATTACTTGGATAAAATTAGTTTGCCATAATTTTAGTATTTGCTCAAGTTGGTGCAATTTCCTATGAGATTCGACACTTTATTTACCTCTATATTACTTGTTGCAATACGTGCACTTGTGTGAAAAAATTCAACAATAGTTTCTAGTTCAATTATGCCTCTTCCACAAATCTTAAGAAATTCCCCATTGCCAATTTCAACTTGAGATTTGAAGTTTCTATCCAGGTTGGCAAAAATATTGTCAATGTCAGTGATGTGATTCGAACATGCACTATCAATGAACCTTATCTTATCCTTTTTTAAAACTTTAGATATCTTTGCTATGAATAAAACTTCTTCTATCTCTTCTTGGTGTTCAACCACTACTACTTTTCTTTCTGGTTGTTTGCCTTGGTCTTGTAGACCATCGCAGCATGGCCAAGTTGAGGTGTTACATCTCACAATCGGTTTGAACCAACAATATTTCTTAGGATGATTTTGTTTTTTGTAATGTTAGCATGGAGGGTGTTTTCCATTTGGTTTTCTTTTCTTCATCTCTTTATTCTTGGTGCCACTATTAGTGCCTCATTTATGCTTTATTAGCAAAGCACTTTCACTTTTGTCATCACTTCTTATGGCTCTTCTATGTTTTTGAGCTTGGAGAGTGTTGACAAGCTCGGTCATGGTGAAAGTTGAAAGATCTTTGGTGTCCTCCAATGATGAGATCTTGGACTCAAATTTTTCAAGCAAATTTATTAATAGTTTGTTGACTATTCTCATCTCATTCAATTCTTCACCGGGAAGCCTTAGTTGATTAGCTATCTTCATAACCTTATCATTGTACTCCCTTCATAAATTAAGCACTTGCATCTGCCATGTACTGATAATTCTATTTTATAAAATTATTTTAGTTCAATTTTGTTTTTAAATATTAGCTAAGTCCTCAATTTTTAATTATAATTTGCTTAATTTTTAGTTGTTTTTATAATTGATTTATTTTTAAGTGAGTTATTTTAATTTTATGTTATTTCTTTTAATTTGGTTATTATTTATTAGTTTTTATATTTTTCGTAAGAATTAAAAGAATTGGGTTTAAATTTGAAAAGTAAGGTGTTGAAAGATCCGAAAGTCTGCTTACATATGCTTTAGTATTTTGGCCATAACTCACACCATAGAAATCCAAATGATGCGATTCTTGGACCATTGAACTTTGCCCAGTTCTACATCGAAGATAGAGAAAATCACGTCAACAGATGGTTAGACATACTGTACCGGGAATGAAAATTGTTAAGGACTGATAATTGATTTTTTGGGCCTCTAATTACACTTTTAAGCCCAATTAAACCATAGGTCAATTTAGGGAATTATAGGTTAAGGTTATTAGTATAAATAGGATATATTTTAAGAACATTGGAGAGACAACTTTTGGGAGACTCAAGAAGTTAGAAGTTGAGGCTGAAACTTGGAGATCAAGACGATAATTATTGTTTTGTTTTCTTCCTTAGCTTTTATTTTCTTGTTACTTTCAATGGTTGAAATTATTATAATGTTATTTATTTTTGCAATTATGAGTAGCTAATTTTTTTTCTAGGATTGCAATTGAACTCATATGTAATCTAAGTTTTTAATCTCTTTCTTACTTATCTTTAATGAGAATTGAGTTGTTTATTCTAATTTGTTTTTAATGCCTTTAATTGCTTGGCCACCAATTAAATTGATTTAGAAACCTAAACAAACTTGGGAAAGAGAGTTTAGAGTAGACTAAAATTAGAATGGTATATAATCATTTTAATTGATTTGCGTATAGGATAGAGATATACCTATAAGCCAAATGTAGTCATATTAGAGCCTGAATTTAATGAATCTGTTTTAACTTCAATTCACAAAGGGATATAATGTTTTGGTTAAAATAGATATTTTTATAAGATAAGTCGTGAGACCCTTATAAATAATTTAGGACTCTAGGTTAACAATTTAACCCATTGAAATAAGTTAAGGAGGAGAGGTAAGACTTAGATGAAGTGTGAGGGATACTATAATTCTAGGTTTGTTTGATTTGATTTTTACTCTAGTTATTATTATTTTGATTTTTCTTAGTTTAAAATTTTGGTTAAGTATTTTTAGTTAATTAAATTAGTTATTTGATATTGATTGTTTGGATAAGATTAACTTGTTCTAAGTTTAGTACTTAGCAAAATTTTAGATCAATTCCTTGTAGGACCGATACTCTGCTTACTTATATACTATCTATCTTATACGTACACCTGCGTAGTGAAAAATTAATTGACATGTATGGGCACTTCACTAGTAATGCTCCTTAAGCTTGTCTCACGCCTCTTTGACTGTCTCGTAGGCCATTATGTGAGTAAAGATGGAATTTGAAACTGTCGAGTGTATACAAGATAGTGCCTTGTATTTTTAACAACTTCTTCATTATGTTGCTGAATTTGTGCAACAGTAGGATCTCTCCTTAGTTCCAATGGCTCATTCTCGGTTTCTACAACTTCCCACAATCGAAAGCTTTCAAGTAGGCTTCAATTTTAACACTCCATATAGAAAAGTTTTCACTTGTGAAAATAAGTGGTGAAGGTGAACTGAAGTTGGAGGAGGTCATTGAGTTTTTTTTGTTGGTTTCGGGTTTCATAAGTTCAAGCATGGTTTTTCTTTGTTTTGAGGGTAAAAGGAAAGATAAAAGAAGTTTCACAGATCCCTTGAGATCCTTGGGAGCTCTGATACCATATAAACAAATTGAAAAAGAAAAGGATAAAAATTGAGAAAAAGCTTAGGATAAGAATATTAGCAAAACAAAGGCTAATAAAGTTATGTTTTCATTCAAGACATCTTGGCTTTTTAAATTTCAAGTACAAGAGGGCAGAACCATAATTGAACAAGAAATTCAAATTGACAACTAATGCCACTAACAACATGTAAAGAAAAAAAACCAACAATAATTGTCTGCATATTTACAATTATAAATAAGTATTCCTAATATGCAAGTTAATTATAACAGGATTTATTGTTTCTCCATTGACGTGACCAAACATTATTCATCATGTCTGATTCAACAGGCTTCTCTGATTTCTTGTTGTTGATCTGCTTTGCATGGATTTGCATCCTCCAATGAGCTCAGCTTTAACTCTGTATCTACTTCTTGCTGCATTTCAACATCCTTGTTTGGATTCTTGTATGTGACATAAATGATCATTTGAGCTATTCCAAACAAAAATCCCAACACATTTGGCAACTGAACATACAAATACCATAAATGTATTTTCCATGTTAGTCTACTGAAGTAAAAAGAATTGATGTTTTCTTTAAAAGAAATCCCGTCTAATGTATGTATGACTTACTGCAATGAAGAAATCCATCACGAAGAGTCCATAGAAGAACCACATAGTGGCGCATAACGTGAGGAAAAGGGAAAGAGAAAATGGCATGTGTTCCACACTTTTAGTCCTTACGACATGCCTCTGTAATTAACAAAATATGATCCTTTTCGTCAACTAAAGAGATGAAGAAGAAATCGGAAGTAATGAGAGTAAGATTATCATAGAAACCGACCAATAGACTTATCAACCGAAGCGCTCAGGATTTTTCAAGACAAGTGAGATTCCCTGTGTTATAAGTTTGAAAAAACAAAGAAAGAAAACTGTTGTTGTAGCTACAAACCATGATGCTTAAAGGAGAAGCAAATACGGCAACATTGTAAACGGCACAGATCCATCCCATGACAGTCACACGTTTGGACCCTTCTGTTAATAAATTGGTGAGTAAGATGATCAAGCCATAGCCTCCCATGTTGAACAGCAGTATGAACTTCATTGTTGAAACCTGCAAGTTCCGAAACAAATGAATCTTTTCAATACCAAAACAAATTTTGTTTTGAGTTTCATCATAATTTGCATGTAACAAACGTTACCTTTTCCCTCTTAGGAGCATATATAATGTATAAAACTAGATAGATAATTTCTATAGCACATCCTATGACGTTGATGCTGATGATTAGAACCGCATTCGTCTTAAGTATACCGTAGTACAGCAACATCATTGCACTGGAAAGTGCAACCATATAAGGAATTGAATGGTAACCTTCAGCAGTTTTTTTCTTGCAAATTTGATAGAAAGTTGGCCTGACGGAGACAGCAGATGGAGATATTAGCAATGTTCCCAAGTTTCATGAGCAAAACATAAATGTAAGGCTGTCAAGAAACGGATCAAGACTCTTACACTGGTGCCAAGAACACCAAGAACGAAACAATGTTACCTACATAAAACAAGAAACAAAGGAAGATCATGCACACTACGTAAGAGCAAAAATGAATGAGCTAAAGGTATTTACAGGTGCGGAATACTCCGTTGCAATGCTTTAAGCCAAATTTATTTTAGTGCTTATACCTAAGAGACCAAATATGAAAGCCAGCTGATGATGAGGTGCCAAGAATCCCATTCTAGTATTGCAGTTGATAATGTCAAAAGACTGAAACAATGGATATGACAGTATGACACCTCGTTCTCACCGGGGATCAACTTAAGTCCCAGCACTCCTCAATCCCATTATTTATATAACCACAGGAACCGTGGAAATTATTGTAGTTTGACTTTTGTAGGGGCGGAATTAAGGTTTTAAGTTAAAAAAAAAAAATTAATACTCAAAAGATAAAATTATAAAATTTATTAAAAAATAAAGATAAAATTATAAATATTTAAAAAAAAACTAAAAAAAATTATAAATGTTTATAACTTTTGGGGGCCCCCTTCTAGCAACCCCTCCCTCCGCCACTGGGTTTCCCCTAATTATATTGCTTAGTCTAGCTCTGGTACCTGCTGACATTAAGAAATTTATATAATTCATGGCTGTAATAATGGCGGGACAAAGAGTGGGCTACGTGGGTGGCTGCCACCCTAGGCAATTGTAAGTCCCATGATTCACCCTTCTCTCAGCCATAACAAAAGTTAAAATTCTGTTTTGGCCTCCTCCCCTTTACAAAATTTGTACATTAATATGATAAATTTTGTTACCTGTGAACTTCATCCACAACTTGAAAGATCTTTACAATCCCCAGCAAGTAGTTAACTATTTAATCAGAAGAACGTGAGGTGATGAGTCCATTTTCAGTTTATTGATTGGAAAATGCAAAGCAGATTAGCCACTCAAATACATATAACATCGAGGCCTCTTGTCCTGTATACCAAAAAAAGAGTAAAACAAAGCTTTTGGGTCATTGCTTGCTGGTCAAATGTTCATCGCCGTTTTGTACTAGAAACAGTACGAGATTTATTATCTGTATCTTCTATCTAATCTACTCAAGAGCTTCAAACCTCAAACCAACGATGTTATCCAATATGTGTCAACTATTTCGTAACCACATAAAATTTGAAACTTAACATTACTTATTAAATAATTATAATGAATAAAAAATTTTCCTTTTTTAATATGTTAAACGTGATTGAAAATACTAAAAAAATTTTAAAACATGTATCAATATTAATTACTTTTCTTAAGATTTTAGTCAATTGTGGATCTTAACAAGAATATACGGAGAAAAGGTTTTTGGGTACCAGTGGAGATCAACTCCATTTTCAGTAAATTGATTAGACCTCTCAAATGCATATAACATCAATGCTCTTGTCTAGTATACCAAAAAAAGAGCTAGCAAACCGAAGCTCAAAGCCTTTAAGTACTGCTTTTCATGGCATGGGATTAAATGTTTCTTTGCGGTTTGCGACAGAGAAAAATGTGGAGATCTATTAGCTTTATAATTGTCTTAAAAAATGAGGCAGGATCCAATGTCAAATCTTTATCTTAAAATCTAACTTACACAAAGCTTCAAACCCTTTTCTTTTCCAATGGTTTTATTCATTTTGCATCAACTCTTTCCTGATTACATGTTTTCAGAACTCGAATCTTGACGTAACTTATCATCTTAATCATAATGACTGAAAAATTAATAGAAGGGATTTCAACCTATACACGTCTTGTATTTTAGTTTTAAAAATTTATTGTGAAAATAACTTTTGAACCGGTCTAACTTTGGTCAGACCATACAAATCTTATTCAAAGCCTAACTTAATTATGGATGGATCCTGTTCCTTGAAGCTGAACAGGAAGTGCCCTTGAATTTGAGGGCTCGGCTTTTCGAGATTTGAAAATTACCAATTAATGTATGAGTTTCATAGCTAAATTATTAATAATTTAATTTGGATGGCACAATTTTATATAACCTGAACTACTTCTTGAAAGTAAGTTAATTAGAAGATAATGTTTGTTTCTTCTAATTGTTTTTCATTAATTTGATTAAAATGAAATTAAAAACACATAGATTAAGGTGTTAACCTTAAAATATTAAAATATATTAATTAATTAAAAATATTAAAATATGAATATTATTAATTATTAATTATCATTAATTATTAATTATTATTAATTAATTATTATTAATAAATATTAATAATTTAGGTGTTTGATGAAATAAGCACCCGAGCATTTGTCTCATTAGTTGGTGTATAATCCCCTTATCTAAAGAGTAGGGTTCGAATCCCCCCTCCCCCAATTATAAAAAAAAAACTTTAAAATATTAATTACAACTTTCTCTTATAGACATAGGGGTCGAGCCTTGTGCCATGAATCTTACATTTATAAGACATTGTTGGCTCCATTAGTTTTTGATGATAATAAAACATTCTCATTTATTTGTGTCTAATACCTTTACTTGAGTGTGCAGAAAATTAATATATGAAATTAATTAATTTAATTCTTCAAAGAGTATATCAAAAGAAAAAGATGGATAAAAATAACAAAAAGCAAGTGTCTAACAAGGAAGAAGCTTATTGGTGAAATAAAGAAGAACGTTGGTTGACTAAGATTCAAAATTGGAGAAATGGCGGACTGAAGAGTTTGAGAAACAGAACCAACTTAGTCGATCAAGTCAGTCGACTAAGTGCTCTCTGCCAAGATCTGCAAACCAGAAACAGAATCAACTTAGTCAACCAAGTTAGTCGACTAAGAGCTCTCTGTTTGCAATTTGAACCAGAGCACTACAAGACAGATTAACGGTTAGAACTAATCCTCAACTGTTTCCAACGGCCATAAACTATCAAACTACCATCAGAGTTGCATCTTCAAGTATAAAAAGGTCTTCCAACAATTAGAAACTAGTTTTTTAGTATCCTTGAATGAGATTTGAGCTATAGAGAGTTGAAAAATCAGAAAATCTTCACTGCACTTGTCTGCACTAAAACGCCTACTTTTTGCATTTGTATTTTGCACTCAATCTTGTACCAATCAGATCAACCAGTGATCATAGGTACTTTCTTTTACTACTTTTCTTGTATTCTTAGAGTGAGGAAGTCACTCTAAGGGGTTGTTCAAGCTTGGGATAGCTTGATTGTTGAAGATTGTGGTTGAGCATTGGAAAACCACTTTGGGTTTTAGTTGAGCCTTTGAAAAACTAGTGTAAAAGGTTTTGGCTGAGCCTGGTAAAAGCCATTGTAAAGCTTGGTGAAAGCTTGTGAATTTCACTGGTGTTTAGTGAATTTGTGGAAAAATCCTTGGTTGGATAATCAAGGTAGTGGATGTAGATCTTGGACCGAACCACTCTAAATTGCTATGCATCTTATACTCTGTTTTTATTTTTTTAAGTTCTGAAAATTAGTTTCCAATATTGTTAAGAGCTAAATTGTGTTATTCATCCCCCTCTAGCACATATTATCGGGACCAACAAACATGGGGTAGATTTTAATTATATAAACATAGGCCTTTCATCATCTATCAAGCATGTCTTTTAAGTTGAAAATATGGATCCGTGACAAGTGGTATCAAAGTAGACCTAAATTTTCATTGATGTTTATTGACGCAGCTAGTTAGTATGGAAATAAAGGCTATTACTTGACAATTCCTTTAAGGCTAATAATCAAGTTTCAAATGCAGAAACTTAAACTCAAAATTCGAAAAGAACATAATATTATTTAATAATTCCAAAAAAAATTGTTTAATAACTAAGTCTAAGAATGCTATTTATAATAGCCTAACCTTACTTGACATGTACGTAAATTTAAATAAGAAAGTATTTTACCCTTCTAGAGTACAATAAAAGTAAATTTCTAAACCTAAATTTACTTGTTGTCCAAGTTAATTAAAATAAAAAGAAAATTATATTATTCCTATAATTCTTAATAGGACTCCTAACAAAATAAAGAAAATACTAAAATTACGGACATGTCCATTTATGACCTTTGAGCTTTCGTTTTGGCTTTTGACACTCTGTTTACTCCAAGAAGTCATTTACTAGACTATTTACGTCAGTTTCCTCCATTTGAGAAAAACTCGACTTCGAGTTAACTTATACATCTAGATAAATAGATAAATATTCGCCACATTAAATATTTTAAAAATTCTCATTGTGTCTAGTAGATCCACAACACATGCATTGTCATTAATCTTCTTCAAAACCTAGTATGGTCCATATTTCTGGGGCTGCAACTTACTCTAAGTCCCCACTGGAAACTTTTTTTTTTCACAAAAACATCGTCACTTGATCTTTTACTTCAAAAATTTACTTTTTGCAATGTTGGTCTGTAGCTTTCTTCTACTTGGCATTAGCTTGCTTTAATTTCTGTTTCACCTTTGCTAGAACATCTTGCAACTGATTAGTCATGTTTTTAGTAGCTGCACTAAATTCAGGAACTTTAGGTAGCTTGATCAAGTTAAGAGCATGCTGTGGTGACTTTCTGTACACACTGGAAAATGGAGATTTTCCTGTGGCACAATGAACAACACTATTATAAGCAAACTTTGCTTATGCCAATACAAAGTCCCATTGCTTTGGTCTATCTCCACAAATACTACGAATCATATTGCCAAGGGTTCCATTCACCAATTCAGTTTAGCCATCAGTTTGTGGATGAGCTGTGTTGCTATAATTTAAGGATGAATCAAACATCTTCCACAAAGTCCTCTAAAATGGCCAAGAAACTTGTCCCAATCTAAAGTGATGGTTTTAGGCACACCATGCAGACGAACAACCTCCTTGAAAAATAATTTGGCTATTTTGCTTGCATTTGAAGTCTTCTTACATAGGATAAAGTGCACCATTTGGAAAACATATCAATAACAACAAAAACAGAATCCATGCCCCTTTGTGTTCAAAGTAATCCAAGCACAAAATCCACAAATAAATCATCCTAAATATTTTCTAGGACAGGTAAAAGGAATGTACAAACCAATATTTTGGAATTGTTTCTTTATAGTTTGGCATATGTAATATTACTGCACAAATCTTGTTACATCCCTTCTCAAATGTGACCATTAATAACTTTCTCCAACAGCAGCAATCATCTTGTCACGGCCTAAATGACCAGCAAGACTTCCACCATGCAAGTCTCTAATAAACTTTTCTTTTAACAAAGATCTAGGAATGCAAAACAGGTTGCCTCGCATTAGAAAACCATCATGAATGTAAAAATCCTTAACAGGTTAATTTGTGATACACTTCTCCCATGTATCATGAAAATCCTCATCTTTTTTTTTTTTTTTGCTAAGCCATTCATTAAGATTAATTAGTAAGTACAAAAAAAGGCATGTCAGCCATAGGAACAACAACTGCAGGTAACAGATGAGAGGTATTCACTGTTACAAAAGATCACAAGCAAAAGAAAAACCTGAGGAGAGCCCTACCTATGAAATGAAATAAAAAACAGAACAGTAAAGAGTAGAAAAATAGAACAGTAAAGAGTAACCAAACATTGGTGAGAAAAACAAGATGTGGTGATCCAAATATCAGAGAGTAAGAACAACAAAATAGGTCAGAATCAAAGAGACCATTGAGCTCACCACCAAGCAAAAAATGATGTGTTATTATTGACACCATACTTTGCCAAGGAATCAGCAAAACCATTTCCTTCTCTAAAGATATGCTTAAAAGAAATCGTACCTAGCATAATGCGGAAAGAGTCTAACTCATTAAAAATACTCTATTTGTCCCACGGTCGTTTTTCAACTGAGTTAACCCACGAGAGAGCAACGCGTGAATCAGATTCAATGATTAAGGGAGATGATGTATAATGAGAAACAACAAAGAGTTTAAGAACCTTAAGAATGACCATAAGCCTTGCAAAGTTGGAATCATGTAAGCCAATAAGGTAAAAGAAAAGGCCAACAACATGACCATCAGAATCTCGAAGGACAATGAAGCAACCAGCAAATCCTGGTTTGCCTTTAGCGAAGCCGTCGACATTAAATTTGAATTCACCAGTGGGGGGTGGAGACCATGAAGTGCCCACTTGGTGGTGATGTGGTGCTTTCTTCTTCGAAGATAGACGTAGGTCAGTCCACCATCCCATATCATCAATGGCATCGACACTTTCAGAAGCTCGTATCTAGAACATTGAGCGTAATTTGATGAGGAAAAAAATTTGGAGGCCATCCCATACCTTAGAGTTAAAGACTGTCTCATTTCGCGCTAGCCAAAGAGACCATAATGAAGCAGCACAAACAATCAACCATCTCTTATAGATAATTCCCCCAAAAAGCCAACCATCACAAGCTTGCATACAAAAGGATAAAAAACACGGAGAACACCAAGAGATTCCCCACCATTTAAGAACATATCCCCAAACTCTCTAACTGAACGGGCAAGTGAGAAGGATGTGCGAACAACACTCCTCAACTTGGCCACACCACACACAACGAAGCTGGTCAAGGGAGAAATGGACTCCACGTGAAGAGAGGAAGACTTTCGTAGGGATAGAGTTGAGGATCGCCAACCATAGGAAGCATTGGATCTTTGGGGGAACAACCAATTTCCAAATGGAGTGAAACTAGACAGCGCTGGAGTCACCTATGGAATCCAATAGTGAGCAAAGAGTTTTGACTGAAAAAGAGCATTTAGAATCATGCGTCCAGACCAGCTTTTCATCTCTCAATGGCACAAGTGAAATAGAGGAAAGAGAGTTTAAAATCCGGTCCAAGTCCTTTTTCTCCGGCTATACAACTATATGATACAATTCTCTAATTGTATTAAAACACACAACTTCTTGTCTCATTGTCATTAGTAAATTTGCACGTCTACTCAATGCATCTACTATTTGATTTTGTATTTCAGCTTTGTGTCTCAGCTTGAAAGGAAACTTTTGTAAAAACTAAACCCCCTAGCATGCATGTCTTTATTAATCTGCTTCTGGCTATTCAAGTACTTCAATCCTCATGATCTAAGTACAAAAAAATTCTTGCCCAACCAAGTAGTGCTCCCAATTCTTCAAAGCATGCACAACAAAATAAAATTTTGTTATACATGGTCCATTTGCATCTCGCAGCACTAAGCTTTTCATTGAAATAAGCTATTGGTTTCTTCCTTTATGAAAGAACAGCTCCTATCATCATCTTCATTAACTTTGCCGATTGTTCCATTATCTCTAGCTGAAACAAACCCAACCCTAAACTCTGAATCAATACAGACATCTTTGAAAAGGAAGTCCTGAGGATGCATCACAGTAAAGAATCTTGGTCCCTACAGTAGCTAGCACAAAAATCAACAACAAAACTAGTTTCTTGTGAGTAGACTAATAGTACAATTCTCCAAGCACATATAGATCAAAATCTTCAGTAGTATCAATGGTCTTTTCAGTGCTGCTTGAACACAAATTTCTTACTGTTAATCCAAAAGCTGATCTTTGCATCACTGTTTTCATATAGTAGCAGTAAAGGAGTTGAGATGTTGATTACTCATTTGCATTTCCTCAAGTTTTATAATATTTTTGATTGTCATGAAAACTTAGAGTCTGTTTGGTAATTGAAAAATAACTTGTTGGGAAAAAAATTTTCAATGTAAAATATTTTACAGGAAAATTTAATATTTTTTATTATTTGGATAAACTGTTGAAAACATTTTCTATCGTTTGGATCATCTTGAGGAAAATATTTTTCATCATCACTAGTGGAGCTATTTGGGTGTTAATATGATAAACAGAAGTTATTTGAAAGCAATGGTGTCATTTACTTTTCACTAATTTGAGATTAAAATTAAGAATTTACATGAAAATGGACAAAATCAATAATTATATTTTCCAAAACATTTATCTATGTATTTATAATTATAGTAAGCTATAATTTTTAAAAAATTTTCTATCTTATCACTTTTTTATCATAACATTATAAAAATATCAATATTTATCAATTGTGTAAGACATCCAAAACTTTCATATATATATATTTATTAAATGACTATCATTAAAATATTTTTTATTATAATTATTAGTAAGATTTATTCAATTTATAAATAAAAAATTTAATTACATTGAATAATTTCATTAAAAATTTTTAAAGTTAAATATTAATATATTTTTAATTTTTTAATATTTTAAGTTAAATATTTATATTCATCAAACCTAGACTTAGTATAAGAGTTTTTTTATTCTTTGAAAAATGTCTTATGTCCCTCATAGGCATGAGACATCTTTTGTGGTGAATGGTTATTTTTTTCATTGATTAATAAAATGTTTTATATTTAGAATAAATTTTTTGTCTTTCAAACAAGTATAAGTCCTGTGAATATTTTTCATAAAATATTTTACATTGCTTGGTTATCTGTCTACGTAGATGGTTAATATGGTTTTTCCAAATTGACTGTCCATAATGCAAAAGAAAATTTCTTTTAGAGAGAGACATTCTGCGTATTCAATGTCTTATAATTCTCACAAACATTTCACATAGATGGTGCTGCCTGATAAGGAAGCCGTTTTTTTTTCTCAGTCAAAACGGAAATTTTATTAAATATCCAGAATATGCACAAATCTGGTAAAAAACCAGAGGATCTGAAAGGAAACGGATCCATAGGGGACAGCTCAAACAGATAAGGAAGCCATTTGATCAATACAAGTTGTTTCCACAGAGATTGCACTCTATTTTACAGTACCTTATTACTACTTAATAGCACATGGGAAGAAGACCATCAAAATGGAAGAGGAGAAAAGAAAAAGAAAAAAGAATCTGTTAGTATTCCCTCCGTACAAGGTATCTGTCTTCCATCCTTGACATGGAACTTTGTCTTTCAAGCTTGGATTTGCTGTTTCTCCATTGACGGGACCAAACATTATTCATCTTGTCTGATTCAACAGGCTTCTCAGTGACATTTATTTTAATTTCCTTCATTTTTTGTTGTTGATCTGCTTTGCATGGATTTACATCCTCCAATGAGCCCTGCTTTAACTCTATATCTACTTCTTTCTGCATTTCAACGTCCTTGTTTGCATTCTTGTATGTGACATAGAGGATCATTTGAGCTATTCCAAACAAAAATCCCAACACATTTGGCAACTGAACATACGAATACCATAAATGTATTTTCCATGTTAGTCTGCTGAAGTAAAAAGAATTGATGTTTTCTTTAAAAGAAATCCCGTCTAATGTATGTATGACTTACTGCAATGAAGAAATCCATCATGAAGAGTCCATAGAAGAACCACATCGTGGCGCATAACGTGAGGAAAAGGGAAAGAGAAAATGGCATGTGTTCCACACTTTTAGTCCTTACGACATGCCTCTGTAATTAACAAAATATGATCTCTTTCGTCAACTAAAGAGATGAATAAGAAATCGGAAGTAATGAGAGTAAGATTATCATAGAAATCGACCAATAGACTTATCAACCGAAGCGCTCAGGATTTATCAAGACAAGTGAGATTCCTTGTGTTATAAGTTTGAAAAAACAAAGAAAGGAAACTGTTGTTGTAGCTACAAACCATGATGCTTAAAGGAGAAGCAAATACGGCAACATTGTAAACAGCACAGATCCATCCCATGACAGTCACACGTTTGGACCCTTCTGTTAATAAATTGGTGAGTAAGATGATCAAGCCATAGCCTCCCATGTTGAACAGCAGTATGAACTTCATTGTTGAAACCTGCAAGTTCCGAAACAAATGAATCTTTCCAATACCAAAACAAATTTTGTTTTGGGTTTCATCATGATTTGCACGTAACAAACGTTACCTTTTCCCTCTTAGGAGCATATATAATGTATAAAACTAGATAGACAATTTCTATAGCACATCCTATGACGTTGATGCTGATGATCAGAACCGCGTTCGTCTTAAGTATACCATAGTACAGCAACATCATTGCACTGGAAAGTGCAACCATATAAGGAATTGAATGGTAACCTTCAGCAGTTTTTTTCTTGCAAATTTGATAGAAAGTTGGCCTGACGGAGACAGCAGATGGAGATATTAGCAATGTTCCCGAGATTCATGAGCAAAACATAAATGTAAGGCTGTCAAGAAACGGATCAAGACTCTTACACTGGTGCCAAGAACACCAAGAACGAAACAATGTTTCCTACATAAAACAAGAAACAAAGGAAGATCATGCACACTATGTAAGAGCAAAAATGAATGAGCTAAAGGTATTTACGTGTACGGAATACTCCGTTGCAATGCTTTAAGCCAAATTTGTTATAGTGCTTATACCTAAGAGACCAAATATGAAAGCCAGCTGATGATGAGGTGCCAAGAATCCCATTCTAGTATTGCAGTTGATAATGTCAAAAGACTGAAACAATGGATATGACACCTCTTTCTCACCAATGACCAACTTCAAGTCCCAACACTCCTCAATCCCATTATTTATATAACCACAAGGACCGTGGAAATTATTGTAGTTTGGCTTTCCCTAATTATATTGATTGGTCTAGCTCTAGTAGCTGCTGACACTAAGGAATTTTATATAATTCATGGTTGTAAACATGTAATCATGCTAGGTAAAAGAGTTGGCTACGTGGGTGGTTGCCACCCTAAGCAATTGTAATTTGTAAGTCCCATGATTCACCCTTCTCTCAGCCATAATAGAAGGTAAAATTCTGTTTTGGTCCTCCCCTTTACAAAATTTGTATATTAATATGATGAATTTTGTTACCTGTGAACTTCATTCACAACTCGGAAGATTTTTACAACCCCCAGCAAGTAGTTAACTATTTAATGGGAAGAACATGGGGTGATGAGTCGATTTTCAGTTCATTGATTGGACAACGCAAAGCAGATCAGCCACTCAAATACATATAACATCAAGGGGTTTTGTCTTGTATACCAAAAGAAGAGCAAAATAAAGATCGAAGCCAGTAATTACTACTTTTGTGTCATGGCTTGCTGGTCAAATGTTCATTGCCGTTTGTGCTCGAAACAGTGCGACTTATATCTAATCTACTTAAGAACTTCAAACCGATGGTTTTCTTCTATTTGTGTCAACTCTTTCCTAACCACATGTTTTTCCGTGACAATGATTCAAATAATGTGTATCTCGTTAATCTTAATTCGTACTCTTAATTTATTACTTTAAATTAATTTAAATTTAAATAATTATTTCGTATCTTTTTAAATTTAAAAAATTTACGATGAATTTAAAATTTAAAACTTAACATGATGTACTATATAATTATAAATGAATAAAAAAATTTTATTTTTCAATATGTTAAACATGATTCAAAAAATTTAAAATATTAAAAAAAATTTCAAAACGCATATCAATATTGCTTTTCTTAAAATTTTGTTCAAGCCCGTCTCACCCTTTATTAGTCAATTGTGAAACTTAACAAGCATATGTGGAGAAAAGGTTTTGGGTGCCAATGGAGAATACCCCCGGGTAACAAGAGGAATTAAATAATTCAACTCCATTTTCAGTAAATTGATTAGACCTCTCAAACGCATATAACATCAATGCTCTTGTCTTGTATACCAAAAAAAAGAGCTAGCAAACCGAAGCTCAAAGCTACTAAGTACTGCTTTTCATGGCGTGGGATTAAATGTTTCTTTGCGGTTTGTGATAGAGAAAAAGTTGGAGATCTATTAGCTCTATAATTGGCTCAAAAAATATGGCAGGATCCAATGTCAAATCTTTATCTTAATATCTAACTTAAGACAAAGCTTCAAACTCTTTCTTTTCCAATGGTTTTATACATTTTGTGTTAACTCGTCCCCGATCACATGTTTTATTATGACATTGATCCGATATTTTTTGCACCAAACCTATAAAGATATTTTTATTTAGTAGTTAAATTAGTAGTTCAAGGGTCGATCTTTAATTTTATTTTATCAATTTAATCCTTTTAAACCGCCTTTCAAAAAAAAATTTAATCTTTTAAATTTAAACAATTAATTGATATATATTTTTTACGAAATTTAATTATGGTTAGTATAATCAATATTTGAGAACTCGAATCTTGACATAACTTATCATATTAATCATAATGAATGAAAAATTAATAGTAGGGATCTAAACTTATATACGTCTTGCATTTTAGTTTTAAAAATTTATTGAGAAAATAACTTTTGGACCGGGCTAACTTTGTTTGGACCATACAAATCTTATTCCAAGCCTAGCTTAATTATATATGGATTTTGTTCCTTAAAGCCGAACAGGAAGTGCCCTTGAAATTGAGGGCTGGGCTTTTCGGGCTTTGAAAATTACCAATTTATGTATGAGTTTTATAGATAAATTATTACTAATTTAATTTGGATGGAGTAATTTTATATAATTTGAATTACTACTTGAAAGTAAGTTAATTAGAAGATAATGTCTATTTCTATTAATTGTCTTTCATTAATTTGATTAAAATGAAATTAAAAACACCACAGATTAACGTGTTAACTTTAATTTCTTTTTAAAAAAACTAACCTTAAAATATTAGATACTACTTTTTCTTGTAGACACAAGAGCGGAGCCTTATGCCTCCAATATGGACATATCACACCACATTAGACCAAATCAAATTAGAGTAAATTTGATAAATGATAAATGATAAATGATAAATGTATTCTCCACATTCTAGATATTACAAATTCATCTATGTATGCAAATTATCTAGGTGATAATGTGGGATTTATCAAGAAGGTAATGTAATTTAAAGATGTATCTTAGTAGGAGATTGTGATTGATCTGTTAAGGGCTTCAACTATAAATAAGGGGTCACCCCACTCTCATTTGTAACACACTTATTTTTCATTCCAAGTATTGTTTCAGTCATACATAATGAGCATTCGCTCAATATATCTCTTTTCTTCCTATTTATGTTATTTCTTTTACAACACGTTATCAGCATGAGCACCAAAGGAGGAGGTAATTTTCTTGATTCTTCATCAACCAATTAGATTTTGATTTTGTGTACTGTCTAGTCTACCTGTAGCCAACAATAGACTTAGAGCATCCCTTTGGCCCCTGAAGCGACGGTGGGCCTCCGAAAACCCCTATAGTTGTCATAATTAATTTATAGGTCCATTTTTCTATGCGTAGAATTATCGCAAATATCGAAAAGTCCAAGTTACACATCCTAGAAGTGAGTAGAAATAATTATCTGTCTTGATGCCTTGATGTGAAAATGCATCTCCAAGGGCAAGGTCTTGCTAATGCAATTATTATAAGAGGAAAAACAACTGACAAAGATAAGGTGAATGCACTGATATTCACTTGTCGTTATTTGCATGAGAGCTTGAAGACTCAATATTTATCCATCCGAGACCTTGAGATCTTGTGGACGAGGTTGAGAGAAATGTATGATCATACCAAGACATTTATCCTCCCTCAAGAACAATATGACTAGCAGCATCTCAAGTTGCAAGACTTCAAATCAATATCCGACTACAACTTAGCTTATTTGATATTGTTTCTCAGTTGGAGTTATGCGGTGTTAAGCTCACTGAATCAGAGCTATTAGCAAAAACTTTTTCCACCTTTTATTCTTTAAATATTGTATTACAATAGCAATACCGGCAACGTCAATTTAAGACGTACTCGGAGTTGATTTTTGTCCTCTTGATTGTAGAGTAGGCTAATGAACTATTGCTTAAGAACCATGATCTTAGATCTATTGGCTTGAAAAACATTACCTGAAGTAAATGCTAGCTTTAGTAAAAGTACAAGCCATTTTAAGGGTCATGAACTTAGGTAAGGGCATAACCCACATAAGGGTGGAGGAAGACTTAACCGCCCTAGGCAATCCAACCTTGGCCCCAATCATGGCAAGGGCAAGAAGCCCATGATAAAATATGATGAAAGTATTTGCCATCACTATGGCATGGCTAGACATTGGTTGCTTACCTGTCATACGCTAAAACACTTTGCTGATCTATACTAAGCATCCCTGAAGGATAAAGACAAATGGGTTGAGACTCATGCCATTGAGAATTTTACTGCTATGACTAATGTTGAAGCTAACAATGCCTCCATTAAGATGACCCCCCTACTCCTGTAGAAGCAAGAACACTCTTGGAAGTCTCTAATTTCTTTCAAGATCTTGATAGCCAAGATAAGGCATTTGAATGATAGAGGACAACCCAGACTCAAGATCTGAGGATTTTAATGTTTTCCTCATTTTTTTTCTTTTTTTGAATGTATTACCCTTGGTTGATTCTTCCTAAGAAAGAACAATGTGATCATTTAATAAAATTATTATGAAATTGATTCCATATTTATTATTTGAAATTTTCAATCTCATGACTAATTTGTAAATTTTTATGATACATGACACTTGAAGTTGTCAATACAAGTGCAAATGGGAACTACTGAGAAAACAGAAGATGTTTGTTTACTTGATAGTGCAATGACAAATACCATACTTTGTGGCAAGCACTTTTTCTTAAGTGTGACATTGCATAAGGCAAATGTTCATACAATATCAGGTCTTGTTGAGATTATTGATGGCTCCGAAAATGCCACAATTGTTCTGCTAAATGGCACCACCTTTCATATCGAGGATGCATTGCTAAGCAGTAGATCGAAGAGGAATCTACTTAACTTCAAAGATATAAGCCATAATGGGTACCTTCTTGAGACAATTTATGAACAAAATAATGAATGTATTTGCATCATCTCTTATAAGATGGGCCAGAAGACCATTCATGAGAAGTTAGAATCTTTAACTACAAGATTGTATTGTGTCACTATTAGAGGTATTAAATCCCACGCTACCATATCTTGGAGATTGGTAACTTTTGATGAGTTTAGACTTTGGCAAGATCACCTAGGTCACCCGAGAGCTATGATGATGCATAGGATAATCCAAAATACTATAGGACACCCTTTAAAGGATAAAAAGGTTTTGTTATCCAAGGATTATACTTGTGAAACTTGTTCACAAGGAAAGCTCATCACTAAACCTTCTATGACAAAGGTTGATCTTTAATCCTTTCATTCTTGCAAAGAATTCAAGGTGATATTTATAGATCAATACAATTGGTAAGTGGGCCATTTTGATATTTAATGATATTAGTGGACGCATTCTGTAGATGGTCCTATGTTTGCCTATTATCTACACATAACATCACCTTTGCATGTTTACTTGTGTAGATTATTATAAAGCTTCAAGCACACTTCCCTGATTATCCAATCAAGAGCATAAGGATGGATAATGCTTGTGAATTTACATCAAAAAGCTTTGATACGTATTGTGCTTCACTAAAAATCGAGGTTAAGCATCCGGTTCCACATTTCATACTCAGAATAGATTGGCAGAATCCTTGATTAAACGCATTCAAATTATCACTCGTACTCTTTTATTGATGACAAAGCTCAACTCTTCAGCGTGGGGTCATGTTTTTTTGCGTGCGGCGACACTAATTAGATTGTGCCCCACTACTAGCTTTCTACAATCCCCCATGTAATTGGTTCTAGGCTATGAACTAGACATTTCACATTTATGAACCTTTGGTTTCATTGTACAAATGCCCATAACACCACCAAAAATGACTAAAATGGGTACTCAATGTTGTTTGGGCATTTACATTGGGTTTGATACACCGTCCATCATTAGGTTCTTGGAACCAATGACGGTTGATCTTTTTACCACCAGATTCACAAATTGTCATTTTGATGAGATAGTGTTTCCATCTATTAAGGTACCTAAGGCTTCCATGGCTGAGAAACAGAAACTAGTTGAGAGTTTGTCTTGGAATGAGAAAAATCTATCCCATTTAGACCCAAAAACTTTTGAATGTGAAAACAAAGTGCAACATATAATCCATTTATAAGCTATTGCCAATTGTAGACACCTATTTTAAAAAATAAAAAAATAATAATAATGAAATATAATAAAAAAATAAAAAATAAGAAATAAATTTTAAAAAAAAAAGAAAAAGAACAGGAAAGGATTAAGCGTATGCTCAACCCCTTCTCCAGTCCATCATTATAGGGCATTTAATGCCCCTGAAAAAGCCATCGGGGTTTGGGGAAGGATAGCCACCTTTAGCAAGCAGCCCTCAATTGTGCCAGAGCCTAGTGAAAGCATGCTCAGAAGAGCATGATTTCACCTATGGATTGTCCAAATCTTTGGACAATCTAGCTCTTAAAAGAGGGCCAAAAACAAATCGAAGGAGCGTAGAACACGTTTCAAAAAAAAATCTCATATTCTTTAAGCACAGATCTTCAAAAACAAAAAAAAAAAAGCTAAGTTCTACCAGCCAACAACACCTAGCCATAAGCACTAAAAATAACCAAAATCACAACAAAAGAAAGGCACAAAAAAAAAAAAGAGAAAGCTAGTGAAGGGGCCTTGGAGACCCAGATTTGGTCGGTGGAAAAGTAAGCACACCAACGGGGAAAAAGAGAAAAGAAAAGAATAAGATAAGCCAAGAAAGAAAGGGAGAGAAGCCGAGTGAAAGAAGGAGAAGGGGGTCGCATTTGAGGCTAGAGAGAAGGGAGAGCATTTAGGGTTAGAGAGAGAAAATAGAAGGGAAAAAATAAGGAGAAAGGAAAAAAAAAGTTTTTATACTAGACAGAAGAGAGCAAAACGACACCGTTTTAGTGGAGTGGGGGAATTGAAAGGGTTAAAGCCTAAACGACGCCGTTTCGAGTGGCTCTACAGGCACCAAACGGTGAGTTTCGGGCGTGGTATCGTGGGCTTAGGGAGCAGATTTGGTGTTGCGGTCTTGGGCTTCTTGCGAGCTTGTGGGCTGGCCCAATCTCAACCCGATAAGGTATAACTATTCTCTTTTGTTTGGGTTTATTTTAGTTGATATTGGATCTAGCCTATCTTGCTTAATGAAAATGTATTTATTTTTCTGGGAGAATAATATATATATATATATATATAATATATATATATATATATATGAATATGACTATCTATTTTAGTGTTAGAGAATCAAAACAAATAAAAAAATCAATAAAAATAATAATAGTAATAACACCAAAACAAAAGTAAAAATGCAAAGTTATAAATAACATAAATTTAGATAAAAAAATAAAAAATATATTTTTTATAAAGGAAAGTTTAGTTTATTTTTTGTAAAAAAAATGTATAATAATAATGTATGCAGAGAAATGACAGTAATAATAATAATAAAATATATATTTTGGACCGATATTTATAGTTAGGAAAGATTCCAAGTTTGGTAAAAAAAAATCCATTAATAAATAGATAAATAAAAGTAAAATAAAATAAAAGAATAAGACCAAGTAAAGAATTATTAAGTATAAAATATAATGTTTGATTTGGAATCAATACCGATGATGGGATGTCCATTCGGAGCGTGAGAAGTCGCAATTCGAGTAAACTTCCCTAGGTTAAGGGTTTCGATTAAGACTCCACCAATACGATGGGAGGGTTCTAATTTGGAATTCCAACGTTCTTAATTTTAAATGAAGTAAAAAATATATATTCAATGGCCAATTAATCAAAATATACAAAACAAAATAAATAGAAAATTAATGATAACAATAAATTCGTTGATCATAATAAGACAAAAGTGAAAAACACATATGCATAAATAACGAAAATTACGGATAATAAAAATACTTGGTCTAAAAATTTGATTTTGGAGTTTCGTATAATAAATAAGTACCTATATAGTAAAATATATATCGACATAGAAATGGTTATACAAAAACAATCAATAAACGTAAATTATTTGTTTATAATAAACACGCACACAAAGAAGAAGTAGTAAAATTTGTGAAAAATAAGAAACAAACATAGAACCTACGAGTGCATCACGTATCATGGTCGCATTGTTAAATGTCATGGCATATAGATATATTCTGTATACGGGTCTAAACCCCGATGATGGGACTTTTCGAGAAAGCTTGCGAAGGCGAGTTTCATCGGTAAACTCCCTAGGTGAAAAGATACCTCCGAGCTCCACCAGTACGATGGGAGGGTCTAGAGAAATATCTTTAACAAAAGGCTTCTACCCGTATTAGGATTTGCATTCATGAAAACACTTTTTTTTTACTCACAAACGACTATCCCGATGATGGGATCTACCTAGTAAATTTGCGAAGACGGGTTGCTAAGGTATTTCCCTAGGTGAGAGAATACTTTCGGATCCCACCAGTATGATGAGCTGATTCGGAAAGTACACTCAATAAAAGATTTTCGTTTGGCATTATCCTGATTTTATGTTATGCATTTCACAATTGCATCATGTGCATGTTAAACCTGTAAAAAATGAAATAAAATATTCTAATAAAAGATTAAATAAATAAATAATAATTAAGAAAACATAAGAATAAAATCAATGGGTTAGGATAATATATGATTAAATGGTACCGTTCGTGGAACGAGCGTCACGGGGGTGATAATCCTTCCCTGTGCATAACCGTACTCCCGAACCTAAATCTAAAAGATACGTAAACCAGTTTATCGTTCTCTTGATGGACTTAAAATTAATTTAAGATTTTGTCGAGTAGAACAAAGTAGGGTGGCCAATCACACCTAGGAAAAAAAATTGGTGGCGACTCCCAAATCACTCCATGTCTAGCGGTCGGGTTCCCGGACTCACACGTTACGACACAAATAAACTTCCTGACGCATTTAATGATATTGCCAAGATCACAAAGTCTTATATTACAACTGTGAATACTCCAACTAGTATTGTTGTTCTTGAAGGGTAGGTTGAAATGGATCAAAATGGCCCACGCTTGAAGCATGGAAGATTGATAGGATCAAAAGACACTTCCTCTCAAAAACAAAAGGGAGGAATTAAGAATTTGCTCAAGAACAGCTTGGAATTGAGCTTACTCCAAAAGAGGCTATTGCCCCTGAAGAGGTACTAACTCACCAAAAGATCACCGACCTCGAGAATATTGAGATCTTTATTACATATTGTAATGAGTTTTGGGATTGGAATGAGATAATCATCGATGATGTTTTTGCACTCTTAGTTATTCATGAGATTATGAGCAATGATTATGAATCGCAATCTATTATTGAAATCGTCAAAGGCAAGATTGGTCCAAGTGGGATGAAGTACTCTAGGCTGAATTGCCTTCCCTAACTAAACGAGAGGTTTTTGGACCTGTAGCTCAAACACCCAACAATGTAAAGCCTATTGGATACAAGTGTATCTTTGTCTAGAAACGAAATGAGAAAAACGAGGTCGTGAGGTATAAAGCCTGAGTTATAGCCCAAGGCTTTTTTCGGAGACCTTAGATTGATTATGATGAGACGTATTCACTTGTGATGGATAGATTACCTTTCGTTGCCTTATTAGCCTAATTGTTTCTGAAAAACTAGAAATGCTTCATATAGACGTTGTGAAGGCATATCTGTATGGTTCATTAGACTCCAATATTTATATGAAAATTTTTGAGGGGTTTAAAATGCTTGAAGCATACATTTCTTGCAACTTATTCTCAATAAAGTTGCAAAGCTCTTTATATAGATTAAAGCAATCCGGTTGCATGTGGTATCATTGCTTAAGCGAGTACCTAATTAAACAAGGATACAAGAATGGTTCTATCTACCCATGCTTGTTTATTAAGAAATCGAAAACCAGGTTTGTTATGGTAGCAGTTTATGTCGACAATATAAATTTGATTGAAACTCCAAAAGAATTATTTAAAAGTACTAAATATTTGAAAAAGAGTTTGAAGTTAAGGATTTGGGTAAAACCAAACTTTGTCTTGGTCTAGAGCTTGAGAACAAAGCAAATGCAATACTTGTCCATCAGTTAGCATACATTGAGAGATTACTTAAATGTTTTCACATGGACAAGGCTCACCCATTGAGCACCCTTATTGTTGTGAGGTCTCTTGATCCCCAAAAGGACCCATTTCGTCCTAGAGAACTTGATGAGGAGATAGTTGGTCCTAAAGTACCATATCTTAATACAATTTGGGCTTTGATGTACTTGGCACAATGTACGAAACTAGATATCATTTTTGTGATAAATTTGTTGGCACGTTTTAGTTTTGAGCCAACTTGAAGACACTAAATTGGAAAAAACATATCTTCCATTATCTCTAAGGACCATAGATTTGAGATTATATTATTCCAAGGATCCCACTGACACTGGTTAAGTTGGATACGCTAATGCAGGATATAAATCTAATTCGTATAAGGCTTGCTCTTTAACAGATTATTTATTTTGCTATAATGGCACTGCCATATCTTAAAGCTTTACTAAGCAAATGCTAGGAGTTATGTTATTGATTTCTTACGCAAATGCACGTATCATCAATAAGTAATATAATGATTAAGTATAGTATCATTTTCATAAAGAATTGCTTTAATTCTTATTATTAAATACTAAAATTGACACATCCTAATCTTATCCAAACAATTAAAAATAAAATTAAAACTAATGAACTAATAAACTAAAAATAAAACTAATCTAAAATTTATTAGCAAATTTACTTTATTAAATTCGAGTGACTACCAAATCTAAGATTATGATATCCCTTAATACTTCATCTGAATATTGTCTCTCTCTTAACTTAGCTTAATGGATTAAGTTGCTAACCTAGAGTTCTAAATTATTTAAAAGTCTCTATCGAGTTTCTCATAAAAATATCTCTCTCAATTAATTTACTATATATATATGCAAATTAATTAGGTTCAGGCTCTAATCTTAGCTACATATGGGTTATAAGTGTATGTCTTCCTTATATGCAAATCAAATGAACTAATCAAATAAGTGTATTTGATCATACGTTATTCTATTCGAGGTCTACCTAAATCTCCCTTGTCAAGGTTTAACCTAGGTTTTAAATTCAATCTAATTGGTGATCAAGCAATTAGAAGCTTTAAGAACAGAATAAAATAAACAATTTAAATCCATCAAACATAAGCAAAAGAGAGATAAATAAATCAAACTACATATTGAGTTCAATCATAATCTTAGATTAACAATTTAGTTCCTCATCAAGTCACACATTATCATCAAAATAAGTTTAAACATTGAAACTAAATAAAGAAAAATAAAGAATAAAGAAACTCCAAGAGTGAAACTCTTGATCTCCAAATCTTCTTGAATCCGTCAATTTCTTTTAAGCTCTAATTAAACTTTTTTTTCAACGATTTTGTGGCTTGAATCTCAGTTGACAATCTGGTGTATCCTCTTTTTAAAGTCCTCCGAAAAGTTCTTTTTATAGGGCTTTGAAGTTAGCCAAGTTGGGTGAAGAAAGAATTCAATTCGAGCTAGAATTTCCTCATCAAACTACGTGAGCCGCGGCCTTGACCAATTAATTAGCAGAAATCGTAATTGCTCTAGGACTACTACTGTGCTTTAAATTCGACAAGATTTTTGACTACCTTCTAGGTTGAACTGGGCAAACTGGTAAACATGAAAGTTGTATCTTTTTTTCTTATCTTTTCAATGGTCAAAGAATCATCTCATTGTAAGCTTTGTAGAGATAGTTATACTTGAAATACCGAAACACGTGCAGTGGAAGTCGGCACCTTGAAATTGCTCTCCTTCTTCCATTAAAATTCTTCCTTCATTAAACACCTATAAAAGCACAACTAAATCAATAACAACCTATTTTAATCACATTAATACCAAATTAAATATAAAATTAACTAAGATTAGATTGACTCATCTAAATTAACTAACTTAAAATAATTTAAATAAAACCTACTAAGTTCTATGTATTACCGTAAGAACTAAGCTAAATTAATATAAAAATTAAGCCCAAATAACTCTATATTATAGAGTTATCAAGTTATATCCTCCACCCACTCCAAGATTATCACTCTATATGAAGCTAGAAGAGATTATGTTGGGTTGAGATTTGTTATTACGCATATTCATAATTCTTGTGGTTTAACATCGATTACAAATTCTCCCATCATAATTTACAAAGATAATGCTTCTTGTGTTGCACAAGTTAAGGGAAGATATATTAAAGATGATAGGACCAAACATATCTCGTTGAAATTTTTCTATTCTCACAAACTCTAGGAAAGTCGACAAGTTAACATTAAATAGATTTGCTCCATCGATAATCTTGTAGATCTTTTTACCAAGTGATTGCCAACGTCAACATTTGAAAAATTAGTAGATGGCATTAGAATGTGGTGAAAGATTGATTTGTCCCTAGAGTGGCAAAGTATCAATTACCCTAAAAATGGCAAGCCCAAGAAGCGGTAGAGCCCAGAACTGGCAATATGGCTCAATTGAGGGAGAGCAATTATGGGCTTAGTGCATTGTACTTTTTTTCCCTTTTGTTCGATTTTTGCTCCATTGGGTTTTTTCGGCTTAAGTTTTTTAACTAGGCAGATATAGCACGCCTAATTAGGCCATCACAATGGTGCTCCGTCTAAAGGGGAGTGTTATAGAATATGGACATATCACACCACATTAGACCAATTCAAATTAGAGTAAATTTGATAAATGATAAATGTATTATCCACATTCTAGATATTACAAATTCATCTACATGTGAAAATTATCTAGGTGATAATGTGGGATTTATCAAGAAGGTAATGTAATTTAGAGATATATCTTAGTAGGATATTGTGATTAATTTGTTAGAGGCTTCAACTATAAATTGGGGGTCACCCACCCTCATTTGTAATATAGTTATTTTTCATTCTAAGCATTGCTTCAGTACTATATAAAGAGCATTTTCTCAATATCTATCTTTTCTTTCTGTTTCTATTATTTCTTTTACAATAGTATATATTATATCTTTTTTCTCTTGATGACCTTTTTAGATATTTTTAACCTTTATTTCTCTTTGTCTTTTACTTTTCAATAAAAGTTGACTAACTTGACTCCTATGTAAATAGATTAGGATGAAGTTCTAGCCTCATGAAAAATGTTTGGATAACCATTTCCAAACATTCTCAATGTGCTTCAAATTAAAAATGAGTAAAAATAAGAGAAAATTGTGGGAAATGACCTTCGTAGTAAGGTGACTTCAAAAATGACCGTTTGCATAATTTTAACTGTTTTTAGCCAATTTGTGGCACGACTTGACAAGAATACCTTTTAATCCAATTAATCCAAATGAAGGCGCATCTCAGTTTCTTTCTTTTTGCTCTCCCGCCATTCAGCTTAAAATTCTAAAATTAAATCTCGATTTAGATTTAGCTATTCCTCCGTCCAGCTCTCCAGCGCCATCGAGGTCTATATCGACAGCCATCTTTCTCACAATCCCAAAGTGCAGAGATGACATCAAGGTATTTGTTATGGGTTCTTGCATTTATTCAGGGTTATTCATAGAACGAAAAAGTTGATGGGTAAATTATATGAGTTTGGAAACTTAAATTTGGCTGAGGGTAGCGAAATCAATCAGTTTATAGGCGATGCATGAATATTTCTTAGGCATTGAGTCACTGGATATTAGGGTGGGTGACTGAATATTAGGAATGGTAACCTGTTTATTTGGCATTAGGTGCTTGAATATTTGTTGAGCATTGCGTGAGTTCTTTATAGGCATTACGTGACTGAATATATGTTGAGCGTTGCGTGAGAGTTAATACATTACTGAATATTACCTGATTGAATATTTGTTGAACATTGCGTGAGTTTTTTATAGGCATTACGTGACTGAATATTTGTTAGCGTTGCGTGACAGGCGTTACGTGACTTAATATTACGTGACTGAATATTTGTTGAGCGTTGCGTGACCTATTTGCAGGCATTGCGTGACTTTAGCTACCTAATGCTGAAGGTGATTCTCTACTGATTATCTTCAATAACCTAATAAGCTTTAATGTAATTCTTGAAGTTTATATATAATTTCATAATTGTATAGTAGTAATAGTATTAGATTTTGGTTGGTCTACCATGATGCCTAAATTTAAAAAAAAAAGAGAAAAAAGAAAACGATAACGAATTTCTTGAAAAAGAGAAAAGAGGTAACATTAAAATCCTTTTTGATTAGTGAAAAAAAGAGAAAACCTTTAAGCTGCTTTTTATTAAGAATTTCTTGAAAAATGATGTTTGGCCTGACTTTTGCTTTTAAGAGGTAGATAAGATGAAATGATAGGCCGAACAGGTACTTAATAACCAATTCAGCCTCTCTCCATTGCACCGATATGGCTGTAGAAAACAAAAAGTCAGCTTTCATGCCTATAAATAAAGGGAACCATTAACCATTTGAATAAAATTCAATTATCTTAATCAATCTCAGATAATTGAAAAATGACCTCCAGAGATCCAAGAGTCGAGAAGGGGAAAGAGGCAGCCTCCGAAGAGGAAGAGGTGCCTTTGAGTGTGGGGGACCAATTGCACATATTCTTGAGTGTGAGGGACTAGTTGCACATATTCTAGCAGGAGATTCAAGTCCTCATCGACAACTTGATGCAAAGGACTTTTGACCTGGAGGCTACCATCCTGAGCAACGAAAAGATTCTCATCGAGATAGAGTTCAAAGTAGATGAACTTATGAAGAAATGAAGTACGATTCATTTTTTTTTGTATCATCTCCTTGTATTTTCGGGAGGTCTTTTTAATAAAATTTGAATAAAATTTATAGCAATTTTTATTTTCACTGAGCACATATTTTGTTGAGTTATTTTCTTCGTTTAAGTTATATTATGCTGAATAACTTCGTGAGTGGATGTTAGGCACTAGGTGACCTATTATTTGGTATTGGGAAAGTGGGTTATACGTGGCGCGTGAATTATGCTATGCATATCTTCTGTTAAGACATTGCGTGAGTGGTTTGTATGTATATAGAATAGAGTACCTATGGTGACGTGTTGTTATGTATTGCATGACATTGGGCTAGTACGTGACTGTTTAAGTTGGCATAACGTGAGTGGATATTAGGCATTGATTGACTTATTATTAGGTATTACGAGACTGGTGGTGCGTGACTAGTACAATTCATCTCTTGTTTAGAGGCTTATTATTCATTGGGTGACTTATTCTTAGGTGTTGCGAGCATGGCAGTGCGTGACTGACTTGTGCAATTCATGTGTTGCTTTGAGGCTTTTGTTCAGTAGTTTTTTAGGTAGTGCATGATTGGTTTTTATATATTGCGTTACTTGTTGTAGTGAGAGTGGTGGCGTGTAACTTGTGCAATTAATGTGTTGTTTTGAGGCTTTTGTTCAGTAGTTTTTAGACTTGCGCATATGTATGGAGTCTGACAGTGGATTACTTGTGCAATTCACCTCTTGTTTTTTAGGTGGTAGCGCTTCTTCTCTGCTTCGCCAGCAACAGGAGGTTCGAAACCCCTCAACAAGTAATCCACGGTCAGACTCCCCACATATGTGCCCTATGGGAATGCATTCCACTCGTCGATGTTCTCGACCAGCGACAACAACCATGGACTCACTGATCGTCTTTAGTCTTGACCGAATAAAACATTAGTCGCGATCAAGATGAGGGCCATCTTGCTTGCGTCTCCCTCCCGCTGAAACTGCCTTCCCTTGAATGTATCTAAAACCTGTTGGATCTTCACCTCCTTCCCCGGTCCCTAATATCTTAGGTGAATTCCTGAAATAGAATAATTAATCCAAGTGGGGAGCATGGATTATTAAGTAAATCAACATATATACATTAAAGCATTACAGTTGACACAAAATAATACAGAATGAACCCATGCAGATAAATTTCATGTAGTTATGACACTCGTGCAATTTCCTACAACAATAGCCACGCAATGCCTAATCAATTAGTCACGCAATTACTAACATTAAATCACGCAATTCTAAGAACAACTAATCGAATCACACAATTCTAAGAACAACTAATCGAATCACGCACACACTAATTGATAACATAGAAACCAGTCACGCAATGACCTATCAATCAGTCACGCTAAGTTGAACCCTTTTTCAATCATGCAACCCCAACGTGACCCCATGCCAAAATCCACTCACGCAAAAGGTGCCAACTATCTAAGCACGCCCTCACTCACGCAATATCCAAACCCTCAACCGAATTCCTAACACATACATATCAACCAGTCACGCATGACCAGTCACCTTTCCACCCCTAAACACCAACAATACCAAATTCACGTTTATATTCAAAAATTTCAAACAACAAAAATATCAATATGAACGTGCAATATGTATAGGTTTATGCTCAAAAACCTTAACCCTAAACATGAACATTAACCATTTTGTCAAAAACCTCCACATGGTTGAAAATAAAATAAAAAAATTCATAAAAAAATATTATACCTTTCTCAGCGTAATGTCAACTTCCTCACACTACTCAATATGTGAACTACCTTTGTGCGAATAATAACCACTCCAAAAGGCTCCTACCACTGCCAAAATACTCGAAAGTTGAACTATCGAGGAATGCTTTTGCAGACTTGCTTCTAAGGATATGTACGGTCTCTCGATGAAACCGAAGAGTTGTGGTCTACATAAAGGACACACTTGACCTGTTAATAGGTTTCGGGTTGAGGCGCGGAGCCTAGCAAATGGGTCGATTTTATTAAGGACAATTTTGTCCAATTTTTTTCTCTTGGTTAAAAATAATTAAAATTTTAAAGAGGATCATTCTCAAAAACGTCTTATGCCTACGGTCCATTTAAGAAAAAGACTCTAAAAATAATTTGATATTTTTCTTAAAAGTTTATAAATGTCGTTGCATGTTTCCTAGCATATGATATTTCGTACAATTATAATACATCTAATTCTTAATTTGATGGTGGTTCAAATATGGTAAAAAATAATAATAACTTGCTAACTAAGTAGTCTAGCTGAAATTTGAAAAATATGATATAAGAAAAAAAGATGAAAAATCAATATATGTTGAAACAGAAACATATGATTTTAATTAATTTGATTCCATGACAGCAAAAAGAGAAAGTTGCTTCTATTGCTTTATCAATTTCAAAGAAAAAACAACATAAAAATTTACTATGATTTATTAGAGTTAGGCAACAAATTGTTACTGTTTCTAAAAATCAAACCAAAACAATCACATAAAAAAGAATGAATCACATGTCTATATATAATTGATAAATAGCACATGACTTTTCCATGATTGTTAGAAGTCAAAATGTTGGCCAACCCTTTTCCGGTCGACGACAGTGATATCATTCCGACGTTTCATCCAAGTCGAAATCTTCAAATTAAAATTTTTATGTTCTAATATTATGATTCAGAAAAAAAAAACCAAAAATCAATATATGTTGAAACATAAACATCTGATTTTAATTAATTTGATTCCATTATCGTAAAAAGAGAAAGTCAGTTCTATTGCTTTATCAATTTCAAAGAAAAAACAAAATAAAAAATTTTCTATAATTTATTAGAATTAGTCTACAAATTGTTGCTGTTACTGAAAGTCAAACCGAAACAATCATATAAAAAGAATGAATCACATGTTTATATATGAATGATAAATAGTACATGACTTTTCCATAAATACATATTCTAAACTGCTCACACTTTTTAATTTTTCAACGCAGACTAATCATATTTATTTATGCTTAAACTTTTCAATATGTTTTTAGTAGGGGTAAGTAAAATTAGATTAGACCAATTACTTAAACTAAATACAATTTGAATAAAACAGTTTGATTTAATTGGTCTATTGGGTCAATTTGTCCAAAATGTTTAATCTAATTGGTTTTTTGGTTAGTTCTCTGTTTCAAAATGTTTGAACCAAAACGATCAAAAAACTAAACTAATTTTTTATATATATTAATATATATAAATATAATATTTTTTATATATTATTTTTAAATTTATATAAAATATAATATGCATTTAATATTTTCACTTCTTTATTTTTATTTTTTCAATTCCTATTTCTTTATTTTTTAATTCTTTTTTGATTATGCATTTTAGAGATGTCAAAGTTGGGATTGTGGATTTCATTTCTGTTGTTGACGATTGATGAGTGAAGAGGTTAGAAATACATTCTTCATACTTCAATTGAAGTAAATGTTTAATTTTATGACTTTTTACATAATTTTTCATTTTTAATCTTCTTTTACTTTGTTACTAAAAAAATTTATACTCATCATATTTTTTATTTTCTTTCAATTGTTAGATGGCCTATGTGAGTGAACGTGAAGAGCCAAGTCATGGAGGAGATTTAAGTTGACAATTTGCGATGGTTAATGGTCTTGTGTTAGATAGGTTTATTTTGTATATGTTAATATAATTACCTTTGACTTTTTGTTATGTTAAATCTTGAATGTTTATTTGATGGTTTATGTAAAAAAAACATAATTATATGAGTGAAAGAACAAATGCTATGTTTTTTTCTTTTATGTTTAGATTATTTTTATATTTTATAATTATGGATGAAGTTTATAAGTTTTAATATTGTAATTTACAAAAAAAATGATAAAATTTTGATCCATTGATCCAAAATTGAACTAATTCGATGTTTGGTCGGTTTGATTTTCCTTTATATTTGATCAATCTTTTAAAAATATTTAATGTATTTGATCCCTAATGACAAATAAGGTATAATGTAGCGATTTATGGACAAACCAAAGTCTACTTAATTGAACTAATTGGGCCAAAACCCATTTTGGTTTTTACCTAATATGTCCAAATATATTTGTTTATTATTATTATTATTATTAGTGTTTTTTTTAGCATTGCGTTGGGAGGGTCTAACATTTTTCAAAAGAACAATTGGCCAAATTTTTATATTAAATAATTTTCATCAAATTATTTTAAATAATAAATGTTTAAAAGGACAAATTATAATTTTTTGGCTTTTTGAAAAAAATTTATGAAAGATCTTTTTTTTTCCATTTTCTTAAACTTTTTTTCCTTTTTTAATGATCCTTTTCTTTTGATACCAAAAGTTACAAATTATTTTAAATTATATTTTAAAAATAGTAAAAAAATAAAACCGTCTATGCTGAGAGAGCATCTATTGTTAGGAATTTTGAGAATATGGTGCCTTGAAAAGCAAGTATATTCTCATGTTTAATTTCATTTAATTTATTTGAAATGAAAGTACATTTTGATAATAAGACAAAGAGTTTGTTTTAAGTAAGCATTCATTATCTAGTTATTAAGGTACCATGATTCTATTAAGATATTAAAATACATTTGTATGAAGAGAACATAGAAGACATGTATTTTAATTGAATCTAAAAACTGTTCACAACCATATAATAAAAGTTGGTCACTTTATTGTGTTAAGGTTGTAGTGTCCAAATTACTTCCAGCGAAACGAATGTGATTTATTTCAAGGAAATGATGAGTCTTAAATTATCGAAATAGTTAACTTTGAGTAATGACACTATAACATGAACTGGAATCATGTGAGAATTAAATTTAAGTTTAGCTGTTACTTAAATCATAATCTCACACTTATGCATTTGCTTATAGTAGAACCCAAATCCTGATGAATAGTGGACTCGTGTTTAATCTCCTTATAATCTTTGATATACTATGAGCATGATCATCATAAAACATTGATCTAAATTTCGTATGTTAGGATTATAATCGAGATGAACATTTGGGAGTATATATCCGAATAATGAAATTCATAGCATTAACATCACTTCTAGTGATTTCAGGAAGATTGGTGATTAATTTTGGTTCACTGGATTGATGAATTAGCTACTCATCACATTTGAATACTCAAAATATTAGATATAGAATATTAAATCACTAATTGGATTAAATTTGAGACTAAGGGACAAAATTAACATAAAAGGTAAAATGGTAAACTCACCTTTTGCCATTAGATGGTTTTGAGGGTTCACAATATAAGATATGCAATTGGACAACTAATAATTAATATCAAGTTTTGAATTATTTCTTATAATTATAGTTAATCCAAGAGTGCAACCATGAATCTATGGTGTAGTGAATTCATGGTTAATAGGCTTGATTTTTTTTAATGAGATTTTCAATAATTTTAAGTTTATTGGAACTTGGAATATCTATGTCCAAATAGATTCCCTATTTAACTTCATAGAATTCAACTTGTTTAAGTTGAAATGCATGTTTTATTTTATTAATTAAATGATGTTCAAAAATGACAACTTTAACAAGTTTGTCCTAATTTAGACAATAAACCATGTTATGTCTTAATTTAGACAAGAAAACATGTTTGTCTTAATTTAGACAAAAAATCATGTTTGGTCTTAATTTAGACAAGAAAATATGTTGTCTTAATTTAAGACAAGAAAAATATTTTTTGTCTTAATCTAGACAAAAAAATATATTTATCTCAATTTAGACAAGATAAAATCTTTTTATCTTAATTAAAGACAAGAGTTGTCTTAAATTAAGAAAATATTAAGAGGATTCTTACAAAATGAATTTAGACATCCATGTTGATAAAAGGAGACTCTACGTTTGACTATCACTCTTTTATTTATTATTAATTCTTTGTAAAAAAAGATGGATAATAATAAAATAAGAGTCATTATTCAACAATGAGTTTTATTTTATGAAGAACTTTAAATGATAATTAAAGAATTAAATTATTTATTCTTTAATTTTAATTTTGATAATTATGGAGCATGTTTGATGCTTCCATAACTCTAAAGGATGGTCAAGATTGATTCAAAAGTATTTGATATTGATTAAACCTTTGAGACAAGAGTTTTAATAAAAAGAGAAGATATTGGAAGAAAATAAACATATGTACTTTTCTTGAAAAAGTTTCAGTCTTCAAACCCTCTTCCTCCTAACTTTGTCGTATCTCTTTTCCTCTTTCCCATTCTTGGTTGAATTTTTTGAAAGAAAAATAGCCATTAATTTTTAGGAAGAAAATAAAAACAAAATCGATTGCCATCTTTTAGTATAGCATTCCACACCTTATCCACTCAAGGTTCAAGTTGAAAGCATTCTTGAAAGGTAAGTGGTAAACTTATTTAGTCAAGAAATCAATCATTAGTATGGTGGTGTCCAAAAATAAGAGTCTAAAAAAATGTACTTTCTTTTCTTGCTTAATAGATTCTTATTTTGAGGATGTGATTATGTTACCTGCAATAAGAATGATTTGTGTTTTTACTTGTGTAATTGGATTGCTTACTTCTTTTATAAAAGAAAATTTTTGAAATCCATGCTTTACACAATCACATCAATCCACTTAGATTCAACTCCAACAACTATAACCTCTTTACCTCTTTTCTCCTTTCTCTTTCGAGCCATTTCTCTCTCTTCTTTTCACTTTTTCTCAAAATGTTGGAATCTATACTCAAAAAAATGAAAAATATATGAAGAAATAACAGAGACTCAGTAGTTAATAATAAAAAGAAATACGAAAAAGTTTTGAATGTGAAAACCTGTTTGAGGCATGCTATGGAAAGCACTAACTTCATTGTAGATTTCCATCACAACCTCGATGCAAATAGCAATCAATGACATCTTATTTCCAAGATACAACGGATTGCTTAATGATTTTCTAATGTACACTGAAATAGCAACTATGAAGAACTCATAAATCTCTCAACTACTCTTGAAGGAATTTTAGAATGCAGTAGAATGGAGTTTTTGTAAACCCATAATGCTTAGAATGATCTTTTGAGAAAAACGAGATTAGGAGAATTTTTGAAGCCAGGATACATGAGATGAATCTCTCGACTGCTCTTAAAGGAATTTTAAAATGTTGTAGAATAAAGTTTTTGTAAACATGAAATGCTTAAAATGATTTTTTGATAAAGAGTAGATTAGAAGAATTTCTGAAGTTAGGATAGAGGAGATGAAAAGTGCTTTTCAACAATGAGGGAATGGATTTTATAGATAGTGAAAAATCACCAAAGTGTTTCATTATACATACACATCTATTCATGAAGTGAACAAATTTTGAATCATTAAAATAAAACAAAAAACCAACACAAAATACCTTCAAAATAAAAAAAAATTGACTAAAACACTTGAAAAATGGATTAAAATTCTGTCAAAATTCATTGTATTTTTTTTTAACAACATGGTAGATATTGAGTGGGAATCTCAAATGTGTTGGCAAAGTCAAGGCAAGTAAAAAGTAAAAAAAAAAAAAATCTCAAAATGTGTTGGCCACGTCTATAAGAGTTAAGTCTACATATGTTACAAATTTCATCTACTTGCCACCCAAGCCTTGAGGAAGGTATAGGTCTAGACTTGGGCAATCAAAGACAAATAAATGTGATTAAAGGATAACCATTGACCATTCACTCTTTAATTGTTTCATCAATACTAGTATCTATTTGGTCTAGTTTATTTTTAGCTTATCTACTTTTTAAATCCAAAAACTAGGCCAAACAGTATTTTGTAAAAACTCTTAAAGAAAAAGTAACTTTTTTTTTAAAGAACAAAATTTTGAAAAAAAAACTTAAAAAAAAAGCTCCAAATATGAGCTTTCTTCTTTCTTTTTTTTTTTAAAAAAAACACGTCAGTTTCTTAGAAGAGTTATTTTTTTTCCCAAAAAGATCTTCTCTCAAAAAATACCTCCTCCCTCTCTCCTTATCGATCTCCCTCTTCTCTCCCTTTTTTGCCAAATCATCCTTTTAGGGCTTTTTTTTTTCTTACAAAAATTAAGAAAAAACAACTCAAAATTCAAAACTGCATTCCGGTATTATTTCTTCTTTTTCTTTCTATTTTGTTTTTCATTGTATTTTCTATTGTTCTTTTTTTTGGCTTTGAAAACTCTTTTTATTATTTGATATTTCTCAATTTATTATTGACCATTATGTGATGTTTATTTGTTCTTAACTTCTTTCAAGTGTATGAAATATTAGTTGATTATGATTGAAATATTTAGTCAAATAGGTCAATGGTTGTTGAGATAAATTAACTGAAAATTGAAAAGTCAATATTTATACTCGTTTGTCGTAACTCAATTTTGAAGATTTTTTTCTTTTAAGTATAACAATACGCTGCACTACAAGAAAATTGAAATAGACTTTAATTCCTTTAGCAACAAGAATTGCAAAACCTCTGAACTTCTTAGTAGTGAATTCCACATTTGAGCTAATAGTATATAAGAGATGATGTGGCACTCCTTGACAAAATAAATAACCCATTAAAAATGGAAAAAAATATAAAAGTCAAAACCTTTTTGTTCGTGGAGGGAAACTTTGTTGGTGAGGATATCAAGACCTTGATAGACTTGTATGGAATTAGCGTTGATGATTTCAATAGGAAAATGGGTTGCCAAATCAATAGCTAAACGTGATTTTCCTAACCCAGTTGAATCCATTATTAATGCCACCTCGAGTTCTCTTCCTTGTATGTAACATCAATTTTGTTCAACTCCAAAGGTCATAAATTTCAAGCCAAGCTTTAAAAAATAACAACAAATATTTTTTATTTTCTTCTTTTATCTTTTAGCAATTCATAATATTATAGGGAAAATTATATTTTTTTTCACACTCATCTTTTTTTATTTGATTCAATTTTTTTCTCCTGATTTATTAAATCCCCTTTATAGTAATTTTAATTAAAATTAAAGTTTCCATAAGTTGTTTTGCCAAACAGCTTATCTATAAAAAAGAACTTATAAAAAGTAAATTTATCAAATAATTTTAACTTAATTTTAAAAGTTATTAGTTTTCATAAGAGATTTATAATAGTTTTTAAACTAAAAAAATACCAAACTAAACATGCTCTAAGTATAGAAACTACTGATTATATTAGAATAGAGAAGAATAGAAAAATTATTGAACACAACACAATACCATCAAATTAAAAAAAAATGGATATTTGATTTGGGAAAAATAATAAGATATTTGATTTTATACTAGAGCATTCTATTTAATAATTAATGTAATTATTCTCTATTAAAAAATTTCATTTGAATCTCTCACCAAAAAATAACAAAAAAAAACTGATTTTTAACATTTAAACTTGTCCATAGAATATGTACGGACAGTGTTGGCTTTCAACTTTTTCAGTGTGCAACAATTCTTGCCTTTCTTGTTTGGTGAGACGTCCTTCCATCTTATTGATTGTTGGGCAAATGAATTGACTCTCACGAGTAACTTTGATTACACCGCTTTTGCTCCCCATGTTACGGGAAAGCACCGGAGGGAATGCCGAACTGCAGCTCTCAGCATTACGGTATCTTGTAGGACCCTGAAATTTTGGCCATGTCTTTATTTCATTGCCAATTCCACGCATGTTTTTCTCTTGTTTGCATGTGTTTTTTTCAGACGTTTTTCTTGTGTGGTTGTGTATGCGACGACTTTACAAGTCAAAATATAAGGTCATCATTGCATGTGGTACTCCAACTAGGGGAAGGTTATCTCCTTCCTATTCCCCTGTCCTTTCCGTAAATCAAAGAGAGGGTGGGTACTGGGTGGTCACATTAATGCCCTATGCTGGCCTGTTGGCCACCAACACCAAAGAACCTGGGTTTTTTGCTGTATACACCATGCACGTTTATCACATGATTGTCTAGGCTCCCTCTTCTTTTGCTATATATAAAACATTGGCCTGCTGGCCAGAATACCGTTGAAATCAAAAAACAATTTCAATTTCTGCATTTTGACAAATGGGCAGTGCCTCTAGAAAAACTTTCCTCCCCCTTGAGCCAACTAGCTTCACAAATGAGTCCAAAGCAGTGATTGATTTCATTGCTGACTACTACAAAAACATTGAGGAATACCCAGTTCAAAGCAGCGTTGAGCCTGGTTACTTGTCAGCAAAGTTGCCCAACTCTGCCCCTTATTGCCCTGAATCACTGGAAGATATACTCAAAGATGTCAATGATTGCATCATACCAGGCCTTACTCATTGGCAAAGTCCTAACTTCTTTGCCTATTTCCAAGCAAACGCTAGCACTGCTGGTTTTCTTGGAGAGATGCTTTGCTCCGGTTTTAATGTGGTTGGCTTCAACTGGATTTCATCTCCTGCTGCCACAGAACTTGAATCCATTGTCTTGGATTGGATGGGCAAACTGCTTAAGCTACCATCTTCGTTTTTGTTCTCTGGAACTGGTGGTGGAGTCTTGCACGGTAGCACATGTGAGGCTGCAGTTTGCACTTTGGCTGCAGCTAGAGACAAGGCCTTGAAAGAACTTGGTGGTTGGGAAAATATAACCAAATTAATGGTTTATGCATCTGATCAAACGCATTTCACTTTCCAAAAAGCTGCTAAATTAGTAGGCATTCCACCATCAAATTTTCGGTTCATCGAAACATCCTTATCAACAGGGTTCTCAATGTCATCTGACCAAGTTCGTTTGGCTATTGAACATGATATCAAATCAGGTTTGGTGCCATTGTTCTTATGTGCAACCATTGGGACAACAGCCTGTGGAGCTATTGATCCCATTGCAGAATTAGGCAAAGTTGCCAGGGAATACAAGCTTTGGCTCCACATTGATGCAGCTTATGCAGGAAGTGCCTGCATTTGCTCCGAGCTCAGGCATTTCCTTGATGGAGTTGAACTTGCCAACTCCGTCAGCATGAATCCACATAAATGGTTTCTCACTAACATGGATTGTTGTTGTTTGTGGATTAAGGAACCCAGGTTCTTAGTGGATTCATTGTCAACTGATCCTGAAATTTTAAGAAACAAGGCTAGTGAATTCAAAGCTGTGTTGGACTATAAAGATTGGCAAGTCGCATTGAGTAGACGATTCAGGGCTTTGAAGCTTTGGATTGTGATCCGCAGGCATGGCCTGGCTAACCTGGTGTACCACATTCGCAGCGATATCAGCATGGCCAAGCGGTTTGAGGCATTCGTGGCTAAAGATGACAGGTTTGAGATAGTGGTGCCGAGAAAGTTTGCATTGGTTTGCTTCAGGCTTAAGCCCAAGCAAGAGCTTGAAGGCGCAGAATTGAACTGTAGACTGCTGGAGGCCATAAATTCAAGCGGGAGAGCTTTCATGACTCATGCAGTTGTGGGTGGGATTTATGTCATTCGCTGTGCGATTGGGACAACTATGACTGAAGAACGCCACGTGGATGCTTTGTGGAAACTCATTCAAGAAAAAGCTCAAGGTTTATTAATGGAGTAGATTAACTAACAAATAAATGAAGAAATGGTTCTAAATCTAAATGTAATTACTTGTTGATCAGTGGTGTTCACAGGTCAGGTTATCTGCCCGATTATGTTTGGGTTTGGTCATGAATTTTTGGATTCGGTCTGGCTTGAGAAAATTATTATATTAATAAATAATATATATTTTTAGCTTAATTTTACAATTTTAATACATATTAAAATGCAAGGGGAAAAAGCATTTAAACAAGCACTTAAATTAGATGAGAAATTATTTAAACTCAACCAATATGATTAGAAGATTGCCACATATTCCATTAAGATATATTAAAAAATTAATAAGTTAATATGACAAGTAAAAATATATGTAACGCTACTCTAATCATGCTTGCGAAAATTTAAAACCTCCACACAAACGGTGTATAGAATAATCGTTCAAATTAGATTTTTCATTTTGTCAAATCCTATTCTATAAAATAATTTACGACGTCATTTACATGCTCAATAAAATGTTGCATATTTTGGAAGTTCGAGGAATCGTTAAAAGACGATATTGCCCCTAATTGTACAATTAAGTCGATTAAGCCCCGAAATAGTTCAAATAGGAATTTTAAGGTGAAATTAAAAGTTTCACAGTTCAGGGATGACTCAAAATGG
>NC_030854.1:35280721-35283105 GCF_000208745.1 Theobroma cacao
AAAATGGGTTTAAATGGTAAATTGCTATGTTTTAAGAGAAATTGTGATTTTATAAAATGATTTTATAAATTTTCTGAAAAATCGAATACTAGTTTTGAAAATAGAGTAATTGGAGACTGCCTACTTGTGTTGTAAAAAAATTATATTTTAAATTGAATGGCTTATGACAATAAATAAGCATGAATGGCTAAACTGATTTTAATGTTAGAATTATTTGTATTGTGTATTTAGCCTTGAGAGGCTAGGTTGCGATAAATTGCCATGTCATGCAGAAAAAGATTTTATAAATCAGGTGGTAGATAAAAGATTAGCTACTGCAGTGGTGGGCGGTTCCGTGGGCTAGCCTATTAGAGGGGCACGGTAAACCCTTTTATATTCTCACCTCGGTCGTAGAGGCGCGTAGGGTATCTCCTGATGTGGGCTTTTTGAGTGCACTTCACATGGACCACCGCGTGAGAGTGAGACTCAGCCAACGCCAAGGAATAACTATGTTTCAAAATAAAAATATGATTTATGCGAAATCTGAATTTTTAACAGCCTTGGCGGACTCGGTTGGATACCTCTGGTCCAGGTGTCACCGAGTACAGGATTTGGCATGAGCCAAGTTTTGAGTAATTCACGAGCCATATTGATTATTTGGTTGAAATGAATATTCGTGATGTGAAAAATTTGCTGAAGTTAATTATTTTTTAATTATCTCAATTTACTCTCCTTTAGATAGTTTAGATGGTGTTTGTTTACTTACTGGGATTTTATAATCTCACCACCCTTAATTCCCCACATTTTAGGTTCAGGATAGCCGGTAGATAGTCGATTGCATAAAGGACTTCAGTTAGCCTTGCATTGTCAAAATTATAGGTCCACAGACTCGCATCTTATTGGTTAGTTGGGGGCCCACGTGTTATTGTAAAAGTAATTTTATACTTTAGTTATTTGATTTAAAATATGTATGAACATATTTAGCATTTACACCATGCTTTTGGCGAGTTTCGGTATTATCAAAGAAAAATGACAAAAATGCCTCTGTGAGCTAGAAAATAATATTTTATTGTTTTGATTTAGAAACGACTTATGATTTCTTGAAATGCAAGATTTAATAACTATCGCTCACCGAGGAGATGCGAAAGCTGATGCTAAGCCTTGCGGGGTTCCGATCGGCATTCGGGATAATGAGTGTCTATCGGGACGTCGCGGCAGTTGTCACGGGCCCGATGGGAGTTTCGGGTTGTGACAATTTAAGTGGTATCAGAGCATGGTTTAAAGATCAAAGGTTTTGATTTTAAAGCTTTGGATTTTAAAGTTTTTGGTTTTAAAGTTGTTTTAAGAAATCCACACTGACACTGCGTGGTCCAAGTTAAGTTAAATTAAGTTAGTCAAGTTAAGTTAAGTTAGTCAAGTTAAGTCAGGTTAGGTAGAATAGAATACGTGCATCTGCATATAGAATTTGGAGTTGTTTAGACTTGTTGCGGTTTTTCTTATAGATCTTATGGGAGCTATAGGAACTCCTGTTCCCAGTAATTCACTTCCTTGTTAATGTCATGCAAAGGTCGTAAGTAGGGTTGTCGTTCGGGTTTAAAATGCTACCCGTGACACAAGCCAGTGTTAGAGAGATCTTAAACGAATGCTGTTAATGAAATGATATATCCCTCTGATTATGGATGGAGAAATTTGGAGTTGAACAAATAGGCCGTGAAATTTATTCATTTGGTGGAGTGTATAAATTAAGCATTGAGGTAAAAGTAAATTCATACATATGTGCATGAAGATAAGAACACTATGTTAATTGAGCATGTTATGCCCATATAAAAGTGGTGTTAATTTCAATTAAGCGATTGTGAGATTTTAAAAATTGATTGGATCTATTATAGTTCATGGATATAAGCACGTAAACTAACTCGAGAGTAAGTACTAATGATTACTATAATTGATGTGTGGTCATGAAGTAAGAAGTTAGTAAACAAATTTACTCTAAGGATGAGCTTGAACTTAGCTATGCATAGTAAGGAGGAGCCAAGGGACTAAAGGACTAGATGTGGAATTGGCAGGTTGAGGTTAAACGACTTGGAAATGTCGAATCTAGTCTAAGTGCCATTTGAAGTTCTATAATTGAGATTGATATACGAATTACTTAAAAGATCAATTTAAAAGTTAATTCGGTTCAAAGTGTGGCCTATAATACGAATGATCAATCTTAAAGGTGATCTCCCCAAAGCAAAGAATTTAGAAAATGTTGATGTTCGGATATACTTTAAGAGAGAGAACTTCTGCATCCTAAGTTTAGGACAACTTTGATCTTATGATTGCAAAGGCAAGGTGTAATAACTAAGTAAATTATTCACTTAATAAATGTGATTGATTATTGATGAATAAAGTCAAGATCTTGA
>NC_030854.1:35286151-35473533 GCF_000208745.1 Theobroma cacao
GGAAAAGAAATAAGAACCCTAGCTGAAAAAATTTGGGAAAAATAAAGAGAAATCAAGAAATCAAGCATTAAAAAGGTAAATTTCATTGATTTTCCTTGTGATTTTCACTACCCATGCATTTTTTTCTCATTTTCATGCAAAATTAGAAAGTGGGTATGGACACCCATGCTGGCCAAACCTCCATGGATGAGTTTTGAACTTGAGTTTTGGTTGATTTTAATTGAAGTAAGTGATTTTAGTTAGGTTATATTGAAATATAGCACAAATAAGCTAGAGAAATAATTTTCTCCCATTGAAACCCATTATGCCGAAGTTTGTAGGGGAATATTGGCTGCTGATCTTGATGTTTATTTGAGAAATTATGATGAATAATGATGAATTATGAGCCCAAAAAAATAATGGAGATTTTCGGAGCAAAACTACGAATTTTTACCCACTAGGGGTATTTTCGTAATTTGTTACCGAGACTGATAATTTGCACCACACTGAGGAACATTAAGTCAATTTGGATGCAATTGAGGTATAAAAATTGAAAAAAATTAATTTGGAGTTAAACAGACACGTATATCGATTTATCGGGTAAAAAACCGAAATAGGCAAACATCACGTTTAGGCAAAATTTAGACATTTTGCACTTCATATCATGCATTAGTAGTATAAATTAGTTTATTTTGGTTTGGTACCAAAGTAGTAAACCTTTTAATTGTACAATTTGTCAAGGTGGCGAATCCTCTGGCAAGGGCAAAGAAATCGCACCCGAAGAGTAATAGTTGGAGTACCCAAATTTAATTTTCAAAAACTGTGAATAAACTTATTATCGTCTTAATTATTTAGAGTAGTTTTATACAATTGTTTGATTTTATGCAAAATGGGTTTAAATGGTAAATTGCTATGTTTTTAGAGAAATTGTGATTTTATAAAATGATTTTATAAATTTTTTGAAAAATCGAATACTGGTTTTGAAAATAGAGTAATTGGAGACTGCCTGCTTGTGTTGTAAAAAAATTGTATTTTAAATTGAATGGCTTATGACAATAAATGAGCATGAATGGCTAAACTGATTTTGGTGTTATAATTATTTGTATTGTGTATTTAGCCTTGAGAGGCTAGGTTGCGATAAATTGACATATCATGCAGAAAAAGATTTTATAAATCAGGTGGTAGATAAAAGATTAGCTACTGCAATGGTGGGCGATTCCGTGGGCCAGCCTATTAGAGGGGCACGGTAAACCCCTTTATATTCTCACCTCGGTCGTAAAGGCGCGTAAAGTATCTTCTGAGGTGGGCTTTTTGAGTGCACTTCATGTGGACCACCGCATGAGAGTGAGACTCAGCCAACGCTAAGGAACGGCTATGTTTCAAAATAAAAATATGATTTATGCGAAATCTGAATTTTTAACAACCTTTGCGGACTCGTTTGGATACCCCTGGTCCAGGTGTCACCGAGTACAGGATTTGGCATGAGCCAAGTTTTGAGTAATTCACGAGCCATATTGATTATTTGGTTGAAATGAATATTCGTGATGTGAAAAATTTGCTGAAGTTAATTATTTTTTAATTATCTCAATTTACTCGCCTTTAGATAGTTTAGATGGTGTTTGTTTACTTACTGGGATTTTATAATCTCACCACCCTCAATTCCCCACATTTTAGGTTCGAGATAGCCAATTGCATCAAGGACTTCAGTTAGCCTTGCATTGTCAAAATTATAGGTCCACAGACTCGCATCTTATTGGTTAGTTAGGGGCCCACGTGTCATTGTAAAAGTAGTTTTATATTTTAGTTATTTGATTTAAAATATGTATGAACATATTTAACTTTTACACCATGTTTTTGGCGAGTTTCGGTATTATCGAAGAAAAATGACGAAAATGCCCCTGTGAGCCAGAAAATAATATTTTATTGTTTTGATTTGGAAACGACTTATGATTTCTTGAAATGCAAGATTTAATAACTGTCGCTCACCGGGAAGATGCGGAAGCTGATGCTAAGCCTTGCAGGGTTCCGATCGGCATTCAAGGTAATGAATGTCTATCGGGACGTCGCGGCGATTGTCACGGGCCCGATGGGAGTTCCGGGTCGTGACACATTTTCTGTACCACCAAAAATTATCATTATTAATTGTAGATCAGTCTAATTAGTCAAAAAAAATTTATAAAAAATAATTAAGGATGAGAACGTACTAAACCATAACAAACTTGTATAAAAATTCCATTGAATCGAAAATTAAAAAAAAATGAGAGAATTTGGTATTTGCAATATTATTTTTAACATATGAGAAAAATATAGGTCATATGTAACATATACACCTAATTTCTAGAATGTTAGCTTTAAAATTATTATAGTTTTAATTATGACAAAATGATCAAATTTGCTTGAACATTATTTGAGTGATCCTTGACAAGTTCTTGAAATGATTTAACTCTCATACATTTGTTCTTACATAGTTACAAGCTTGACTCTTGAAGTTATTGAGCTATATCTATAAGCTTTAATGGCTTAAATGTATGAGTGTTTATGATTCTCATTTATTAAAGTCTAATTCAAAGATTAAAAGAAAATCTTGATGCACTCATTAAGGAGGAGTTTTGAATATCTGTTTTAGTGATGACAAAAAAAGAGAGAAGGAAGACTAAGTTAAATAAAGTTTGATAAGCCTTCATGTTTAATTTATGTGTGTGATGCTTAGTTATGATTTTGTTGAATATTATGTGCTAATTATTATGGATATCCAATATATCTTACTTAGCTACTGTAGATATTGTATATCTTGTTTAGCTACTATGGATGTTATAAATATTTTATTGCAAATCTTTAAAGAAAACTAGATGCATTAACAAAGGGGGTATTTGGTATTTGAAAGCAAGTCAAGATGCATGTTTAGTTGCAAGATGGGTTAATTGGTCAAATAAGCAAAGAAGAAAGAGCTTTAATTAAGACAGATTAGTCTTAACCGATTAACATAAATCCTTAATCAATTAAAGCAATTCTGGGCACTACACTAAGGTCAAACAGAAAGGTCTTAACTGGTTAACACAAGGTTTAATCAGTTAAGCGGGAGCTAAATGCAAAACAAAAGCCTTTTAATTAATTAAAGGAAATGAGTTAACTAGTTAAAGTGTTAAAAAACGTCAAAATTCAAATTCAAAATATCGATGATCGTCCAAGGAGCCAAACCAAAAGATTTAAAGTAGAAGTATTTTTAATTGGTTGAAGCCCATTTTAATTAGTGAAGGATGAATGGAAAGAAGCTTCAATCAATTAAAAGGAGTATTAATCAATTGAAAGGAGGCTAGCTAAAAACAGTGCTTGAAGGTGCTTGAAAACAAAAAATTCTTAATCAGTTAAAATTGCCGTTAATTGGTTAATATAAAGAAGCAGTATGCAAATCAGAGAAGGCTTAATTGGTTAAAGCCTGCTTTAAATCGATTAAAGCCTGCTTTTAATCGGTTAAAGCCTACTTTTAACCGGTTAATGAAGCATTGTCTACACATTTGAATTTAAGGACAAAAGGATAAATAACAGTTAAAAACAGGTAGTTTTTGTCTCCAACAATAGAAGTGATTTTTCAAGTATTTAAAGCCTTTCCAATAGTTAAAAATCACATAGATAAGCTATCCAAAGTGATTTTGAGCTTAAAAGATGAAAAACCTTCTCTTTACACTTGTTCACTTTCATCCTATGTAAACGTGTCAAGCTTAACTTTGTACATTTTAGATCAGTTAGGTGATCAATTGTACTCCATCTTTTCTTCATTTCTTGATTGATTACAGTGTGCAAGGTACTCTAAGGGATTTACTAAGCTTAAGAAAGCTAAGAGATTGTTGTAAGGGTTTAAAACTTGAGTTAGAAGCTCACATTGTAAAAAGCTTGGTGGAAGTTGTTAATTTCACTAGTTTTAGCAAAGTTGGGTTGAAAATCTTTGATTGGAAAGATCAAAGTATTGGATGTAGATCAAGTGGACTGAATCACTATAAATATTATGTTTTGTCCACTTCTCTTAACTTTTTCTTTACTTAGTGTCTTTCAACTTTAACAAGTTTTAAACTTTTCGTTCCAAAATTGTTTAATAGTTTTATAGACTTAAGAGTTTCCTTTAAAATATTTTAATGCTATTCACCCCCCTTCTAGCATTTTTTTTGGAGCCAACATATAATACCACAGGTAACGTGGTACCTTCACAAAATCAAATTTTATTTGTAATGTAAGGTTTAGATTGAATATGTCACCAAATGTAATATTTTTTGTGCTACATTGTATTATTTATTTGTACAAGTTTTTAGCATTGATGTTTTGTAAGGTAGGTATCTTGTTAAGCCATTCACTTTTTTTTTATTAGGTAATTTTTTAAAGAGATATTCTCAAGTTTTAACTTTGTAGGAATGTGTAGGTCAACCATGAGATAAACCTCAAGTTCAATTAGGTTATTCGATTAACCACTTTAGAAATTAATGTTGGTGTAAATGAGGATTAGCTAAAATTTAAAGAACTGATAAAATTGACTTCAAGATGTGCCTTTCAATAAACATTATTTTTAAGACTTATTTTCCTCTCGACACATGGTATACAAATGGAAATTTTACGAATAGCGTTAAAAATACAATGAAGTTAATGTCTAAATTCGTCTTTACATTTTACGAGAGTAGACCGCTAGATACATCCGAGGATTTGTAAAGTTATTCAACCTTAAAGTTTACTTTTTGCAATAAGTAGATTGTAAGGAATTTGGATTTTTTTGCCAATTGATGGAAACTTAAGTGTTTATGTTAATTTTCAAACTATAATACTTATATTTCTCTTGATTTTTCTATTCTTGTCTTATTAGTTTTTGGTGTGTTAAAATGATTGACAACAAGTCCTTCATATAGACTTGCAAGTGTCATTTCTCAAAGGCATAACCTTTTCATCAAGACACCTCTTTGTCTTAAAGATACCTTTGCATTTTGCAAGATACAAGTATTATTTCAATAATCATTTTTGAAAAGAACAATTATTCATTTTATAAGATATAATCTTTGAGCTACAATATGAAAAGATAACTTTTCATATTCAAGCTTTTGAGTTGTAGTGTTTTTCTTGCTATCTCATAACTTTGGATTTAGAGATGTTTTCCCAACGTGTCACTTTATTAAGAGACATAACTATTCACATAAAAAATACACCTACAATCCAATAGTTATACTATGTCATACTATGTAATATAACCTTTTAGTTAAGATAACTTTTTGTATAAAGAGACAACCCTTTATTTGAATAGTGCATGTTTTTCTCTTTTGTGCATGTGTTTTTTAGACTCTTCCGTTGTGCGGTTGTGTATGCTATAAAGAAATGTATTTTTTGTATTATCAAGCATTGCTATTTACACTGATATATATAAAGGTTTGTGATGACCAGTTTTTGTATAATGGTTGTAGAAGTTATAGGGAAGATTTGAGAGATGATTTAAGGACTAATCAGATCAAGGCAATGATCTTTGGCAGATTTCATTGACTAATCAGATCAAGGCAATGATCTTTGCGAAATTTCATTAACCAATCAGATCAAGGCAATGATCTTTGGGAGATTTCATGCTTGACAATATTGAAGGTATTAATGCTCTGCTATTACTCCTTATCTTAAGTTTTGCTGTATGTCTATGTTATATGTCCTTTACATATGCGACGGCTTTACAAGTGAAAATATAAGGTTATCGTTGCATGTGATACTCCAACTAGGGGAAGGTTATCTCATATTCCCTTGTCTTTTACGTAATCCAAAGACAGGTTGGGCTCTCACGCTAATGCCCTATGTTCGCTTGTGAGCTACCAACAACAAGGAATCTAGACCATGCGCTATTTATACACCATGTACGTGCTCTCTCTTCTTTTGCTATATATACACCCTTGGCCTGCTGGCCAGAATACCATTGAAATAAACAAACAATTTCAATTTCTGCATTTTGACAAATGGGCAGTGCCTCTAGAAAAACTTTCCTCCCCCTTGAGCCAACTAGCTTCACAAATGAGTCCAAAGCAGTGATTGATTTCATTGCTGACTACTACAAAAACATTGAGGAATACCCAGTTCAAAGCGGCGTTGAGCCTGGTTACTTGTCAGCAAAGTTGCCCGACTCTGCCCCTTATTGCCCTGAATCACTGGAAGATATACTCAAAGATGTCAATGATTGCATCATACCAGGCCTTACTCATTGGCAAAGTCCTAACTTCTTTGCCTATTTCCAAGCAAACGCTAGCACTGCTGGTTTTCTTGGAGAGATGCTTTGCTCCGGTTTTAATGTGGTTGGCTTCAACTGGATTTCATCTCCTGCTGCCACAGAACTTGAATCCATTGTCTTGGATTGGATGGGCAAACTGCTTAAGCTACCATCTTCGTTTTTGTTCTCTGGAACTGGTGGTGGAGTCTTGCACGGTAGCACATGTGAGGCTGCAGTTTGCACTTTGGCTGCAGCTAGAGACAAGGCCTTGAAAGAACTTGGTGGTTGGGAAAATATAACCAAATTAATGGTTTATGCATCTGATCAAACGCATTTCACTTTCCAAAAAGCTGCTAAATTAGTAGGCATTCCACCATCAAATTTTCGGTTCATCGAAACATCCTTATCAACAGGGTTCTCAATGTCATCTGACCAAGTTCGTTTGGCTATTGAACATGATATCAAATCAGGTTTGGTGCCATTGTTCTTATGTGCAACCATTGGGACAACAGCCTGTGGAGCTATTGATCCCATTGCAGAATTAGGCCAAGTTGCCAGGGAATACAAGCTTTGGCTCCACATTGATGCAGCTTATGCAGGAAGTGCCTGCATTTGCCCCGAGCTCAGGCATTTCCTTGATGGAGTTGAACTTGCCAACTCCGTCAGCATGAATCCACATAAATGGTTTCTCACTAACATGGATTGTTGTTGTTTGTGGATTACGGAACCCAGGCTCTTAGTGGATTCATTGTCAACTGATCCTGAAATTTTAAGAAACAAGGCTAGTGAATTCAAAGCTGTGTTGGACTATAAAGATTGGCAAGTCGCATTGAGTAGACGATTCAGGGCTTTGAAGCTTTGGATTGTGATCCGCAGGCATGGCCTGGCTAACCTGGTGTACCACATTCGCAGCGATATCAGCATGGCCGAGCGGTTTGAGGCATTCGTGGCTAAAGATGACAGGTTTGACATAGTGGTGCCGAGAAAGTTTGCTTTGGTTTGCTTCAGGCTTAAGCCCAAGCAAGAGCTTGAAGGCTTAGAATTGAACTCTAGACTGCTGGAGGCCATAAATTCAAGCGGGAGAGCTTTCATGACTCATGCAGTTGTGGGTGGGATTTATGTCATTCGTTGTGCGATTGGGACAACTATGACTGAAGAACGCCACGTGGATGCTTTGTGGAAACTCATTCAAGAAAAAGCTCAAGGTTTATTAATGGAGTAGATTAACTAACAAATAAATGAAGAAATGGTTCTAAATCTAAATGTAATTACTTGTTGATCAGTGGTGTTCACAGGTCAGGTTATCTGCCCGATTATGTTTGGGTTTGGTCATGAATTTTTGGATTCGGTCTGGCTTGAAAAAATTATTATATTAATAAATAATATATATTTTTAGCTTAATTTTACAATTTTAATACATATTAAAATGCAAGGGGAAAAAGCATTTAAACAAGCACTTAAATTAGATGAGAAATTATTTAAACTCAACCAATATGATTAGAAGATTGCCACATATTCCATTAAGATATATTAAAAAATTAATAAGTTAATATGACAAGTAAAAGATATGTAACGCTACTCTAATCATGCTTACGAAAGTTTAAAACCTCCACACAAACGGTGTATAGAATAATCATTCAAATTAGATTTTCCATTTTCTGTACCACCAAAAATTATCATTATTAATTGTAGATCAGTCTAATTAGTCAAAAAATTTTTATGAAAAATAATTAAGGATGAGAACTTACTAAACCATAACCAACTTGTATACAAATTCCAATTGAATCGAAAATTTAAAAAAAAAAAGAGAGAATTTGGTATTTACAATATTATTTTTAACATATGAGAAAAATATAGGTCATACGTAACAAATACACCTAATTTCTAGAATGTTAGTTTTAAAATTATTATAGCTTTAATTATGACAAAATGATCAAATTTGCTTGAATATTATTTGAGTGATCCTTAACGAGTTCTTGAAATGATTTAACTCACATACATTTGTTCTTACATAGTTACAAGCTTGACTTTTAAAGTTATTGAACTATATCTATAAGTTCGTATGACTTAGTTGTATGAGTACTTATGATTCCCATTCATTAAAATCTGATTTAAAGATTAAAGAAAAATCTTTNTAATCATTCAAATTAGATTTTCCATTTTCTGTACCACCAAAAATTATCATTATTAATTGTAGATCAGTCTAATTAGTCAAAAAATTTTTATGAAAAATAATTAAGGATGAGAACTTACTAAACCATAACCAACTTGTATACAAATTCCAATTGAATCGAAAATTTAAAAAAAAAAAGAGAGAATTTGGTATTTACAATATTATTTTTAACATATGAGAAAAATATAGGTCATACGTAACAAATACACCTAATTTCTAGAATGTTAGTTTTAAAATTATTATAGTTTTAATTATGACAAAATGATCAAATTTGCTTGAATATTATTTGAGTGATCCTTAACGAGTTCTTGAAATGATTTAACTCTTATACATTTGTTCTTACATAGTTACAAGCTTGACTCTTAAAGTTATTGAACTATATCTATAAGCTTTAATGGCTTAAATGTATAAGTGTTTATGATTCTCATTCATTAAAGTCTAATTTAAAGATTAAAAGAAAATCTTGATGCACTCATTAAAGAAGGGTTTTGAATATCATTTTTAATGATGACAAAAAAAGAGAGAAGGAATACTAAGTTAAATAAAGTTTGATAGGTCTTCATGTTTAATTTATATGTGTGATGCTTAGTTATGGTTTTGTTGAATATTATGTGCTAATTATTGTGGATATTCAATTTATCTTATTTAGCTACTGTAGATATTGTATATCTTGTTTAGCTACTGTGGATGTTATAAATATTCTATTGCAAATCTTTAAAGAAAACTAAATGCATTAATTAAGGGGGTATTTGGTATTTGAAAGCAAGTCAAGATGCTTGTTTAGTTGCAAGATGGGTTAATTGGTTAAACAAGCAAAGAAGAAAGAGCTTTAATTAAAACAGATTAGTGTTAATCGATTAATATAAATCTTTAATTACTTTTCAAAAAAAACATAAATCTTTCATCAATTAAAACAATTCTAGGCGCTAAACTAAGAACAGACAGAAAGGTCTTAACTGGTTAACACAAAGTTTAATCAGTTAAGTAGGAGCTAGATGCAAAACAGAAGCCTTTTAATTAATTAAAGGAAATGAGTTAATTGGTTAAAGGTCAAAGTTAAAGTGTTAAAAAGCGTCAAAATTCAAATTCAAAATATTGATGACTATCCAAGAAGACAAAACAAAAGATTTAAAGTTGAAGAATTCTTAATTGGTTGGAGCCCAATTTATTCAGTTAAGGATGAATGGAGAGAAGCTTCAATCAGTTAAAAGGAGAATTAATCGTTTGAAAGAAGGCTAGCCAAAAACAATGTTGGAAGGTGCTTGAAAACAGAAAATTCTTAATTAGTTAAAACTGTCATTAATTGGTTAACATAGAGAATAAGTGTGCAAGTCAGAGAAGGCCTAATCGGTTAAAGCTTGCTGTTAACCAGTTAATGAAAGATGTCTGCACATTTGAATTTAAGCACAAAAGGATAAATAACAGTTAGAAACAGCTAGTTTATGTCTCTAACGATAGAAGTGAATTTTCAAGTATTTAGAGCCTTTTTAACAGTCAAAAATCATAGAGAGAAGCTATCCAAAGTAATTTTGTATTTAAAAGATGAAAAACCTTCTCTTTACACTTGTTCACTCCCATCCTTTGTAAAAGTGTTGAGCTTAACTTTGTACACCTTAGATCAGCTAGGTAATCAATTGTACTCCATCTTTTCTTCATTTATTGATTGATTAAAGTGTGCAAGGCACTCTAAGGGATTTACTAAGCTTAAGAAAGCTTAGAGATTCTTATAATGGTTTAGAGCTTGAGTTAGAAGCTCACATCGTAAAATGCTTTGTGGAAGTTGTTAATTCCACTAGTTTTAGTAAAGTTGAGTTGAAAATCCTTGATTAGAAAGATCAAGGTATTGGATGTAGGTCTAGTGGACTGAACTACCATAAATATTGTGTTTTGTCCACTTCTCTTAACTTTTTCTTTATTTGATGTCTTTCAAATTTAACAAGTTTTAAACTTTCCATTCCAAAATTGTTTAATAGTTTTTCAGACTTAAGAGTTTCCTTTAATATATTTTAGTGCTATTCAGCCCCCCTCTAACACTCTTTTTGAAACCAACATATAATACCACAGGTAACGTGGTACCTTCACAAAATCAAATTTTATTTATAATGTAAGGTTTAGATTGAATATGTCACCAAATTTAATATTTTTTTTTTTGCTAAATGGTATTATTTATTTGTACAAGTTTTTAGCATTAATGTTTTGTAATATAGGTATCTTGTTAGGCCATTCACTTTTTTTTTATTAGGTAATTTTTTAAAGAGATATTCTCAAGTTTTAACTTTGCAGGAATGTGTGGGTCAACCATGGGGATAAACCTCTAGCTCAATTAGGTTATTCAATTAACCACTTTAGCAATTAATGTTGGTGTAAATGAGGATTAGATAAAATTTAAAGAACTGATAAAATTAACTTCAAGATATGTCTTTCAATAGACGTTATTTTTAAGACTTATTTTTCTCCCGACACTTGGCATGTAAATGAGAATTTTACGAATAGCCTTAAAAATACAATGAAGTTAATGTCTAACTTCGTCTTTACACTTTACGAGAGTAGACCGCTAGATACATCCGAGGGTTTGTAAAGTTGTTCGACTTAAAGTTTACTTTTTGCAATAAGTAAATTGTAAGGAATTTGGATTTTTTTTGCCAATTGATGGAAACTTAAATGTTTATGTTAATTTTCAAAACATAATACTTATATTTCTCTTGATTTTTCTATTCTTGTTTTATTAGTTTTTGTTGTGTCAAAATGATTGGCAATAAGTCCTTCATATAGACTTGCAAGTGTATTTTCTCAAAGGCACAACCTTTTCATCAAGACACTTCTTTGTCTTTAAGATACTTTTGTATTTTGCCAGATACAAGTATTGCTTCAATAATCATTTTTAGAAAGAACAATCATTCATTCCATAAGACATAATATTTGGGTTACAATATGAAAAGTTATCTTTTTAAGCTTTTGAGTTGTAATGTTTTTCTTGTTGTCTCCTAATCTTTGGATTTAGAGATGTTTTCCCAACATGTCACTTTACTAAGAAACATAACTATTCACATGAAAAGCACACTTATAATCCAATAGTTATACTATGTCATATTATATAACATAACTTTTGAGTTAAGATAACTTTTTGTACAAAGAGATAACCCTTTATTTGAATAGCGCATGTTTTTCTCTCTTGTACATGTGTTTTTTAGACTTTTTTATTGTGCGATTGTGTATGCTATAAAGAAAGGTATTTTTTGTTTTATCAAGCATTGCTATTTACACTGATATATATATATATATATATATAGGTTTGTGATGACCAGTTTTTGTATAATGGTTGTAGAAGTTATAGGGAAGATTTGAAAGATGATTTAAGGACTAATCAGATCAAGGGAATGATTTGAGAGACGATTTAAGTACCAATCAGATCAAGGGACTGATCTTTGGCAGATTTCATTGACTAATCAGATCAAGGCAATGATCTTTGGCAGATTTCATGCCTGACAATATTGAAGGTATTAATGCTGTGCTATTACTCCTTATCTTACGTTTTGCTGTATGTCTTTGTTATATGTCCTTTACATATGCGACGACTTTACAAGTGAAAATATAAGGTTATTGTTGCATGTGATACTCCAACTAAGGGAAGCTTATCTCATATTCCCTTGTCTTTTACGTAATTCAAAGAGAGGGTGGGTGGTCACGGTAATGCCCTATGTTCGCTTGTGGGCTACCAACAACAAGGAATCTGGGCCATTCGCTATTTATACACCATGTTCGTGCTCTCTCTTCTTTTGCTATATATACACCCTTCGACTGCTAGCCCGGATACCAATGAAACAAAGAAACAATTTCAATTTCTGCATTTTGACAAATGGGCAATGCGTTGAGAAAAACTTTCCTCCCCCTTGAGCCAACTAGCTTCACAATTGAGTCCAAAGCAATGATTGATTTCATTGCTGACTAGTACAAAAACATTGAGGAATACCCAATTCAAAGCAGCGTTAAGCCTGGTTACTTGTCAGCAAAGTTTGCCTTCTCTGCCCCTTATTGCCCTAAATCACTAGAAGATATACTCAAAGATGTCAATGACCTTACTCACTGGCAAAGTCCTAACTTCTTTGCCTATTTCCAAGTAAACGCTAGCACTGTTGGTTTTCTTGGAGAGATGCTTTGCCACGGTTTTAATGTGGTTGGCTTCAACTGGATTTCATCCCCTGCTGCCACTGAACTTGAATCCATTGTCTTGGATTGGATGGGCAAACTGCTTAAGCTACCATCTTCATTTTTGTTCTCTGGAACTGGTGGCGGAGTCTTGCATGGTAGCACATGTGAGGCTACAGTTTGCTCTTTGGCTGCTACAAGAGACAAAGCCTTGAAAAACTTGGTGGTTGGGAGAATATAACCAAATTGGTGGTTTATGCTTCTGATCAAACACATTTTACTTTCCAAAAGGCCACTAAATTAGTGGGCATTCCACCATCAAATTTTCGGTTCATCGAAACATCTTTTTCAACAGGGTTTTCAATGTCAACTGAACAAGTTCGTTTGGCTATTGAACATGATATCAAATCAGGTTTGGTGCCATTGTTCTTATGTGCAACCATTGGGACAACAGCCTGTGGAGCTATTGATCCTATTGCAGAATTAGGCAAAGTTGCCAGGAAATACAAGCTCTGGCTCCACATTGATGCAGCTTATGCAGGAAGTGCCTGCATTTGCCCCGAGCTGAGGCATTGCCTTGATGGAGTTGAACTTGCCAACTCTATCAGCATGAATCCACATAAATGGTTTCTCACTAACATGGATTGCTGTTGTTCGTGGATTAAGGATTGGACTATAAAGATTGGCAAGTCGCATTGGGTTGACGATTCAGGGCTTTGAAGCTTTGGATTGTGTGATCCGCTGGCATGGCCTGGCTAACCTGATGTTCCACATTCGCAGCGATATCAGCATGGCCAAGCGGTTTGCGGCATTCGTGGCTGAAGATGACAGGTTTGAGATAGTGGTGCCGAGAAAGTTTGCCTTGGTTGCTTCAGGCTTAAGCCCAAGCAAGAGCTTGAAGGCGCAGAATTGAACTGTAAACTGCTGGAGGCCATAAATTCAAGCGGGAGAGCTTTCATGACTCATGCAGTGGTGGGTGGGATTTATGTCATTCGTTGTGCGATTGGGACAACCATGACTGAAGAACGCCACGTGGATGCTTTGTGGAAACTCATTCAAGAGAATGCTCAATGTTTATTAATGGAGTAGATTAACTAACAAATAAATGAAGAAATGGTTCTAAATCGAAATCTAATTACTTGTTGATCAGTGGTGTTCACAGGTCAGGTTATCTGCCCGATTATGTTTGGGTTTGGTCATGAACTTTTGGATTCGATCCGGTCCAAGAAAATTATTATATTAACAAATAATATATATTTTTAGCTTAATTTTAAAATTTTAATAAACCATCAGTAGATTTAGAAGGTTGCCATATGCTCCATTAAGGTATATTTAAAAATTAATAAGTTAAGATAATAAATAAAAAGATATGTAACAATACTCTCTTCCTGCTTATGAAGTTTAAAAACTTCACATAAAGCGTGTGTGGAATAATCCTTCAAATTAGATTTTCCATTTTATATACCACCAAAAATTGTCATTATTAATTGTGTATTAATCTAATTAATCAAAATTTTTTATGAAAAGTAATTAAAGATGAGAACTTACTAGCTCATAACCAAATTGTATAAAAATTCCAATTGAATCGGAAATTATAAAATGAGAGAATTTGGCATTTGCAATATCATTTTCTGCATATGAGAAAAATATAGGTCATAGGTAATATATATATATTCAAAATAGCTACCTAAAGTTCATAGGTATTATATACATGTTATTTCTATAATACCATAGGCAACGTGGTGCTTTCACAAAATCAGATTTTACTTATAATATAAGGTTTAGAATGAATATGTCACCAAATTTATTATTTTTTGTACTAAATTGTATTATTTATTTGAACAAGTTTTTAGCATTAATATTTTGTAAGGTCGGTATTTTGTTAGGCCATTCACTTTTTTTTTTTTGTTAGGTAATTTTTTAAAGAGATACTCTAAAGTTTTAACTTTGTGGGCATGTGTGGGTCAACCATGGGGATAAACCTGAAGTTCAATTAGGCTATTCAATCAACCACTTTAGCAAGTAATTCCTCTACTTTTAAAATTAAATATAACATAAAATACGTATATATATATATATATATTTACATATTAATTAAATATTATAATAATGTACAATTCAATAAATAAAATGATTTCAATGTAAGCAAAAAGTTTACAATAATTTATTTTCTAAAAAAAATTGGGAGGTACTATAAATAATAATATTTCAATATTTATCAACCTAAATAGAGTGGTTTCTTTGACTAGAAATCTTGACTCCACCCTTAGTTGCCACATCTCAGTCAATATGCTAATAATTTAATGATTAAGTTAAAAAGCCTATGCTTCTAACAGAGCTTACTAGCATTTTTTTTTAATATGGGAAAAGAAAGATTTGACCTAACTTTTTGAGTAAAATATATAGTTAAATGTCAAAAGTATTTTTTTCTTTTTATATAGTAATAATTAAAATTGTATCATTTTTAAATTGAAATCTCTTTTCAACGAGTATTTGAAGACACATTTTAAATATTTTAATTACATATTAAATCTTACAAAATTACAACATATTTAAAATATTTTAATACACATCAAACTTAACTATATATTTTAAATATTTTAATTGCATTTCAGACTTCACAAAACATGATCAAATGAAACCATAAATTGAAATAAATATCTCATATTTTCTTTTGGTCACCCCACTTTTTTTTATTAGCATTCAAAACTGATAAATACGTGTATTTCGAACATTTAACTTAATAATAAATATATGTTTTTTATTATAATAAAAAATTTAGATTTAAATTCTCTTTTTTGAAATTAAAAAGAAATATTGAAGCAGAATGAGATCCTTTTTGGATTACATGATTATTATGAGCTCCTTTATTATGTATTTGATAGAAAGTCCTTTTAATTTTCTTGTTTTAAAGAAAATGGTGGGCAAAACTATTAGAGGCTGGAGCTACTAGTATACCATATGTATGCATTATAACTGTCATAAAACCCATAGTCAAATACTAAGAAAGCTTGTAAGGGATAATTACAGGCAAAATAGCATCTCTCTCCCTTTCCCTCACTCCACTCTGGAAGATTTCCATGGCTGAGAAGGGCAGAGGGAGGTGGGGGGGGAACGTGATATGCAGAGAGACACTGAACACAGCTTGGAAAAAAACATAGGACGAATTTCCTACCGAGAGCTGAAAATATGAAGAAAATAACAGGTATGGAGTAGCTAACAGCCTCTCTTTACTGAATCGGGGTGTCCAATCATAAAAAATCATAATGCAGATTTGCATCACTAAAACCATTCCTGCTTTCAAAAGAAACCAGCAAAATCATGGATTACACTAAATAATAAAAGTGAGGGGAAAAGGAGTAAAGCCCAGACAAAAACACCGTATTTCATAATTTATATGTAACATATTGAAGGCAATTAGATTGACAATTTTTGGGCATATAAACTGTTGGAGGAGAAAGCAACTATCTGATGCCTTGGTTCTTTATGTTATGTACACAGACATCAGCCATCTATTAGTATCCAGAAGCAGTGAACACCTTAGTTTTCCACTTGATCAATACCACTATCTTCGTCATGCTCTGAGCTGAATTCTCCTCGATAGATTATATTCATGATAGTCTTTGTGGCTTGGCCAACAGCACGAGAAGTTTTTCTAGCAGCCCCAGCAACAACAGGCTGTAAGGAGATGATAGGCAAACTAGCCCGTTCTTGAATCATTGCTGGATAGAGATGTTACAAAAAGTGAAGTTCTAGTAAAGTACATGGGACAAAAAAAAAAGGGTACCACGCCTTGGGTTGTGGTGGGGAGGAAAGTTGATTCAAGAGCAACTTTTGAACTTACACATGGTCTGCTGGTGAGCTAGTGAACCAATCTGCCGAATTCCGGCTTCAGCGGCATGCACAGCTTGAGCTGATTTGTTGACACCATCAGCAATCTCTTGGCTGAGTGTCAAGTAAGCAAACTAAAGCATCATACTCAAAATCATGAAAGCCATTGTGATAATGAAAAAGAATGAAAAGTTTTAAAAGTCTATGTCTCATTTTCACTATTTAGGGTCTGAAAAGGGCATTACGTCCATTGACTATAACATGCTATGAAATTTGGTACAAGAAAATATGCTGTATTTTCTTCCAGCACTACATGAGAATCCACCAGAGAAAGAAAATTTCTTGGTTTTAGTAGTTGAAATAGTGATCACCAACAGTCTTCATCTAAATATCCCATGCTATAACAATCCTATAGAAACAGAACCTTCTACGACAAACTCTGCTTTTTCCTGCAAGAGTGTATTAGTCTCTATCCAAAACCACTTTCTTCTCTTCTATTTACAAGAGGGAAACACCTACTGCTTCTTATTTATGAGAAACAATTATGCAACAAAAAAATGAAATTAAGGATTTAATTGTCACCTTAAATCACTTAGTTCCAGTGTAAGATCACTGATCTCCATGCCTGAAAGCCTAATTGCAGCCATAGTACTGGGAAGTTCCTCTCGAGCTGTATCTGCTAGCTTCGAAAGAGAAATTGCAGCTCTTCCCATTGCCTGCGGAACAGGCAAAAAGGAAATAAACATAACAATATTAAAATGCAAACTAGACCTAATCACTAAATCATATGAGAAAAACTTATGTTCAATTTATCAACCACAAAAGCATTCCTTTTTTTACAATTGAGGCTGACTTAGACTTCCTAATGAGCATGTAAGGCTACAGAGCTAAAGTTTAAAACTAAGTACATTAGAAAAACACCACAATCTGGATGAACAAGCTTCTATCCTGTCACTCTTGACAGGTCAAATCACAAATAAGGCGCGAACGAAATTGTGTGATATTACACATTATTGTTCACTATGCATTATGGCCATTCTCAAATTACATCATATTCATAACATAACATAAAGAAAAATTATTTAATTTATAAATGAAATGGTGAATAGAGAGCCTAGGATATCACATCAATCTTCCAGTCAAGTTTCAGATACAATATCTGAAAACTTACATAGAGTGTTGGAACAGCTACAATGACCAGACTTGTAAATGCCACAGAAGTCTGCATGTATCCAAGTAATCAGTATTAATTAATCAGAAATTAGGAAAACTCAATACCAAACATATTCATTAGTACCAAAGCTTGAAGATAATAATATGAACATTTCAACTTTGTATTTTTAACACTGAACACTTGATTTCTTACCAACACCTATCAACAGAATCTATTTAATTTTTAATCACTAGCCATAGTAAACTGCAAAATCAGAACTATCCAAAAATAATTCACATCCCATAAGCACCCAATAACTACCAAACCCACCAAAAACAAACTATACAAACTATAAACACAACTGCAAAGAATATGTTATCATATTAAACATTTTTAATAATCAAAATCCTAGTAAAAGCAGCAATTTTTCCCTTTTTTTTCAAAATCCACTTCCAATCCATACCACCGCATATAACAAGCACCTAATGGCAACAAAAAGATACCCTCCAAGCAATGAAAACCAAAAGCAAAGCATAGTCTTACCATTCCAACATTCTCAAACATCCAAACATCATCAATATATATATAACACTGTAAAAACTGCATACAAACAAGAAATACATATCAAATTTGAAAAAAAAATCCATATTAAGCAACAAGCACCCACATAAAACATGCCAAAACCAAGAACCACCATTAAATAATCTCAAATAAGCACCAATAACCACGAAACCCGAAATAACTACCCATATGCAGAATCAAATCCATTATAAGCTCCTACTAACCTCACTTTCCAATCAATGAAAACCCAAAACAGAGCATAGTCTATCATTCCAACATTCTCAAACATCTAAACATTATCAATTCCATATAGAAAAATCTAACAATACATAAAAACAAGAACTAAAAATCCATAAAACAGAAAGCACCTACATAAAAACAAGCCAAAACCAAGTACCCAGAGCACCAAATAACCTCAAAAGCCTCAAACACCATACCGTACAAGCAATAAAGGCCCACAGAAAAAAGGCCTGATCACTCAAGCTCATCTTTTGAGTTGAAAAAAAGCTTGGGACAATTGGGTTCCCAACTCCCACATTGTAATTCTCTTTAGATTCATCTCCAATATTGAATTTTGAAGTTTGGGGCCATCCATTGGACTCCAAGCTTGATTCCTTTGAAGTTGAATTGGTAGAAGGATTGGAAGAGCAAAGTGGGATGAAACAAGGAGTGGGTTTTGAAAAGAAGGAAAGAGAAGTGGGTGATTTTAACAAGGGAATTTGGTTTTTTGTCTTTGAAGGAAAAGAAAAGAAAGGGAGAAAAGAGTTTGATGTGGGGTTTGGGTTTAAGAAGAGATTGAGTTTCATTTGAAGGAATTTCCGGAGAAAGGAGTTCGTGTGCGAGAGAAATGAAAGAGAAGTGCGTTTTTAAGGAAGAGAAAACTTGAGGTTAAATGTTGTCTGTCAAACAACGGTTGAGACGGTGCTCTGCTCTCTCTTGTCCAGTGGTTCTGATGGGTTGGGCTGAAGTTGAACAAAATTGTAAGTCTTGACGATAGGTCTGAACTCCTTTTTTCTTTAATTTTTAACTCCATTGCTTGGTTGCTAGGAAAGCTACATGAGAAGCTCATTGTAAAGTAGGCTTGTTTAACCCACAAAAAAATAATTGTCGATTGCAAACATTTTCCAACCATGATTTGTCTTATCTTCAATGCCTTTCTTGGATGTCTTACTTAATTCTATAGCTTGATGAAGAGTTAATCCATACATAAAAGGCCCAAATAATGAACGATGGATAAATATTAGAGGTTAATCCTGTAGATGGATGTCACCAATCTTTTGATCTTTGGTACATTCATTTACATTTGTTCCCTCTGTTTCACCACCTCAATTAGTCATCCTCCATTAAAATTGGGTTTTTTTTTCTTTTTTTGAAATGTGACCATCTCCAAACTTGTAATTGGTTTTACCTTTCACAACGAGGGGAAAGAAAGGGCACAACATGGTGGAATTGTAAGGGTTGCAATTAAGGAAGAAAGCAAACCAGATATATTTCCCTTCTCTTCAAAACTGCATACATATGTTTCACATTTTGGCACTACTTGGTGGTAGCCATAATACACTATAACCACCAGCTTTTCAACAAAATCAAAAACACACAACTCACAGATAGTGAGCAATAAAGAGAAGAGGAGCATGGGGAAGGCATTCCTTCATGTTAGGAAAGAAAAGGCTCGCAGCATAAGAAGTGTTGCCATATCAACCTTAAGGTGTCTTTAAGCATATCGGAGATCACATTTGTTTCAGCCTCCTGCTCCTGAAAATTGAATGAAAAGTAGATCATATAAAATTTCCTTTTAGAAATGGAGACAAAATAACAAGAAAATGCCGAAGGTGTATTTTTCGTTTTCACATGGTTCATGGCTCCACAGACCAGAGTCTTTGGTATGCCATGAAACAATATCCATGAAATGTGGAATATTATTTCAATTCCAAAACTCTAAGTACAGATAAAACCATTAACTCTTTTCAACCATAGTCAGTTACTACAAACCTTTCAGTTTGAAGACAAGGACAATGCCGTTATTCCTATTTCTTAAGACTAAGTTGCACAGGACAATATCAGGTTTAATGAAGTTGAAAAATAATTCAAAATGACAAGAGGCACTTACCAGCAGTCCTGAAACCATTCCTTTCAACTTGAGGACAACCTCCTTCGAAGATTCCCCATATGCAGTTCTGAAATCAAATCGATCAGCGTATCTTACCTTGAGTCTCATGGATGAGCCTTGATAAGTAGTAGCCATTGTGTGCCAAACACCAACAACACTGTATCTATCCCCAGTAGATGCTTTTCCAAGGGGCCATCTCAACCCACCTTTCACATCTGGATCTAGAACTGCTGAGGCAATCAGATTTCTAATGTTTTGTATCTCATCATCCTGGGAAGAGTGAAATAAAATAAGTCAGATGAAAAACCTTTCATTACAAACTTTATCATAATGTAAGCACAGATGAGACCCTCCTTCATTCTTCCTTGACTGCTACTAACTTGCATAATTATGGGAAAAAAAAACTCTCAATTATGTTGATAGTTCAACAAATAAAAGAGCAAAAACAAAGAAAAAAGGAACCCAACCAGGGACCAACATCACATGAAGAATAATTTTTTACTAAATAATAAGGCATGAAAGGTTACCTGATTAGAATACCAAGTTGATACTACTTTCTCAAAGTTTATCATATTTGAGATTTAGAGAATAAATTCATGATTTTTTGTCCATATTATCGACAAAAGATAGTTATGAGGAGTCGCCTCACAACTGGAAATTTCATGCTTGAGCAAGTAATGATGCTAAATTGATAAAACTCAATGTCCTTAGAGACCACAAGGTTGCAAACTAACTTACAGTCAGAGAAGTTAAGATTCTCTTGTGGCACAGCATCAGCCTCAAGTCGAGATCCATATCAGGGCATGATATGTCTACAACCATGTCACGCACTTGGTTTAGTTCAACCTACAAGAGAAAAGTTACCTTATGATCGTATGCCTCCGCAAATACAAAAAACAAGAAAGAGGATAAAAGTGAGGGGGAGAAATGGAAATAAGTACTTCAAAATTTTCAACTACAAACTAATATCCGAGAGGAGGGTCAGACTGTCAGAGACATCGCAAGAGAGTGAAAGTAAGACAGAAAGCTGTAAAGAATTTTAATCAAGACCCAAATATGATTTACAAATTGCAATACATTACGCATTTGATAATAGCACATCAACATGATGACAGAATGAGAAGGAGATTCAACATGTCGGGCATATTTATTGGTCCATGGGCAGCAGAAGACTTGCCTTATACAGCTGCAGGTTTTTATCATCTTTTACTGTACATTTGCAGGAGATGGTTGAATCCAGTCGTGTGCTATCAGACAACTATAGAAAACGTAAAGAGAATTAAAACATTCAATAGCTAACACAATCAGATATATGAGAATTGTGATCTAGAAATTAGAGTTTAGTGGGCAAATATACCTTCACATGGTATATATCCTTCACATCTGCAAAATCAACTCCAATCTCTGGGACAACTTCAGCCATAATGTTTCCCACATATGAAGTAGGAAGACTTGTGTAAAATGATCTTTTCAAATTCCTCAATGTTGTCTCTGTGACGCAATCTTTTCTGACACTTTCCAGGTTCATTGAAGGGCTCCTGCACCAAGTATATCAATATAATAACTGCTAGTCAATCTGATACAATTACTACAGTTGCAGAGTGTTTTTCTTTAATGCATTGGTCCTTTAACTGGCTACTTGCTAGGACTTGGACATCATATTTATCTATAAATGTATCTTGGTCCCTCAATTGATATTGAAATAGCCACCAATTTTCAGTTTCAAAAGGTGAATACATAATAAAATATCCTCACAGTCACACCATAACTCTATTTGAACTGCAATTATACCATGCAGCCATTGAAATTCAACAAGATCTCTCTGTATAATTTCTGTAACTTTCTTTTAAATTCAACTCGTATAGTGAAGAAAAGAATTATCTGTACTAGATGAAGCAATAGTCAAGTAATCAATGCTTACCCATGAAAAAGTATTTTCCCAAACCTAGCAACCAATGTTGGTTTTACTTCTTTCAAATCTTGGCTCTCTACTTCAGCCCTCGCAATTTGAAAGGAAGATAACAGGTCTGGCAGAACATTTTCTGCAATAGATGACCATGGGCTTCCTTTCACTTCATTATTCTCTAAGACAGTTGGAAAAAAATGCTGTTAATAACAACTTTCCACAATGTAAGCAACAAAACACTGAGGGGTAAAAAGGGGGATTATTCTGGAAACGATGCATCACTAACCTTTATCTACATTACTCTTCACCAAAATTACAGGTTTCTCTCCTGTTTTCCTCTCCATAGATTCAACCGAAACTGGCTCAAGACAAGCAGCAGAAGAATCGCTGTTACCATCATCCAAACCAACAGCAAACCATCTAGATATGGCATGGTTCGAATATACGATCTTTCCACTCCTATCAACATTAGGCTTTGGTGCTCTCAAGTGTACATTTCTCTTAAATATGGGAACAAAGGACTCTGGAGTAGGTGTTGGCCTCTCAGAATCCTTTGAATGCCGCTTGTGTGGAGGGATGTAAGCCATATAGAATATCACAATGATGAATGATGTTCAACTTGAATATCTACTACAAACAACCATCAGGGTTAAACTTAATTGGACATGATTGATACTTTACTGAGATAATATGCATAATGCAACTACTGCAATAACACAAATCTTAACAAAGTTACATATAAAGATTATCTTAAAATGTCAAGGTTAAACTTAATTGGACATGATTGATACTTTACTGAGATAATATGGGCTACATACAAAAACCAAAACAACACAAAGCATTAGCTTCAAAAATCATCTTCTTTCTTGTCTTATATTTGTTCTCCTCTTCTCTTCAGTATTCTCAGCAGCCTACACATAAGATCCTCTAAGCCTCTGTTAGTTAGCAGAGAAAATCAAAGAAAAGCCCTAAAAATTTTGCATTCTATTAATTTAGTCTCGATACTACAGTCTACAAACAACCAAGTCAACAAACTCTAAAAGAGAAAAAAAAAAAAAAAACCTATCTTCATTGTTTCTTTAGCTCATCAATTAAAAACAAAATGTAACAACCCATCAAAGAAGAACACAAAACAAGTGAGTTTTAGAAAGAATCCTATAAAAAGAAGCAGAATTTTAGTTAGTTCTACAAATAAATAAGAAAAAAAAACAGTGGGGTTCGAAAGAAAACGTGAGAAATTACCAGAGACCTTCAATGGCTGGGTTGTGGTGTGTAGCTTTGGTTAACGTCAATTAGCGAACAAAAGCAAAGGCTTTGACGATCCAAGAGAGAGAAAGAATGTTTGTGTGTTTAAGAGTTGGGGTTCCGACGTGGTCCTTTTATTCTTTACTTGTTTGAAGTACTTAAGGGGAAAGTTTATTACTTCCTTTGACAAAAGATAAGTAAAAACAGAAGTGCTTGCTTCAGAAGTTGCTGCTTTTGTCTTCTGGGGTTCAAAAGTGCTTGGGTTACAAGTTGATTTAAACTTAGATTATAATCTTAGCCAGCTTTCTCTATCAGTATTTCTTTTCTTATTCTTTTCTGTCATGTAAAAGAATCCCCCCACTCACTTTATTCTTTAATATTAAATCATAAAATAGAAAAACGAATAGTCGACGTATGGTGACCTGAAAAGATTTAATTTTAAAAAATAAAAAATAAAAAATAAAAAGATTTTTATTATATTTTTAATTATTCCTGGTTTCCAAAACTGATGATGACAAACTTATTTTAATTAATACTCTTAATAATAACACACGACTTTAACACTCCACGATATTACATGCATGTAAAAATAATAAACTTATTACGTAATATAAATCTCACGTGTAAAAATAACAAAATTATTTTAATATTTTCAGTTATAATACCACCTTTTTTGATACGATATTAAATTTTAGATGATTATATAACTTAAAACCACTTGATAATAAATGAAAAGATCTTTACTATATTCAAGTACCAAGATTACTTTTAATCAATTTAATGGTTGTGAGTTTTTTCAAATTTAACATATACCACAATAGACATTACCCTTTATTTTCTTCCATGAAACTCCATATCCTTATATATGATATTCAAACAATGTAATAAGTTCATTATCTCTACACTGTGATAAAAAGTATTAAAATGATAATTAAAGTAAATCTCACATTAATTATAGTAAGAGCATCCTCAACACATAAATATGATAAGAATCATTTTATTTATTATCAATTGATTTTAGGTACAATATATGTCATAAAATTTATCATACCTAAACAAAATCAGAACATTTCTACTTATAACTAATTAGTTTTTAAATGGTATATCTTTAGTTCATATATATAAAAGTAAATCTTCACCTCAAATTCTTTCTTTGCTGTTACATTTCAATTAAGTAAAGAAAATTGCTAGATGAAGAAAATGTATTCGTTTCTTACTTTCTTTTATACGATGTAGCATCGAGCGGTCTTGTTCGGAATGAGAAGGATGCAGTCAGCTGAGAAAACTTCTAGTTTTTTGACGAGTGAATGGATAGCTTTCATTAACCAAAACTGAAGCAGGAATATTTACTAGACTACTAAAAGATTATTAAAGCAATATAAATACATTGGATTGAGAAGTAACAACGGTGTACTAACAAACAAAGAGTCAAGATTGCTATAACTCAGAACATAGTTTGGAGCTGGAAGATCTTGTTAAAGTTGAGACCACTACCTATAAGGCTGTTTATTTATGGGAATGAAAACAGACACAAGCAAAAAAGAGTGGACTGGCGTACACTCGTTCGGGTTTCAATACCACACTCCTCGATATGCCTTGATCACTTTGATGGCTATTTTGGACAGATTGCCAACCAAGAGCAGACTTAGATCTTGGGTTAGGCATTAGCAATTCTGATAAGTGCCCTTTATGTAATCCGGCTGTGGAAACCACAAAGACAATGTTTTTCTTCACTTTGGGAGTACGCAAAGTGGCTTGGGGCAAGGTTCTACGTGTTTGTGGTATTTAGAGGAGCATTGGTGATTGACATGCTAAATTAAAACAGCTGCATTACAAAGCGCCGGCGTGGAAGCTCAAAGGGAAAGCACTTATTTCTGTCATTCTGCGACTTGCCTGAAGTGCATACATGTACCATCCACGGATGGAGAGAAACAGCAGATTTATGAAGGGAAAATCAGCTCTGCTTTCGTTCTTTTTGTTCCATTGTTACAACTGTTAGATTTAGACTTTATGGTCTTAGAAATATAGCTGGGGACTCAACAAATCGGGATTGTGTAATGCTTTGGTGCTGAGTGACCCTATGATTGCCTAGTTGATTGTTTGTAGCAGCGTCGCCGCTTCTTTGGATAATAAAACACCTAACTTATAGCTAACTCAGGCTCAACTAGCAGAAGAGAAGCAACAATTGAGGTGCTATAAACAATGCTATGAGACATGGCAATAGCAGTATGAGAATAGACTTTATGAAACATAAGAAATTGTTTTTCCCTCCCAAATATACCAGTTACAAGCCATGCTAGCTGTTAATAGAGATTCTCGAACTTTTATAGATCAAGTCCAATGGGTTCACTGATTTGAAAGATGTAAAGAAATTCCTCTCAAAGCTTCCTAGCATAAAGAACAGGGAAAACAGATACTCCTATGACCTCTAGCCAGTTTCAATTAGAGCTTCGCAGTAAAGGGGACACATTTTGTAAATCCAACTTGATTTGTTTATCTTTATTAGCCTACCTATGAAGAAGTATAGAGAGTCATGGTTAGGAAAACATTTCCAGTTTATGCCAAGCAAGGCTTTGGGCTTTATTTCTAACCTCCTCCCAAATCGTAGCTGTTAACACAGAAAAGTGCAATTTCTATGTAAGTATATTTGAATGTACCTTTAGAGAGGCCAAAGAGTTCCGGAAAGATCTCCTGTATGTCCCCTGGTTTTTCGGATCTAGTAGGAGACCAGAAGCAAAAAATCACCATCTTTTACAATGGAGTCAACTTAGCACACTCCCCCAGTTGTATTCTTTTGTTGAATTTGAATAGTAAAGGCCCATGTGGATGCTAGTTGTCATACCAAAGAAAGATGCCAGCGCCATTACTAATGAACTTAGGATAAGGCCTTACCAGTTGCCTGAGTTGAAGAAGTTTTTCATAAACAGTAAGGGACGACTTTGGAGCAGAGCCTTAGCTTTTTGAGGAGACTTAGAAGCTTAATGGTGAAATGACCCATACCAGATAAATGCACGGCACATCTTATTTGCTTGGCACCGTCCACTTCTCTCACATCAAAGGGTCACAATGCCATGTCAAATTTTTTGTTCAAAGAGGGATCCAAGATTACAGTGCATAATGAAATGGTTGGAGAAATTTTCTGAAATCGAGTGCCAATGTGCTTCTCTTTTACAAGAAAATACACAGAAGGAATTCCTTCATAATTTTGAAAGGCAAGGCAATTCGATAGATGCACTCTTTTTTATTTATTTATTTTTCTAATATACATGCAGCTAAGTCCTTCCAAGCCAAATATAACACCCCGTACTTATATTGAGGCAATAAGAATTTAACAATTCTGATGTTATCTTAACTTAACTGCTTATTGATTACCACTAATTAAGAAAATCACATTCACATTGAGTCAGTCCATAAATCCATGTCTAAGACCAAATCATCCCAATCCCATTTGCCGCAGCCTTCATCAGTACTCAATATATTAAGTTCATGAAACTGGCCAATATCCGTTCGCATATCACCAAGAATTCCAGGCTCCTCCACGCCTAGGCTGCTGTCTTCTTCTTTCACAAGCTCCTGGCCTTGTTGAGCAACTTCAACAAAGTGAAAAGGCGTCGACATGCTGCTTTCTTCTATTGTTGGCTGGCTATTTGGAACAATATCCTGGCTCCTTGGTTTCACTGAGCCTGTTGTCGCATTACCTCCTGGCTGGGGTCTGATTTCCGCATTTATTGCATTTTCTTTCTCTTCAGTTTCTTGACCAATATTGAGCTTTTTACTCAGGTGGCAATTCCAGTAATTCTTTACATCATTTGCTGTTCTTCCTGGGAGTCTTCCAGCAATCAGTGACCACCTGATCAGGCACCATAAAACCACATTTAGTTTACTTATAAGCTTTATGTTTCCTTAATCTTAAGCCTGGCTATCTTCATTCGTGAGAAATGAAATTAAAGGTTAATAAAAACGTAATTCGCCATGAGAATTCTCATCATTTCCACTAGTAGGGGCTACTGTGATACTATGCCTTCTTTAGATGAATTTATTTATGAATCCATTCATTTATGACAATACATATTTTTACATTCGTAACTTTATCATGTTACAAAGAGAGAGAGAGCGATGGAGAAAATAACTTGCCTGTTTCCTAGAAGCCTGTGGAGCTTGATGATGAGCTGCACTTCCTCTTTTGCAAAACTCCCTCTTTTGATGTTTGGGCGTAGATAGTTTAACCATCTCAGCCGGCAGCTTTTACGGCACCGGTTGAGACCTATAACACCAAAGTACACCAAGCATTAATAAATGAACATGAAAATTGATAATATCACAACTTCAACCTCATAGCCTTCATCGACAAATAGATTCTTATTTTTCTTGCTGATTTTTTCTCTGAAACTCAATACATATATATATATGCACGTGAACAATCACTCGGCTTACTTTACGATGGATTATAGACAAGGGAATTGTACCTACAAGTAAAAACGAATTTCAATTTATGACTCGAAAGGGACAACACTCAAAATTAACTGAGCCTAATAAAGAAGGGGGCCAACTACCCCTGAAACCTGCATGTGGTAAATCTGGTTGACATACTCATTCATGACATGGCTCTCTGCAACTATTGCAGACATACAATGGAGGAGAAAGAAGAGGGAAAAAGAAGAGAAAGAATGAATAGTTTCAAGAAATGAAATAATCTTGAAAAACCTTGGAAAGAACCCTCTATGCCTAACAAAATACATATATCTAAGTAATAAGTGCATTAATCTGCTTAAGAAGGGAATCAAACCCTCCCCAATGATATGCACATCTTCGTTTTATTCAAAGCTAGCCCTTTTCCAGTAAGCTTAACGAAGTGTAAATTCAGACTACAAACCAATATTACCAGCCAAAAGAGGTACACGATGCCACTTCCCTTCTCCATACTGCTCTATACATTTCTTGAGCAAGTGATCCTCTTCTTCGGTCCAGGCAACGCCTCCCATATTATCTCAGTTTGATCATACAATCACTGTTCTACTCACCCGGCCCACTGATAGACACACTTGAACTGCAGCTTCCTATTTATCCATTTGTGATTGTACTTTCATTTATGTTTTCTAACACATGTCCAATAATTACAGGCCTGAAACAATTGGGAAAACGGTCCCTGCCCCTTTCTAGGACTGTCCTAGTGTTTCTATATGTTTATGAAGAGGCATCATGATTACAGCTGTGGGCTCTAAGTCACAAAACTTTTTGCAAATGTCATTTAAAATTATTTGGTTTCCTATTTTTTTCTTTAACCCTCCATTCACATTTTACATACTGGTTTCATCTTACTATAGCCATTCATTAAAACCCAAGTCTTAATCCAGCCAAAAGCCTGTTTCTTGGTTCTTCATTTTTCTTTTATGACAAGAAATGCCCTTTGTAAGTAAATCTAGGGTACCTACACCGTACCACTCTTGAAGTAGAAACTAGTATTGCTCGAGTCCGAGCTATTTAAGAAAAATCAAACTCAAACCAATCTATGATTTCATTGCTAGTTTTGATTTCAGAGTCTTTTTGCTTTTTTTCCCTCACTTTAGATTTCACTTTCTCAAAGCTTAATGTTTACTATAGTAACATTAAGATCTCTTGTTGGCCTGTTTGTCTTATTTAATGTTGGTTCATTTCACCATAATAAGCTGCCAATTCTTGGACAAGCTAAACTGGGGCTACTTTTCAATCAATTAAAAAGTGGACCCAAGTTTTTGTCTCAAGAACATGTTCATTTGCGTGGACCGCAATACGTATTTACCACTTTAAGATTCAGACTTATCAAGACTTTATAATATGAGAAATCTTAAATAACAAGCTGGTACTGTTTGATCGATTGCTTGGGCAGACTGGATCCTGCGGTCCTGATGAATAGACAACTTGCAGCCGAAGCAAGGACCTTGAATTGAATCTAGTTTGGTCCATAGTGTTTTAATTGAAAGTTTTGATCACCATGTCCCTCAGTTGGCTTACGTTGATTCCATGACAGAAAACAGAGAATTCAATTCAATTTGGTTGCTGCTCTATGCTGTTTTTAATGACCCCTACCAATCTCTGTTCTATGAAGAGCGCTAGTACATTCTCTCAAATTTATAACTCACTGTTACATTGTTTTCATTAGGCTCATTCTAAGGCAAACAGATATTAAATCTTGTTGCCCTTTAACTTTCTTTTCCTAAAACGCCTTTGTCTAATATTTTGTCTACTGTCTGCATACATACAAGTTAGGATGCTTTGAAGCTGACAAATGGTTACACTTTGGCTCTATTATGGTGCTTGGAATCCTATAAGAAACAGCTTTGGTGTGCTATTTACTTCTGTACAGCTACCATTCACATGCATATACCAGTTCAAACTAATTGAGTAAGCAATAACTATGAAATTAGGTGTAAGCTCTTTAATTCTAATATCGGTGGCTAGCCCCTGACTAATTTGATGACCATGGTGCTAATACACCTAATAACATTTGCAGTCAGCTCAAAGATTGATGCTAACTCCACATATAAATGTGGAATGGAAGTGAATAAGATATAGGCTTCTAGCTATTTTCTCTATGGGTAAAGAAAGTATATACCCTACAACTATTTGGGTATAGTTATTTGTTGCAATGTCGAGTTATGTTATGTTAGAGGAATTTGTAAGAGAGATAAATTCTTAATTATTTTGTCTTTGTTGAAAGAAAGATATTTATTTTAAAATTAATTGGATTACGATTCCATCACGATTCGATCCAATTTGTAAATTTGGAAATCTACTTTGCACCTACAAACAAAAAATCTATTGAAATCAATGTACAAGTGAACCTATACTCTGATATTATATTAAATTGGAATACAAACATTCAAGTATTATATTATAAATTTTGTTTAAAACATTCAAAATATATTTAATTAAATTATTAATTTTATGTGGGATAGTCTATTTGTTCAAGTGAATGGAAAAAAAATACTAAAAGAAAAATCATTTTCTCATGAACTGTGAAGATTAAAATAAAATAAGTAGTCTAATAGCATATTATTTTTCTACCAAATAAACAAAAAGGGGTTTATAAGCCTAATTCGGTTGATCGAAGTGTGCTTCAGAACTAGGCCTAATTCATATCATGTGTCTAGCTGGCACGTTGAAATCTGGGCCCTTTATTTTGGACAATTAATTAGGGGCTTTGGATATGGTCTAAGCTGAGGTAACTCAAGCAAAGAGCCCAATCCATGACCCAAGTCCGAAGATGTGGGTCTAATCATGTGCAACTGTTAATTATATGTTTTTTATTTAAATAATATAATTTTTTTCATAGAATCTGTTAATCAAGAAAAAACATATAAACGTAATACTTGAAAAAAATTGTAAATTATTCAAGAAATTTAAATAAGTCTTTATTTTTTTGTATTCATTCAAGTCCTTATATTTTTATTTTGAACTAAATAAACTTTTATGATTAATGATTGATTAATGACAATTTGTTAAAATACTACTTATCATTTTATATTCACATAACATCGATGTGGAAGATGAAAAATGATATATTAACATGTCACGTTATCATCTATTATGATATATGAACATGATACGTCAATAGCAAGTGAAATGATAAGTGATAATTTGACTAACAACATTTAATCAATCATTAGTTATAAATACTTATTTGACTTAAAATAAAAATAAAAAAAACTTGATTGAACGCAGTAAAAGCATAAACTAATAATTACTAACAACCAAACACTATCGTAAATTTTTTTAATTTTTATTTTTTAGTCCAAGCATTATCCTTTTTTCTTGTAAAAAATAAAAGATAATTTTTTTGAAATTGAAAGAAAAAATAATTAGTGATGTTGGCAATTTAAAAAAACAAAGAAGTTGGCATATTGTCCATCATTTTATATGTCACTTTCATTGCCCTTAGATTGTGGTCCTATCTCAATAAATGATTGAATGAAGAAAAATAAAGAAGTAAAGCATGGGGAAGAACCTAACCCCACCAAAATGTACACCAAGGTTGGTGCTTGTTGTCTTTTGAAAATGAGTTTCCCAACTTTAATAAAAAAAAAGGTGTTTAACATCTCAAATGATAGTTGAAATTCACTCAGAAAAAAAAAAAAACCCCAAACTCACATTCCTGAAACGACATGCTGTATGAACTAACTATAGATTTGTTGGATTCCATCCTTACTTAAGATAGAATAAATATGGGAATTTTAATTATTTCCTTTATCTGTCACCATGAGTTTATATAAATGATTTCTGGCAGATTGTGTTCTGCGTTGATAGATTTGAGTAACATGGCTTTTTTAATCTTTCTTCCTTTCTTCTCCTTCGTATTGAGGTTCACGTGAACATGTTTTCCACTCTCAATCCAAGTTCTTATTCCGTGGTCGGTCCCCACCGTCATTTACCTTGGAGCTAAACAACAAAGACTGATCAGCCACATGTCTGATTTTATACCACGTCGTCCACTCAGTATTATGACTTCCCAAGCCTTCTTGTCAAAGTTTGCCTTTGTTTTTCATTGGGGGACTTTCCACTCCAAGTCAAGCCTAGCCGCGACAGACATGGTTGCATTTTTGACCCTTTGTGGCAGGTGTCATTTGGTCCTTGCACAAGCACCTAGGTGGGTTTTTTCTTTTACTCTGTTCCAAGTCAAATATTAGGTATACCTTATATCACTCCACGAGGTTAGGCCTTCTGTACGTTGAGCCAAGAAAAAGACTTTCTGCCTTTTGTTTCCTTGTTTTCCTATTCGTTATGAAAATATGAAAGTCTTCATCATGAAAATATGAAAGTCTTCGTCTCTCATGTCAAGACCCTCCAACAGAAAAAGAGGGAAGAAATTCTCATGTACAGGAAAATTTTAATGTTTTTTGGGTTTAGAACTGTGGGGTTATAAATGTAAAAGGATTTTCTCTTAGTTAATAAGAAAACAAGAAAAGAAACAAGATAGCAATTTTTACATCTTCTAAGTTTTAGCATTGAATGACAAAGGTTTTGTAGGCAAAATGTTGCAGGGTTTTGCTAATGAGGACATTTTTTGCTGTAAATGAAAAGCTTTGTCGGGAGCCTGGGACTTCACTTTAGCTTCAGGCATTAGCATTTTAAAATTGTGTATTGACCTGAAAAGAAATGTGGTGAGCACTGAAAATTACTAAGTGATAGGCCAGTGTTGCAGTGCTGCAATTCACTTTTGTTCATGATCTTTTCGGATGGTTTAACTGCAAACAATGTACTAATCACCCGAAATTAAGTAATGTACCTTTGGAAATGCCGTACATTATGATTTATTAATTATGTTGTGCTTTAACTTAGCAAACATATGTTCTTTCCCTATGATTTCATGGGTGAAAACCATGCACAAGGGTTGAGAGTTGAAGAAACCTTTTCTGCTACAAAGTTATAGTAACCAGAGAACTCAATTTGTCTCTAAAATCCTCTGTTTTTATTATAATTTTAAATGCTATTTATAAAACCAAAATTTCATAAACTTTTACCATAGGAAAACCAGTTTCTTTTGTCATGGTCTGGCCAGTGGGTTAGTGGCTTTGGCATCTAGTTTGAGATACGACAGAAGAATTTGAAAGTTTTGTGCAGAGAGCACTTACAAACAAGTGGAAATACCCTTATCTCCTTTTTTGTTATCCTTTTTGCCTCTTGCAAAATGCATTCTGTTATTGGATGCCAGCATCAAAATGGAGACTTTAAATGGAGTAGACTTCACTCTTTATAATGAAAGTCCTACCTTGTGGAAGAGCTTTGAATGGAGTGAACATTACTATTTATGAGAAAGGAAAGACACCATAGTCATAATTTCATATCTTACAGTCAGTGCTTTTAGAACAAACATAGGAACAAAATTTTCAATAGTCTTAGCCAGTTCGTTCTTTTGGCCAAACCTTTCCAATAAAAATCCTACATCCTCCATTCAGAAGACAAAATCAAAATTAGGTTGGATATAACTTTGACCATTTAACAGAACTTCTCAGGGAAGCACTTCCCCTTCTCATTCCAGATCAGCTATTTACTGCAGGTACCAAAGAGCAACTGTAGCTCATTTGCCCACTGGCTACAGACATTATTTATGCAATATTCAAGCTTTTTTCAGATCTTGGACAGCCCTTTTTGTCCAGAAAAAATAAAAGAACAAATCTTTGATAACCCAAAAAAAATGGCTTTTCAGTTCACTGCAAACTCACCCACTTTTTCTAACAGTTAACAACTCCCAAATCCAAGTGAACTGTGAAGACTCCCTGCATTCTCAAGGGTCCCATTTCCTGACTTTGCCGCGTGAAACTATTAAAAAAAAGACCCATTTTTTTAAAAAAAAACATAGAACATAGTAAAATATTAATATTAAAAAATGCAAAGCATGGGATCAAGGTTGGACAAAAAACTAAAGTTTCATCATATATTATAATGAGAAAAAGTTGACAAAGCAAGCACCTAATAGTAGACGACTGTCCCTCTGATTTCTTTCTTTTTATACACTCCTACAATTTTTTCCCGAGTACTGTTTTTCTTTTTGCTGCTTTTCCGATAACTGTGTTCCCACAAGAGAAAAGAGCTGAACTCTATCTTTATATGTAGATTCGTTTCTTCTGTGTAATTCTGAACTAGAATTTATATCTTCTGTAGCTTTCTTGAGAATCCCCATAGCTTTTCCTTTTTCACCTTTTTGCTCTCATTCTCTTTAAAAACAACCTTCAAAGTCCAATCTCTTTCCCCTCCCACCTTTACAACTTTGGCTTGTTCATTCCTAGGTAGCAACTGTCGCAAACAACCCCACAATGGATGTAAGTTCTATTTTCTTTTTTCATTTTCTTTGAATCTTGAATCTCTTCTTTAAAGCTAATTCTGTGGTGGGATTTTGTTCTTTTCTTCTTCTTCTTTATTTTTTTTTAAAAATTCTTTAGGATTATTGCAAGAGAAGTGGGCAGATACCGGCATTTGGAGACTGGGACTATGCAAATGAGCTGCCTATAACTCAGTACTTTGAATGTGCTAGACAAGCTGGTTTGATTCGTTTCAGCTCTTCATCAGGAGAATCTAATCCTTATGTCCCCGCTGACTTATACGCTGTTGATTCGAGGAAGCATTCTCGTAATCTTGATCCTCCTAGAAAGGTTGGTTAGCTCCTTTTTTTTTTATTATTATTTTTAATTATTTCCGGACTTTCTCATATTTGTACTGTTGATTTGTTGCTCTCGGCTTCTTAAGTTACTGGAGCAATGTAAAAAAATCCGAACTTTGAAACAAAAGAAAGAATGAGTAACTTCTGGTATATCTGCAGAACTGTTTAACTGTCATTTTTTTGTAGAGTGGGGACATAGAGAAGTAAGTAAAGCACATATCTGTCTTCAAGCCCATTTGTGGCAACTTTTCTTGCAGAAACATGGGCAGCAATGCCAAAGCTGAAATGTTCTCCCAAACGCCTTTCCTGGAAACTGTTTTGCTCTAATCAAGCAATCCTGCAAGAAACTTTTGCCTTTTTTAGTTTTAGATTTTTCATTCTGATAACACTGAACTTCCTTGCAATATACAAATTATTTTAAAAAATCTATACATATAACTGTCTAATTTCCATCAGTCGTACAACATTTATTAGTAAATTAACTTATCTGTTTGTACACCTACAGATTGGTTGTAAAATAACAAATTTGGAGTGATCACGTGAACAAGGCGATAGAGTTAAATTTTGTGTGTTAACTTTGAGGTAAAGAGTGTTCACAATGTAAATGTACGAATGGTTTAGATCAGATAGCTAGGGGTGACGCCGACACAATTCTGAACAGGAGAATGGGAATGCAAGCCAAAGATGTAATTAGATGATATCAAAGAATGGATATTGTTATTATTATGAATGTTGACAATAGTGGTGTGTGTGGTGGCATTTAGCAGGTGAGTAGGGTAAGAGAGAAGCGAGGACTGCACGTTAAGGAGCAAAAGAAGGCAGGGAGAGTTTGTGACGTGACTGAACCGCCACGGAAATACCAGCATCAACATCCCCACCACGTGCCTACTTCAAATAATAACAATAATAACAGTGGTAAGCAACTCAAAAACGATGCCGCGCCTCCCAGGAGACCTCCCAAACCTGTTGATGAAGATCTCTACAAAATCCCCCCTGAGCTCCTCCACTCTTCCAAGCGAGTATGTCCCTTTCCATCTAATTTTCTTCATTCTTTCAATATGGGCTCTTTTTCTTTTATGTATCATATATATATATATATATATATATATATATATATATATATATATATGTATTAAGTCATGATTGTTCAATCTCAAGTCAAATAAAACTGCATACAACTAGAACATACTTAGATTATAATAATAATGAAACTGTTGTTGTAAATCTTATTGGAGTTGTTAATGGAAGTGATAATTAATTAAATATTCAATACCTACCAGTTTACTTGGGATCACATAATAAAGAAACACATTTCAATTCCTCACCTCACCAAATCACCATATTATTGGCGCTTCTGTTTGATTCTGCCATGGACCTTAAAGAGTCATGGTCGGGCACATATTGATTTCTTTGTCAAACCCTAGTCATTTATTCCAATGGGAGGTCTTTTTCCATCCCTTTGAAAACAAACACCTCAAAGCCCACAATCATTACATATATTAATTATAAAGAAGGTTTTTTTTTTATTATTTCTAAGTTGAGGTCTACATTGGGTTGGCTAGTCTGGTCCAGCCAAGGGTGGAAACTTGTTTGAGCCCTTGAATTCTTGAGCCAAGATGATAGTAGCAGGACTGAGAGGCTGCCCATAGTTTGATGGTTTTGGTTAAGCTGTCTGTTTCTGACGAGGTTTATTTGGTTGTTCCATGCAGAAGAAAATGCCAGGATTCTTCTCATGCTTGGTACCAGCTTGTGCAACATGAAGATTCTGAGTTTTGAGCTTGAAGGAAGAAATTTGCTTCTGCTTCTGCCCTGGAATGTTTATATGGAAAAGATGTAGTTAGTGTAGTGATGTTTTCCTTTTTGTTTCATCATGTTTGACTAAACAAAGCTTGTAGTGAGAAATGGCTGTCAAATGATGATTTTGTTCTTTGTTTAATGATGAATTTATAGTAAGCTGAATTATGCATTTGGTTCCACTTGCCTACGTATCCAATTGATTCAACTCATTGAAAAAAACTAATTAATTGAACCCATCATTAGCGATTAAGACTAACAAACTAATTAACTGAGCCAATCCTCTGTTAGAACCGAATATTAACATTTTCCATCTTATAAACTAGTCTAAGTACTTAAGGAAAGCACGCATACTTGTTCGTGTCTTCATGGGTGAAGCTACTTAGGATAGATTCTGCTATTCATTGAAAATAATTATTTGTAATATTTAGATATTTAGTACTTTAATTAATAAATATAAAATTTAGACTTCAAATAAGTCAAACTCTAATTAGGCAAAGGTTTTTCAAATTCTGATTTTGAAGGTATAATATTTTTAAAATTTTTTGAATTATTTAAAAAAATTTAAATAAATCTTTATTTTTTTATTATATTCAATTAAGTTTTTGTATTTTTATATTTGAGTAAATAAATTTTTATGATTAATAGTTGAATAAGTACTATTAATTAAAATACAATTTATAATTTTTTTTTTGTGAATATTGAAGTGACATTGACATGAAAAGTGAAAATATTTATGCAACTTCAATATGTCATATTATCATTTACTATTACGTGTTAACACTACGTAACAATAATTAGTCAATTATTAATTAGATTTATTTGAATCAAAATAAAAATATAAAAATTTGATTAAATAAAATAAAAAATAAAAACTTAATTTTTTAATTAGTTTAGAAAATTTTTTATTAGATATTAGGCTGATTTTGAATAAAAAAAAGAAAAAAGAAAAAGCCAGGTAAGGGCATCCTGCTACAAGAAAAACAGTTCAAACTTCCGGTTCTATATGTCAGTGAAAAAGCCAAAACTAAAGTAATAGAGTTTCATCATCACATTCAGCAGTCAACCAGGTACCCTTCCTTTTCCATTACAAGGATTATTTTCAATTTCAATAACCTTGCATTTCAGTTTCTCACTTGTAAGTGTTGTCCCTCGTTTTATTTTGTCTTTGACCTGTTCGACAAAATGTCTCTAACCAAGTTTACTTCTATAAATACACGATATTAAATCGACCCAAAATTTTTTTCCTTTTCTGCTAAAGGAAGAAATTTATTGAATAAGGCTTTGTTTACGATGTGGGTTTGATAATTTAAAGCGAAAGAAACATGCACATGTAACTTTGTTGCTTTTTTTTTTTAAAATTTTATGTAACTTTGTTGTTGGTTTTTATTCTTGAAAGTGTATTTATTGTTAAAACTATAGAAATACTAATATTTTTAACTTATGGGTATTTATATTTTTACATTTTTGAAGGGAAATTACTAAACTGAAGAGCAAAAGATGGCAGAACTGAGTATCACGAATTACGTTTTTTCGCCTAAGTATGCGATAGTCCGTGTAGCACTTGAGTGCACGTTTTCACGCAAGTCAGTCAATACTCAGTTATATCTAATATAATATTAATAATAACAACAAATCAGACTAAGAGAACCCGCATTAAAATTAAAAGGCATACCGAATGCCATGTATGCAACCACTCAGTCATGAAACGAAAAAATATTTTATTAATATAAAATTAATTACAAAAGGATCAAAACAAGCCATTGTCGGGTCATAGAGGCAGCTCTAGATGATTGCTACAAACATACCTTGACCAGTGAAGCAGCCCAACAATTCGCCGACTGCTCACTCTCTATAAAGAGTTTACTAGATTTTACAAGTATTCTACCAGTAGTTATTACAAAGCTTGAAATGAGGACATTCTTTTCTTAAAGGGTCTTTCTCCTAAAGACTTAACAAGTATTTTTGGAGGTGTCAGCCATTACACTGTTTGAAGGAAGGACATTTCTCTTACAGGTACAAAAAACTCAATCTTATAGATAACTTTACCCTATCATGATTTGATACAAGGTTGACTCATGACATCAAGCCTTGGTATTCTTATAGATATTGTTGATGAAGAATGGATGAGATACCCTACTTGATGATGGTATTGATTATGTTACTTAAAAACCCACTTGCGAATTCGTATATAAATGTTTATGATTAGTTATAGAACCGGGTTATATGTATAGGTCATTTAGTTTTGGTATTCATTATGTTAAAAAAATTGGTTTCAATTCGCATATTTACGTTTTGGTTGTAAAGATTATCGCATAAGATGGTAGTTTAACATTGGTTATAGAAGCAGGTAAATATGCATAGAGATCATGTTTTGTGTTGGTATTGGTTATGTTAAAGTTGGGTTGTGAATTAGTATGCAAATGTTTTAGCTAGGAAGATTATTGCTTAAGTTGGTAGTTAATCATTGGTTATAGAAGTACGATACTCACCCATGCAATGCTTTTTTTTTTAAAAAGTTTGTTTCCTTGAGCAACTTTCTGCTTCTTTCTTGTACTTTCCATGAAAAGCATGAAAGCCTGTCAATTGCATGTTTGCGTGTTGCTTTGTTTTGTTTAGGGGCGAGGAAAGATGATCCTATTTTATTGTAATTCCTTTAAAAGTTCCCTTTTAGCTTATTTTTTTGTATTGTTCCTTGCTAATGCAGATCTTCCACTGCCACCTGTAATGGTTGCTTAAACTGATGATACTGAAGACTCAAGTATGTTCATCAATATTGGATTATACATTCTCTTTTAAGCAACAGCATTATGAAAATGCATCTATCATTTCATTGTGTTGATACTCATGTCTTTTTCCTTCTTGTGACTGAAAATATATGAGTATATGTGGACACAATATATGTTAAAAGTTTTAGTTAAATACAACATGTTTCTGTTGTCAATTCTTATATTGTTTTCCAATAGATTTGATTTATTTACTCTTTTTTTTTTATATTGCTAATTTTCCAGATCAGGAGACTCAGCAAGTGGATGGAAACACCTGGCATGATCTTGAATTAAGTACTCAATGATGGAATTGGTTGCTGACAATGCTTGGTACCCTCATATGACAATGTTACTCCTAATACTTAATGCTTCCTCTATCTCTATCTTAATATGTCGTTGAACTAAGGGATCATTGGATCATGTAAGAAGGTTTGCACATTGGATTAGTAGACAATGAGGCTGTTTATACTTGGCGAATGATTACTCTATGAAGACAACATTTCTTGGTTTATCTTATTCAAACAGAGCAAAAGACAAGTTTAGTTTGTGACTATACACAACTATATCACCTAAGATTGTTTTAGCTATCATGAGCCAATCTTTTATCGGACTATGACAAGGTAGAGTTATTTAGGAGATTGAGTTTTTTGTACTTGTAAGGAAAATATTCTCCTTTTAAACATTATAATAGCTAGTGGTGATATCTCTAGAAATACTTATCAAATCTTTAGGGGGAAAGACCCTTTAGGAAAGGAATTTCCTTATTTCAAGTATTGTAATAGCTATTGGTAAAATACTTGTAAAATCTCGTAAACTTTTTATAAAAGGTGAGCAGTTGACGAATTGTTGGGTTGTCTCACTGGTAAAAGTATGTATGCAACGAACCATCTAGGGCTGCTCCTATGGCCTGATGATGGCGTGTCTTGCTCTCTTTGTACTCATTTTCATATTAATAAAAAAAATTTCTTTTTATAGTTCCAATGGTTGCATGTATGACATTCGGTATGCACTATTATTTCGATATGCGTTGCCTTAACCTAATTTGTGACTATTGTTGACGTTTGTTCAAATCTAGATGAGTTATTGCTTGACTTGCGTGGAAGTTTCCATTCAAGCGCGGCACGAACTATCGCACACTTGAGCGAAGGAGTATAGTCTATGACAGTAGCTGTTGATTGTCTAGCAACAAGGCATTAATTTGAAGGGTGATTTGAATTTACATAGCTGAGTTTACTGCATTTGAGTATTTTAGTTTTTATGCCAACGGAGGTCCAATTTGCTTTTTCTACATTGTGTAGATCACCCTTTTTAATTAGCTATGTTAATTTTAGGTTTTAGAAATTAGGAATTAAATTTAGATTTAGACTTTCAAGGTTTTTTTTTTTCCTAAGGAATTAAGCCATTAAGGTTTAGGATATTTGGCTTTAGGATTTTAACCAACGTCGATTATAGATGCCAACCTGCCTTTGAAAACAAAGTTGCCTTCATTTGGAGGTTTGCTCAACATAGATTCTCCACAAATCCAGTTGAAGCGAGTTCATGCTCTAACTTTAAGTAAATATTAAACCAAACGATAAATCCATGTGGCCATTCTTCATTAAGGTTCTTAGAGCTTCCTCGAAATTTTTCTTGGTTATTGAGTATAAATTTGTTTTTTTTCAAGAAATAAAGATGGTTTTAAAAAGTGATCCGAAGGATCAAAGGAGTAAATGAAGCTTCCTGGATTGGCTTGATAAGTGCAAAGTAGAACTTTTGATGCAATGCAACAATCTCGATTTACAGGGGTGAAAGCAAGGCATCGTTCTATCTTGTTTGAGTGTACTTCTAACCATTTCGTCAAATATCAGGTATTACCAATTTATTGGCTTCGTTGTGCCTAGAAGGATAAATAGGGAAAAAAAACTCACTTGTGGGCTTCTGCTATCCAGTTTTGTCCATTCCGTTTCCAGAGAAAGAGTTTCGAACAAATCCCATATGATTCTTTATAAAACTCCATTAAAGAGGGATAATGGATTTCTAAAGGAAGGTTCATTAAATTTTTGGGCTTTTGTTATCAATAAAAGCCATCTCTAAGCCATTCCCCTCTATTCTTGGGTAATTTTTTTTTCTTTAGTTTAGTTAGTTTTCGAGTGAGGAATATGTTACAGCTTAAGAGTTTAGACTATCTCAACAGGTAAGTCAAATAGTCTAAACAAACCAACAGGTTAGATAGCCCAACAAACCAATTAGAAAGCCCAACTCGCAACATAGGGGTAGAAATGCTCACACACTCCTAACCATTCATTTGGTGCCGCTAGCGGCATCACTAAAACCTGTCTATTATATGTTGCGAGTAATATTATGACCAATCATAATGATTCTTTAGCATATGATCATATTTATCATATGATCATATGATCATATTATGACCAATCATATTATCCTAAACAAACTTGGGAAAGGGAGTTTATGGTAGACTAAAATTGGGATAGCATATGATCATATTAATTGATTTGTGTATAGGATAGGGATATACCTATAGGTCATTTGTAGACAGATTAGAGCTTGAACTTAATGAGTCTATTTTTAATTTCAATTCACATAAGGATATAGTGTTTTAGTTAAAATGAATATTTTTGTAAGATGAGTCAGGAGACCCTTATAAATAATTTAAGACTCTAGGTTAGCAATTCAACCCATTGAAATAAGTTAAGGAAGAGAAGTAAGATTTAGATAAAGTGTGAGAGATGTTTTAATCCTAGGCTCGTTTGATTTAATATTTTCTCAAGTTATTATTATTTTGATTTTTCTTGTTGGTTTAAATTTTAGTTAATTAGTTTTAGTTAATCAATTAATTTTGAGTGTTTAGGTAAGATTAATTTATTCTAATTTTAGTACTTAGTAAAATTTTAGATCGATTCCCTGTGGGATCAGTACTCTACTTGCTTATATACTATCTATTCGATACGTATACTTGCGTAGTAGAATTTTAACTGTCAAAAATTGACAAAACTTTGCTTTGGATTCCTAAAATTTGAACAAATGAATTCATTGACCAACTAATCCTAAATTATTTACAAACCTAGATAAACATGTAAGTAATTTTAAATCTAAAACTTCCACAGAATATTCATCACCAAAAAAATAAATTCACCACTCCTAAACTTAAACTAAACATTGTTCTCAATGTTAGAAAAAATAAAAGAAAGGTTAAGAATATTCCCCAGATAGTTGGATGAATATGAAGAAACTCTAATCCTCTTCCTCATCACCATCTTCCTTTGCACCATTATTCTCTACCTCATTGGCACCCCTAGGAGGATTAGGTGCCAGTGGAAGAGTGGACATGCCCATTCCCATAAAAGCACCATAAGTTTGAAACATGTGATCCATATGTTGATTACATTGGGTCTAATCAAACGAACCACTAGAATTTTGTCTTCCTTGTTTGGGTGTCATTCTCAATTTTTCCATAGTCCCAATTTCAACTTACCATAGAATTATATAGCACAAATCTAAAGAATCTACCATACTAAAAAAAAAATTAAGCATAATGGCTCAAAAATCATTAATACCCAACACAATTTCTCAACAAAATAAATAATGTGAAGCAAGTTAACAATATTTCTTAAAAATAAAAAAAAAAGAAAATAATAAAAATAAGAATAAATAAATAAAATATTAAAACTTACTTGAAATCTTGAGCAAAAGTGTTGAAAATAAATATGGTTAATGGGTATGGAGGAATAAAGATGAAAGGGGAATAATGGTGAGTGGAAGAGTAGAGAAAGACATAAAGTAATGGGTAGGAGAGAAGATAGAAAAGTCTAAAATTTTGCATAAAAAAATGGGACAAAGTTAGAATGAGAGGGGGGTTTATATTGGAAGGTGACGGCTTCCTTGTTATGGTAGCCCAAACAAAGAAAAGAGGGTTTTGTTTGGGTAATGGGCTACCTATTGTTGGCAGCCCACATCAAGAGGGGGCTACGACCGACCCTCAGTGGGAGCTGTGGCCCACGTTACAAAAACCTGCTAGGCTACGACGTTGCTGTTGGAGCGCCACAACTTGAGCTCTAGCAAGTTGTTGGGCTTGGCCTCGATGGTTTCTTCTTTGTTTTTTTTCAAGCAAGGTTGCTGCCTAGAGCTTAATGAGTCGTGGCCCGCGTCAATTGGAGTTTGGGAGGCCATGACCTACCCCTTTCTTTTTTTTGAAATTTTTTTTACATTTTTTTAAGAAGGCTTTAAATGTACTTACAAAATAAAAATGAGGTGTTAATAATTTAATAATTAAATAAATAAATAATAAAAAAAATAAAAGAGAGTAAGTTAAAGTGCTTGGGTTGTCTCCCAAGAAGTGCTTCTTTATAGTCACTAGCTTGATTATAGCACTCATTTCTGCATTATTTTATACGGCTTGAGACTTTCTTTATTGACCTTGATTGTTCTAATAAGCCCACTATAAATCTCGATAACATCATAAGGATGAATCTTTACCATCTTGAAGGTTTTCCCTCAATATGGTTTAAGATTCCATGACAAAAGATGGAGTTGTGAATAAGAAAATACTACTCATCGTCCAACCACAAAATCAAGATGACTGAAAAGTGGTGGTGGTTTTGTCTCAAGAGTTGACTCCTGCTTTGTTGAAGGTGGTGGAATAAGCTTATCTTTACTTCCATTAACTAAATCCATATTACAACAACTATTTGTATAAAGATATTGAGTTGCATTGAACAAATTAAACATTACTTCCTCCTCTTCAACTTTGAGAGTTATTTTGTCATTCTTCACATCAATAATTACTCTAGTTGTAGCTAAGAATAATCTTCTCGAAATAAGAGGAATTTCAGCATCATCTTCATCTCGAGCACAACGAAGTCCACCAGAATGTATAGATGCCCAACTTTAAGTAAAACATCCTCTATAATCCCAACTGGGTACCTGATTGTTCTATCTACTAATTGCAAGGTAACTATAGTAGGTTGTATCTCTTTAAATCCAAGTTTTTTGGCACTTGACAAAGGCATTATTGAAACACTAGCACTCAAATCACACAAAGTTTTAGAAATTTTAAAACTATTAATAGTGTAAGGAATAGAAAAACTCCCTAGATCCTTAAGCTTTGGTGGAGGCTTATTTTGGATTATAGGACTACACTCTTCAGTAAGTGCAATTATCTCAAAATCTTCCAATTTCCTCTTTTTGGTCAAGATGTCTTTCAAAAATTTAAGATAACTTGGCATTTGTTTTAAAGCTTCAACAAAAGGAATATTAATGTGCAACTTTTTAATTCCTCAAGAAATCTTTGGAATTGTTTGTCAAGTTTTTGCTTTTAAAAACGTTGAGGAAAAGGTGGTGGAGGTATAGGAGTAGCTTTTAATTGTGATATTTCTTTTGAATTTTCAACAAAATTTTCAACCACAATTTCTTTTTCAGCATTTTTTTCAATTTCTTTCTCATCAGATTGAATGAAATTTCAAAATTTAAAGCTTTATTACTGACCTCTTTTTTTATTACGGAGAGTGATTGTCATACAATGTTCCTTACATTCTCTTCTTGGGTTGGGTTCAGTATCACGTGGTAAGGTACCATGAGGTCTAGTATGTAAAGCACTGGCAAGTTAGCCCATTTGTGCCTCAAGATTTCTAATTGAAGTTGCTTGATTTTGAATGGAGGTATCAATTCTTGTCATAAATACATCAGTCTTTGCCCTGAATTGCATGAACATATCCTCCATTGAAGGCTTTTTCTCTGGCATGGGGGCTCTAAATGAAAATCCAGAAGGAAAGTTTAACTTAGATGCTGATGAAGACCCTTAGCTGTTATTCTATGAGAAATTACAATGATTCCTCCAATCAGAATTATAAGTGTTAAAATAGGGATTGTTCTGTTGCCTATTGCCAATAAATTGACAAGACTCAGAATAGATGGGACAATTGTCATTGGAATGTCTTTCCCCACAAAATTTACGAGTCATAAAGGAATTCTGAACAACATTAACACTTAGCTTATCTATTTTCTTCATGAGGGAAGCCAATTGTGTAGAAACAGTGTTTGTTGCATTTAATTCATGAATTTTAGTAATTTTTCTTGTACCCAATCTTTCATATGGCCATTGATAATTATTGGAAGCTATCTTTTCAAGTAAATCCTAACCCTCATCAATGGATTTACTCATCAGTGCACTTTCAACAGTAGCATCAATGGTAGTTCTAAAAGTGTTGGTCCCAAATAAATGTGTTAGAGGGGAGTGAATAACACTTTTTGGCTCTTACTAAAATTGGCTCCAAATTGGGAGCAAGTTGAAGATCAATAATGACTAATTCGATGGAGGATGAAGGAATGATTTAAGAAAGAATGAAAATGAAACATAAAACAAGGTAGACAATACTCAACAATTTATAGTGGTTTGGTCAAAGACCTACATCCACTATCTTGATTGTTCAATCAAGGATTTTCCAAACAATATCACTAAAAACGGTGGAATTTCCAAACTCCCACTAAGTTTTTACAATGACTTTTCACAAGCTCAGCCACAACCTTTAACAATGGTTTTTCACGAAATCAACCAAAACCCAAAACTAACTTTTCATAGGCTGAGTTATAACCTATACACCCAATCAAGCTAACCTAAGCTTAAATAAACCCTTTAAAGTGACTCGCTCACTCTTAAGTATTCAAGGAGAAAAGAAATAAGGATATACCTATCATCACTAACCTGATCTGAATGGTACAAAGTGAAGTGATTATCTCAATTACAAAGATTGGAGTGAAGTGCAGAAAATATGTAGAGAATTTTTGCTATTTTTGAGCATTTTTTGTTCTTGGAAGCCTTGGATATACTTCTTAGCTGTTGGGGAGGGTTTTTATATTTGAAAAATCAACTTTGATGGGTTTTTGACAGATTCTGACCGTTGAAAATAGTTCGAAGACAGTTCTATCAGTTATTCTGTCTTCTAGCATTAAATTCAAATTTTCTGATAGAATGCTTTTGGTCGACTAATTATGCTTCTTAGTCGATTAAGTTGTCTCTGTCTCTGAATCCAATTTTTGGCAATAAGCTATTAGTCGACTAACAATACTTCTTAGTCAAATAATTCGTCTCTGTCTCTAAACTAGCCATCTTTAATCTTGAGTTTTAGTTGACTAACTCTCTTTTTTATCCAACTAAGAGGCTTCTATTTTGTGGCTCAATTTTAGCTCCTCATTTTTATGAGATTTGATGTTTGCTTTTTAGTGATCAATTTATTATTGGCATACATTTTTCATCCTGCACATTCAAGTAGCATAGTTAGACATAAATCAGTGGGAATGTTTTATTATCATAAAAAACTAATGGAGCTAACAAAAACGTCTCAGCAAACCATTATAAAAAGTTTGAACTTGCAACCACTTAGGTAATCCATAGTGAGGACACCTTCTTATCAAATTCTTATACCTCTCCCAAGCTTCATATAGTGAGTCAGAATCAAATTGCATGAAAGAAGTGATATCATTCTGCATCTTTACTAACTTAGTAAGTGATAAGTATTTTGCTAAGAATCTTTGAGCCAAATCATCCTAAGTATTAATGGAACCAGTATGAAGCGAATTTAACCAATTCTTTACTTTATCTCTTAATGAAAAAGGGAAAAGCCTCAATCTTTTGGCATCATCAGTAACACCATTAGCCTTGAATGTATCACAAATTTTCAAGAAATTTACAATATGAGCATTTGAAACAACAGTCTGAAACATCTAAATGATTGATGGCTTAATTTCAAAGTTGTTGGCTTGAATAGGAGGTCTTCGGATACTAGAGTGGAGATTTCTACTCGTGGGATAACATAATCCCTCAAAGACTTGGTTTCTTCCTCTTGTTGATTAGCCATTGTTTTACTTGGAGTAGAAATTTTTTTTATTTTTCCTCCAAAGTCTTTGAAAAGTCTTTTCAATTTTTGGATCAAACCGAACACTTTTCAAATTTCGAGCTCTTCGCATACAACGACCAAAAGTATCTGAAAAATTAAAGAAAAGAAAAGTCTAGATTAAAATTAAGAATGCTTGGTATTAATATTAACAAGAAAGAACTAAAAATCACCTCTCTAACAACGATGCAAAAAACTTGTTGTTGATTTCTAACGCAAATACACGTATTGTTAACAAGTAATATAATAATTAAATAAAGTGTTGTTTCCACTGAGAATTGTTTTAATTCCTATTGTTAACTACTAAAATTATAACACCTTAATTTAATCCAAACAACTAAAAATTAAATTGAAAAGGAAAAATAATTTTAACAAACTAATGACTAAAACTACTCTAAATTAACTAGCAAAATTATTTTATTAAACCTAAGTTTATGATGTCTTTCAATATTTCATCTGATTATTATCTCTCTCTTAACTTAACTTAATGGATTAAGTTGTTAACCTAGAGTTTTAAATTATTTATAAGTCTTAGTCGAGTTTCTTATAAAAATACCTCTTTCAATTAATTTACTATATGTCTATGCAAATTAAATTGAAGAAAGATTTATTAAGTTCGTTCTTTAATTTTGGCTACATATGGCTTATAGGTGTATGTTTACCCTATATGCAAATTAAACTACTTAATCAACTAAGTGTATTCGATCATATGCTATTCTGTTCTAGATCTACCTAAATCTCCTTTGTCAAGGTTTAACTTAGGTTTTCAATTCAATCTAATTCGTGATTAGTCAATTAGAAGCATTAAGAATAGAATAAAATAAACAACTAAATCCATCAAACATAAGCAAAAGAGAGATAAATAAATCATACTAAGTATTGAGTTCAACCATAATCTTAGATAAATGAATTAATTCCTCATCAAGTCACACATCATCATCAAATAAAGTTTAAACATTAAAACTAAACCAAGAAAAGTAAAGAATAAAGAAACTCCAAGAGTGAAACTCTTGATCTCCAAAGTTTCTTGAATCCTTCAATTTCTTTTCAGCTCTAATGAGACTTTTCTTTCAACGATTTTGTGGCTTGAATCTTAACTCTCAATCTGGTGTTTTATTCCTTTTTCGAAAAGTTTTTTTTACAGGGCTTTGAAGTTAGACCCAGTTGAGTGAAGAAAGAAGTCCATTCTAATCAGAATTTCCTCATCAAACTATGTGAGCCGCGGCCTTTACCATTTAAATAGCAAAAATCGTAATTGCTTTAAGATTATTGCAGTGCTTTAACTTCAACAAGATGTTTGGCCATCTTGCAGGCTGAACTGGGTGAGGTGGTAAACATAAAAGTTGTATTTTTTTCTCTTAGCTTTCCAATGGTTTAAGAATCATCTTATTTGGAGTTTTGTAGAGAGAGTTATAGTCAAAATATTGAAATATATGCATAAAAAATCTACACCTTAAAATTGCTCTACTTCTTTCGTTCAAATTCCTCATTCATTGAACACTTACAAAAGCATAATAAATCAATAACAATCTATCTTAATTACATTAACATCAAATTAAGTATAAAATTAACTAAGATTAGATTGACTCACCTAAATTAACTAACTTAAAATTATTAAATAAAACTTATTAATTTCTATACATTACTACGAGAACTAAGCTAAATTGCTATTAAAATTAAATCAAATAACTCTATATCAAAGAGTTATCACATAACCATATATATATATATATATATATATATATATACTATATATTATATATATATATATATANTTTTTCTTTCTCGCTCTTCCTCAGCTGCCTCTCTTTCAATTTCCTCAGCTCAACTATCAAAGGGTGGTGGTAGAACAGTTGAATTTGACAATGAAAAGTATCGAATTTGGAGGTCCTAGGCCAGAACCCATAATTAGACCTAGCAACCGAAGGCTAGATCCAACTGCAGGAATCACCATTGTTAGATCTAATTGCAGGAATCATTGATTTAGTGCCTTAATGGCCAGATCTGACCATAAAGAGCGTTAGATCAACATTCTATTATGTTGGTCACATTTTCGATGGTCGGATAAGAAAAGAAAATAAAAAAAGAAAAAAAATTTAAAATAAAAAATTTTAAAATTTTAATTATAAATTATAAAAAAATTAAAAAATTAAATTAAAATTTTAATTATAAATTTTTAATATTTTAATATTTTAAAATAAAGATTAAAGAATAAAATAAATTATCATATTAATATTTTAAATAAGCTATACATTAGCAATATTTAAAAAATAAATAAATAATCATATTAAAAATTTAAATAAAAATTTATTAATTTTTTATAAATTATTAAAAATAAATATTTTAAATTAAAAATTAAATATTATAATAAAAATATCTTTTTTCTTTTTATCATTAATTTTTTATAATTTAAAATTATTGTTACCAACTAAACATTGAAATGAATTATAATAACAATTCTTGTCTTATTTCATGATATAAATCAAATTATATAATAATTATTTTATTATATTTTTAGCTAATTTTATTTCTCTCGACTTCATCCTGTAAACCAAATGTGATTGGGACCATTCCTTTTATATTGCTGGTTAAATTCGAAGAAAAGCTCCACACTTTTCAAGGACCTCTTAACCAAAGCAAACTCAAAAATATTGCTTTAGACATTGTCTTCATAACGCACCAAATACATCATATTCACATGAAATTGACATCATTTGTTGTCTGCTCGCCCTGTCTTAGATCACAACAAAATTATGATTCCTTATTAAAACATCCATGCTTCAACCTGATCCCACCAGACCAGCGAAGGACGCACCTTCATGTTTAGTTAATAAATGTTTATATATTGTTTAGAAACCGAACATGTCTTCTAGCAAGCAGTTGTTCGCATTTTCTAGTCTACCAGATTCGTATAGGTTTATGACAGTCCATCCTCAAAACCACTTTATCTGTCTCTAAAACCAATTAGCTTTCGTAATCGGATCCTTTAGATGATGTTCACTTGCTGTCCTTTTTGGCGGAAACATTCAAAGTTAATATAAGATACATGCCAGAAAGTATGTTAGCTTTGGGGTATATGTCCGACATCGGCAGTATGGGTTAGATACGGGGCAGCCCAATAAGTTCAAATACCTAAAGCGAAATATTCAAATGAGGTTTTTTTTTATTGAAATTAAAAAAAATTATTAAAATTTTATTCTTCTAACTTTTCGATATGTAAAATTTTTAATTAAACTTTTATAATCAAGTTCTTTTAATATTTTTTTAATTAATAATATAACCAATCTATTTAATCTTTCTTGAGACATTATTGATTTTAAATAAGATTTTATTAATTTTAGTTTTGAAAAACTTCTTTCTCCTGAATCAACACTTACTGAAATTGTTAACATTATTCTAAAAGCAAAAATCTGTAAATTAAAGTAAAAAAATATGTAAATATTAGAATAATAGTACTTAATTCTTGAATGCTTATTGCAAACTGCAAGTGAGATTCACAGCTTTATGAAGATAATAAAAGAACAAACTTCTTGTGTATTTTTTAGAGAAAAATTGAAGTTAAAAGAAGAAAGAGCAAATGAGAAAATGAAGATTTCAAAAGTAGATATTATACATTGAAAAAAAAATTAGTTTTATATATAAGAAAAAGATAACTGTTGGAAATCATTAAATGCGTTGATTGGAAATAAGAAAAATAAGTGAGAAAAAAATAGCTGTTGAAAATGATTAAATACATATGATTGTTAGTTTATTGAAAATAAGAAAATATAGTTGAGAATTAATAATATTTTAAAAATAAAAAACTAATAGAAAATTGAGATTTATTAAACACATAATTAAAAAAGTAAAAAATAATTTTATTAATTATTTTTTATTTTTATATATTTTTAATATAATTAATTATATTATAATTATTACAAAATTATAAATCTTTTCTAAAATTGGAGCCTTTTCAAATTGGAGGCCTAAAACCCTTGCTTAGGTGGCTTCACCCAAGGGCCGGCCATGATACGGATATTTCAAGGAAAATGAAAAATCCAAGCAACATTGACCAGAAGTGAAAAGTTACTTCCCGGAATCCTCACACATGCTTCTGGAATTGACAGTTGCGTACAAATTTTTACCCAAGAAAGAAGCTATTAAACCATTATCAATCGGGTATCTGATTTACTGTTAACAAGTCATGGTCAATTGAGTTGAATAAATGAAGGTGGACTACAGAAGGAGGGTAGGAGTTTATGACCAGGCATGCCAATGATGGAAACAATGCAAGAATGAATGCTGAATATTTCAGGAACTAGAATAACTTGTCAAATGTACTCAAGACAGCCACCAGCTGTGAAAAGCTAATGCATGTTAATGAATAGTTGTCACCGACAAACGATGCTTAAGAAAGGAAGAATGCTCTGATAATGACTGATATTTACACTACCCAATACCGGATGCAAGAAGTTCTTGCGCTTGTAAAAGTTCTGATTAAAAATAAATCATATAGATATTGGTAATCTTTGCCTGTAAAAGTGTGTTAGTTGTTCAAAATGTCATTTGTTTAAGCAAATTCCAAAGCTGATGGTGGAATGCTAAAATTAAGGGAAAAAAATGCAGACGATGGAATTACAACTCAGTGCATGATGTATACACTGGATTTCAACATCAATTACCACTTTTTCAATTTCTTTATTGTTATTTTGAACATATACTTTTATCGACGTCAATTAAATTGATTTTTTCGGTATCAAAGACAAAAGATAATAAAGTAGCATTTAGTATGAAGATTGTGTAATTACATTCTTACAATGGATACATTGCAGTGTTTGTTTTGAAATATACCAATTTAATATAAAATTATAATACAATCACATTACAACTTCTTGATATAATGTGATTACACCAAAAAATCAATGCAATCTCAAATTGCAACTTACTCTCTAATGTTATCAAACTTAATTTGACATTTTTACCCTTCTTCATTGGAAAAAATATCAAAAATCCCTTTTAACATAACTCACATTTTTTGATTTGACATATTTAAGTATTATCAAACGAATAAAGGAAGTCCAGTATGGTGAATCAATATAATAATTTTTTTGATGAATTTAAATATATTTATAATAAATATAACCAAACATAACATTTACAATTCATATAAGAAAACAGACAAATCAATCAATAAAATTTCAAAACTTAATTTTTATTACTTTAAAAATTAAAAAATTAAAAAATAATTTTAAATATTTGAAAAAAAATCATAAAACTTCAAAAACATAAAAATATTTTTTTTATTTTTGAAAATTCTAAAAAAATTAGAAAAATCCAAAAATAATTTTTAATTGTTTAAAAAATTCTAGGACATAAGGATCGATACTTTTCATATAAAATTCCTTTTCAGGGCATTCTAGGTACTAAGTAGCGATACCCACAAAATAGATATTGATTTTTATTAAGTAGAATTCATTTTGACTGTTAGGTATTGATTCCTTCTTAATAGAAGGTTCTTTTTCCAAAACACACCCAATATGCTCTCTCTTTCTACTTACTTCCAAATAAACTTAATAGTTTATAAAATATAAATTTTCTAAGCAATAAATTAAAAAAGGTTTGAAAACATTTATCAATAACTCACCAGACTAAGTTCTTTTTCTATCCTTATATGAAAATTAGGGTTTCAAAGTTTTATTGTTTTTCTGTAAAAACAACATAAACCAAGTAAGTATCAATTCCATGTTGGCAGTCAAATCAGGCTATATTGTTGATATAAATTAGATTACATAAGGAAATGGAAGGGAAGGGAAGAGAGTAAAGAATTCATAACGAATCAGATATGCTAAAAAGTACAACTTTCACTGGATGATAAACCTTTCTATATCCTTTGCTAGCTCATCTATAAGCCTCATTTGGACTAAAACTTCCCTGACATGAGTATATAAGAATTTGTATAGGCATGTAAAAATTTTAAACTAGTAACTGAGCTTGAATTGGTGCATATTATGTCAAATGAAAAAACATAACGTCCAAAAATGAATTCTGTTTTGGTTTATTTCCTCAAGCTCTGTATAGCTGGAAAAACTTTATGTATTTTTTTAATGATGCCACTAGCCTTCCTTCTAGCCCTTGTAGTCCCTGTATCTACAATTTCAGCTAAGGTATGCTTTTTAATTTCTTCTGCCCTGATAACCATCAGCATAGTCAAATCTTTCAAACACACATTGTATAAGATTGCAACACAATTTTCTTTAGCTAATTTAGAACTGCTATCCCTTATGATTTGAACCAACCAACGCAAAGTATCAAGATCTCCAAGTTCTTCAACAACATTTTGATCTGTAGATAGTAGAGCAAGAAGGCTCAACAACTCATCAACAAATATGCCATCCTTAATCTTCTGCAACATTACCTTCACTATCCCTATTTCAATAAACTTTGCTCTATTCTCAGATACAATACATAGGCTGAATATTGCTGAGGCAGCATCGATCATTGCCAATGGATGCCTTTCATGTAAGAGTTCGAGGAGAGGCACAAGAGCACCAGAATTTCCAATGATGAACTTGTTTGAGTCGAGCGCACATAATGAGAATAGAGCAGCTGCAGCATTTCTTCTAGTTTCAATGGTTCCAAACTTCATAGATTCAATAAGCACAGGGATGACAATAGGATTTTCTGCTATGAGTTTCTTATTGTTTCCATGAATTGAAAGGTTTAAAACTGTTGTGATCAAATCCTCCTGGACACTAGGGTCTAACTCAACCTTGCTTTGTAGTAGTGGACTGAGCAGTCTAGAGATGGCATCAGTAAACTCGCAAAAAACTGCGCGATATGATCGTGTGGTCTTTGTTAGTCTCCGAAGCTCTTTAGCAGCTTCTTTCTGATCAGAAATGGAAGAAGACATCCTTTCAAGCAATGAGTTCAAATAAATTTGGTCTACCTCAGTATTCATATTTCCATCAACATCCTGATAGGATTTTGGCAGTGCAATGCCACGTTGTATGCGCCAGTCTGAAATCAATTCTCGCACCAAATAGTTAGGGGTGAGGATCGTGTGGGAAAGGACTTGTTTGGACAGAGGGCATGTTAGGTTACCTTCATTCAACCACTTCTGGATGTGTGGCCTATCAAAAGTCTGAAAATCAACAAGATATTGTTAATGCAGATGATTGAGAACCAAAAAAAAAAAATCAAGAATTAAATATGACAATCTCTCACAAAAAAGGTAATATTTAGGCTCAGATTATTTTATTGAAATGTAACCAGCTAAGAAACAAATTTTTTTTTTTGAGAATTTCAGCCTAATTAAAATCATGAATGTCTGCCGGACAACAAATTCATTTCCTTCTAAAATGAAGGATAACTCAATATTTGAAAATCTTTACAGCATGTTACGCGAGAATAGTTAAGCCATTCCACCATATTCTTCAAGAATTTTTTATTTTCCATTTGGTCTGTTTTTGGAGGGAGGGATATCCATTCTTTGGAATGGCTATTCCTTAAAATCTCCTAATTTTTATTATCCACCACCCATGGTATTAAAAATTCCACAGTAAATCTATTTTAAAAAATTACGAACTTAGAGCTATGAACATTTTATAATTTTCTTCTCATCTTTCCCTTTTTATTTCTTTCTCTATCCATTCTTGCCTCTCATCTTCTCTCTCTAAATTTCCTACCCGACAACCGGAGGTCGATGGCCGCGATAGCTTCATTGGCAGGCCAACGGAGTAGAAGAAAGGAAAATGTTAAAAAAAAAAGAAATTCAAAATAAAAAATTTTAAAATTTTAATTATAAATTTTTTAAAATTAATAATTAATAATGTTTTAATCCTAATAATATTTAAATTATAAATAAACTATTAATAATTTAAAAATGTTATTATTTAAATTATTAAATTATTAATAAAAATAGAAATTAAAAGATTAAAAAGTGAAAAAATGCAAATAAAGAAAAAATAAAAAGAAATTAAACAAAAAATTCATATTAATATCTTAATAATAAATTTTTAAATTTTTAATGAAAATAGAAATTAAAAGATTTAAAAAGAAAAAAAATTTATTAAATTATAGCAAAAGGTAATTTGTTTCTTTTGGTATAAATTTTACTAAATTATATTAAAATATATTTTTATTTTTGATTAAAATAAATTTTATTATAATAAAAGATAATTTTATCATTTTATTATTTATTTTTGAATCATTTTAAAACTATTCTTTTTAACTTAACATTGAAATGAGTAATGGTAACAATTTTTAACTTATTTCATTTCACAAATCAAACTATATAATAACTATTTTATTTTATTTTTATTTTATTTTTTTTTACAAAATAATTATTTTATTCTCTTTCACGGACTAAATGTACTCCCAATCAAATCAGAAAAACAAAACATAAAAAATAATTAGCCACAGACAAAAAAAACTTTAATATGCAACGAACCAGCCAAAATTCAAACAGTCTTAAGCTGATAAAGAAAAAGTAAAAAATGTCGATCTTTAAAGCCTAACCTGGCCAGAAGCCAAGATAACAGGATCACCCATTCTTTCACCTGAAAGAGGACACTTGAATTTCTCAGGCATAACCGCATCATCCACTCCAAGGCCCACAGGTTTTTTCAGCTTCAATTCAGCTAAATTACACAAGATTCTTGTAGCTTCAATTGTTTTCAATCCGATATCTTCTTCTTCAAGAATCGTCTTCACCACCCTTCCTAGTTCCTTCTTTAACTCTGTTTCTTCCCCTGCAGCTGCTGACTCTGTCTTAGCCATTGAAAGAAACTAGGTTCTTTGGGAATAGAAAGGGACAAGATTTTAATAACCACTGAAGGAAAAGGAGGTTGGATTGTTTACGAAGAGTAAGGAAAAGAAATGTTGAAAACGGAGATGGTTTAATGGATTTTCTTGTACGTTCTTTGTACTTTGCTTAGCAACTTCCTCTGTTTTGGCGAGTAATTTGTGGTGGCGCCGATTAAGGTTGACTTCACATGAGAAGATCCTTACTGTGGGAGTTTTTTCTTATTCTTTGGGTTGGGTAGGACGATTTTTGTTTTCTGGCACCTCTTCTAGTTCATGGTGCTGTGCTGCCAATTTCTTTTGGGCAGATTCTTTTTGGTACAAATGTACAGGTTCCATCCAGCCTAGGCAACTATTATGCCACCAAGAGTCTTTTAGGCAATTAAGACTAAAGACTTGAAGTGGCAGGTTGAAGGCTGGCTCAATAAAACTTCACCTTTCAAGAAAAAACTTCCTCTGTTTTGGCTACTGAAAAAAGAAAAATAGGTTATTGGTTCTCGGAGTAAAAAAAATATACAATATTTAAAAAAACTCTTAAATTATTTTAAAAAATTTAAATGAATTTTTATATTTTTATTACTTCAATTAAATTTTTGTATTTTTATTTTAAATCAAATAAGTTATTGACCTTTTATTTTGAGTCACATAAATTTTTATAACTAATAATTGATTTTGTCAAAATGAATTGTATGTAGAAATGTCAATATGAGCTAACCTGACCCAATCCAACCCAAACCCTTGTGAATTGAAAAAATATAAGTTGAATCGAATCAGCTCATATTTTATATGGGCTATCAAAACCCCACCTAACCCACCCTTTGCTATCCCATGGATTGATTCTTTTTTTTCAAAAAAAATATTTTTATAATTTTATCTAACAAACTCTCTATCAATAAAATTTAGAAATGACATCATCTAAGAGAAATATATAAAATGAGCAATACAATTTGTAATTAAATTATTAATTTTATATAGCTAAATATATAAAATTATTAGTTTTTTTTTCTTTAGGTCCATAGGACTAGCTCATCCCAACCCGGGATAACCCATTGATTAGATGAGTTGACCCATTTAGGCTCGATTCTAATATGGGTCTAAATTTTCAAACCCAACTTACCCTACTTTCAATAAAAATGAGCTGCCCTAATGGATCATGTCTATTTTTGACAAGTCTAATCATATAATATTGACGTGATATATTATTATATCATAATTGATAATGATGTGACATGTTGACATATTATAATTAATGATGATATGATATATTAATGTAGCATGATAATATGATCATATAGTATTTTTCACTCTCCATATTAACGTCATATAAATAAAAAATGACAAGTGATATTCTTACTAATAGTAATTAATAAACCATTAGTTATAAGGGCTTATTTAATTCAAAATAGAAATACAAGAATTTGATTAAACACAATAAAAGAATAAGGGTTTATTTAATTTTTTTTTAAATAGGTCAAGAGTTTTTTTAGCACTATGCTAAAAAATAAAACTTTTAATGCTCAATAAAAATATAAAAGTAGGATTCTATTTGGGAAGAGAGAATAAAAAGAAAAGATTGAAAATTGGAGTGAATTTTCTTATTGTTTAGGGCGAGGATAGTGTGGGAAGGACCAAATTGCGTAAGATCAAATTGCACGTGATGCAAAGTACAGGGATTAAATGAGAGATTAAACAAAACGTTATATTATAAAGACTTTCGATATTTCTGTGTACTTTGACCAAGAAAAATCATAGAGGGAAAAAAAACTATAGAAACTATAGTCCAATATAGGCTATTGCATTATAAACATGATCCATTATTTCTCTATTGCAATCATGGCACTAAGTTGCTAACTTTTATATTTTATGACATTTTGAGTACTTGAGAGTTGAAAGCCAAGTGCTGAGAATAATGGTCTACCAAAAGCTTTCGAGCTGAGCTAAGGTGGTGCAATTAGGGACTTTAATTTTTAATTTTTTTTATTATATATATAAAATATATGATATATAAGTTTATGAATTTATATGATTACTCTTTAATTACTTTTTATGCGAAATTTTAAATCCATCAACTAAAAATTTATTGTAAAAAAAAAATAACTTTTTGGGAGATACTTTGATAAAATGAAATAAAAAGTGGGAACAAGAAGTAAATTTATATATATAAAACAATCTTTATTGTTTATTAAAGCTTAATCAAAGTACTGATATAAATTTTTGTCATATGTTTGGGGAGACCAAAGGTAAAAAAGGAAAAAAAAAAAAGCAAAGAAAAGAGAAGATATTACTTCAACAAGTGACATTCAATTAAGGGGGAAAGCTTAATTGTCTAAAACGCTATATTCAATTTTCTTGTCAAATTCCACAACCTTTAGCAAAGTCTGCTCCAATTATAAGGCCGAACAAAGTTGTTGCCAGATGTCATGCCTTGCCATCTACAAGTAAAAACATGAGTTGTAAGTAAATTGCAATCGAGATGGCATTTAGCAAGAGTATGTGATGAAGGCTATCTCAATGCTATCTCAAATAGTGATCCTAGTAATGAAGGCTATCTCAATTAATGATTCTAATTTGTCGTGATTGATATGGTGAAGATCATTTCAATTGATATGATTTGGTTAACTTGGCTATTCTAATTGACGTAGTGATTGTACTTGTAATTTTTCTTAATTATAGGCTTGGTCTTATAACATTAGCTTGATCTAGGGAATTCTTCTTTATTGCATAGATTATTTTTCCTTTTGTATTGACAATGAAACTTGTATATAAACACCTAGTGGCTTCTTAATAAAATCATCTAAAGAGTATTCAAACTCTTCATGGTATCAGAGCGGTTTGCAGACAACCTAGGTTAAATTTTTTTTTTATGGCTGATAAGGGTGAAAGAGGAGTAGACAAGGGCAACATGAGCTTGGTACCTACCATAGGTGTGAATATGTCGAATAACACCTTGGTCGATACCAAATCACCTTATTATCTATATTCCTTTGATCATCCTAGGCTAATATTTGTCACCCATCCTTTAAGCGAAACAGGAGACAACTATTTCACTTGGAGGCGTAGTTTTCTCAACGCCATCCAATGCAAAAAAGCAGGATTCGTGGATGGAACGATTTCAAAATTGGAAGTCAATTCACCAGAGTTTCAAGATGGGGTACAATGTAATGCAATAGTATTATCCTGGCTAATCAATGTTCTTTACAAAGAATTGCAGGGTGGAGCAGTACATGCAAATAATGCAAGTAAGTTATGGGCAGACCTTAAAGAACGGTTCACTCAAGGCATTACTCTTAGAGTTTATGAACTCAATCGAGCCATTGCACTCTTACAGTAAGAGAAAGTTCTAGTATCTTCCTATTATGGAAAATTGAAAGCACTATGGAATGAAGTTCAAACCTTTCGACCTTTACCTGTTTGTTCTTGTGGAAAGTGCACTTGTGGTGTGACAAGGCAAATGCAAGAGATACGCGAGGAAGAGAAAGTATTCGACTTCTTGATGGGGTTGGATGATAATTACATAACCGTTAGGTCACAAGTTCTTAGTATGGAGCCCTTGCCTACCATTGGACGAGTCTATGAAATAGCAGAACAAGAAGAAAAACAGTTAACGGTGGTTGCTTCACGAGCCATGATGCTCGAAGGAACAACCCTGATGGTAAGAAATCAAGCCACCGGTAGTGCATGATGTGGCAATAGACTAAAGGTTGAGGATCAACTAGTTGATCGACGCAATGAACAGCGAGATCAACGTAGTGGTGAAGGTTCCCATTCTCGTTGCTCACACTGTGACAAGATCGGCCACACCCATGATGATTGTTATGAGATTGTTGGTTACCCAACAGATTAGCAAAGAAAATTGAAAGTTGGAGGAGACGAAGCACATGTACGCAGTGATAAGGGGCCAAGAACTTCGGCAATGCCAACTGGCACGAAAACTCGTGCTTTCTTGGCTAGGTCAAAGACAGGCACGTTTCAAAAGTCTTCTTCACTTGTTCTTGGGTAACACAGGCTCATATCCAGCAACTAATAGACCTTTTGGACTGACAATTAGACAATAGCAATGGGCCAGTAGTCAACATGGCCTCAAATGCGAACTTTTCTGGTAATTCTTCTAGTAAGAAAGACAATTCGTGGGTAATTGATACTGAGGCCACAGATCATATTGCCCATCAAATCAACAGTTTATCTGACATGGTTGAAAATCCTGATATTCCACCTGTTCAAATTTCGAATGGTGACACTATATCAGTTCATGCTTTGGGACGAGTGAATCTTGGGCATAACTTAACCTTGGAACAAGTTTTGGGTGTACTCGTATTTTGTTTTAATTTACTATCTATGAGCAAAATAACTCGTGACTTAAACTATCTTTTCATTTTTTGGATCTAAATTTTGTGTAATACAAGACTTACACTCGAGGAAGCCGATTGGAGTGGGTAGAGTGCGGAACGGATTGCACCACTTGGAGCTAATGAGGGTGGGCAAGGTACTTTTGGCTAAAAGCAAGGATACTAGCAAAGATACTGCGATTCTGTGGCATCATCGATTAGGGCATATTCCTTTGGTTTGCCTTTTAGTGGTTTCGAATTTATCTATTAATTGCATTAGAAAAGACAATTTTCTTTGTTATGCATGTTGTAGGGTAAGACAAACTAGATTACCTTTTCCGAATCATAGGAATAAAAGTCAGCATGCTTTTGATTTAATTCACTGCGACATTTGGGGTCCTTATCACAGCGTATCTTTTTCAGGATCACACTATTTTCTTACTATTGTTAATGACTATAGCTAGACAACATGGGTTTTTCTCATGAAGCAAAAATCAAAAACTGGAAATCTCTTACTTTAATTTTTTCAGTGGGTCAAGACACAGTTCAATACACAAGTAAAGATACTGCGAATAGACAACGGGATGGAATTTAAGCATGAGGATTTGGTGGACCATTACTTTGAAAATGGTATGGAAAGATAAACCAGTTGCACAGACACACCTCAACAAAATGGTATGGTGGAACGCAAACATTGTCATCTTTTGGAAGTGGCTCGTGCACTTTGATTTCAAGCTAATCTTTCCATTACTTTTTAGGGAGAATGTGTGCTTACTGCAGCATATCTGATCAATCCAATGCCGCTCTCAGTCATAGAGAACAAGACTCCATATGAGAAAACTGCTTGGTAAGCCTCTGACTTATGATCATCTTAGATCTTTTGGGTGTCTCTGTTACGGGTATGTCAATACTAAATCGCTTGATAAATTTGCCTCTTGTAGTAAACCAGGTATCTTGTTAGTTATCCTTCCAGATAGAAAGCATATCACAGATATGATTTTTAAAGCCAAAGGATTTATGTTTCACGAGATGTGCAATATTAGGAAGAAATATTTCCTTTTGGCAAGACCGATGAAAAGGTAAATAATTTGATTGCTGAATAGACATCTCATTCGCAGATCACTTCGCTTAGTTCATTTGATGAACCGCCAAGACACTCAAATCTAAAAAATATAACACAGCAAAAACAGACTAAAATCTCACCAGCCAGTCCATAACAAGCTCATCATCAACCTAAGTTGGCCCAACATGATGATATAGAAACACCAATGGGTCGCAAAGTCAATAGCCCAAACTTAAAGACAAAGACTTCACATGATTCATCTCTGCGACACAAGCCTTCAATCCCAGTTTGGAGTCCCATTTTGAGCCCTTAAGAAGATAAGGTCAACCAAATTCTTAATGCACTTGATTCTCCTATGGTTGAACCAAGGATAGATATTCAAGAAGTTAATGTCCCTTCAACACATGATGAACACAATATTGTTTTTTTCCAAATGACAACGACAAGTTTCAAAGAAACTTTCTAGTTATGATCATACATTGCCCCCCTCACTTGCTCCTGCTTCGCACTTTTCACCTCTTACGGCTAACTCGACGGTATATCATTTATCTCACAATATTTCTTATTCCAAATTTTCTAGAGCTCACAATGTATTTCTAGCGGCCATCTCTGCTACCAATGAGCCAAAGTCATTTTCTCAAGTAGTTAAATCACAACACTAGCGTGAAGCTATGGCCAAGGAGATAACAACACTAGAAGCAAACAATACCTAGACCTTGACATCTCTGCCTCCAGGGAAGCGAGCCATTGATTCCAAATGGGTGTACAAAACCAAATACAATCTAGATGGAACAGTAGAACGTTACAAAGCACGGCTAGTTGCCAAGGGATATACTCAGATTGAAAAGGTGGATTTTCATGAAACCTTTACTCCAGTTGCGAAATTAGTCACCGTGCGCTGTCTTTTGGCAGTCGCTATGGTATGTAAATGGGAATTGCACCAATTAGATGCTAACAATGCCTTCTTACATGGTGATTTAGAGGAAGAAGTCTATATGAAAATACCTCAAGGCTTTGCCAAAGAGAGGGAGCAGCAAGTTTGTCGTCTCAAGAAATCTCTCTATGGGTTTCGACAAACATCACAAAATTGGTATCAAAAATTCATTAATTCATTATTGTCCATTGATTTTGTCCAATCTCATGCCGATCATTCTTTGTTTACATATTCGGCCAAGGAATCATTTGTTGCGGTATTAATCTACGTTGATGATGTTATAGTAACAAGGACTGACACACTCAAGATTGTTCAACTAAAAGCTCACTTGGATCGTGAATTTTGTATTAAAGATTTGGGCAAACTAAAATATTTTATGGGAATTGAGGTAGCATGATCTCCATCTAGTATTGTCTTAAGCCAACAAAAATATGTGCTTGATATATTGGCAGATAAGGGACTCACTGATTGCAAACCTACAACAACACCCATGGACCAACAAGTCAAGCTAGATTCTAATGCATGCCTTCTTTGTTCGAACCCAGGGCAGTACAGAAGGATGATTGGCCGATTGTTATATCTCACAATTACACGACCTGATATCAGTTTTGCTGTTCACATGTTAAGTCAGTTTATGCACTGTCTGCATCAGCCTCATTTAGATGCAGCTTTGCACGTTCTTAGATACTTGAAAAGGCCTCCAGGCCAAGGTTTATTTCTCCCCACTCATACTCAATTAACCCTTCGAGCTTATTGTGATGCAGATTAGGCAGGTTGCCCAACAACACCTAAGTCAACTACTAGACACATCATCTTCCTTGGTTCATCTCCTATCTCATGGCGGCCCAAGAAACAATCAGTTGTCTCTTGTTCTTCCGTAGAAGCAGAGTCTAGAGCCATGGCTACTATAGCAAGTGAGATTGTGTGGCTTCTCAAGCTATTGGCAGATCTACATGTCTCACATCCAACACCGATTCCACTATTTTGTGATAATCAAGCGGCAATCCATATTGCAGCAAATCCGGTCTTTCATGAGCATACTAAACATATCGAGATAGATTGCCATTTTATTAGGCAGCATATCCAGTCTAAGACTCTTGTTCCACGGTCCATTTCATAACAGTTCCAATTGGCAGATATTTTCACCAAGGCTCTTGGACGAAATTGGTTTCGTGACTTATTGATCAAGTTAGGCACTGCAAATCTACATGCTCCAACTTGAAGGGGAGTAATAAAGGCTATCTCAATGCTATCTCAATTAGTGATCCTAGTAATGAAGTTTATCTCAATTAATGATTCTAATTTGCCGTAATTGATATGATGAAGATCATTTCAATTGATATGATTTGGTTGACTTGGCTATTCTAATTGACTTAGTGATTCTAATTATAATTTTCCTTAATTATAGGCTTGGCCATATAACGTTTGCTTGATCTAGGGAATTCCTCTTTATTGCATAGATTATTTTTCCTTTTGTATTGACAATAAATCTTGTATATAAACACCTAGTGGCTTTTTAATAAAATCATCCAAAAAGTATTCAAACTATTCAGTATGCATGACAACTTCACAACATTAAAAATGACAATGACAACATCGACAATGACAGTAACAATAACAATGAAGATAGCATAGAACTGCTTGCTTGAGACTTTTGGCAATGATAGTTTGAGGCTAGATACCATATCAAACCTATAAAATCTTCAATTCAAGTACAAGATAGAGACTTCATGTATTTCTGCATTAGCCAAAGGATTTGCCACCTTATTCTTTTGATAACCTTTTACATATGTACACTTTTTATTTGACATGTTAACAAGTTTCAACTATAAATCAGCCGAAAATAAAGATCTTAATCTTAGCAAGTGCATAAAACAAATTCAGAGCATAGCAACATTGCTCACAACCTGAAGTGGCTAGGCATAATACGTTTCCTACATCATCTTGAGAGTATAGCATAAAATACGAAATCAACCATAATGCAATATTTTAAGTTTCATTAACCTGCTGCTACAAGCTGATAAGAGTTAGAACAAAAATTTAAATCATATCCAATCTTCACCTTAAAACTAGGCATGTATATAATCAATAAATAGACACACCTTAAAAGTAAAAAACATTTTTTTCAATAATTTTTCCGTATCGATTTGTCCTTGTTGTAGGATTTCTATGAAAAAATCAATAAATTAGAGAAAAATAGAAGAATTTATAATGACCGCAAGGAAATGATGACATCGATAAAGAATAATAGGCTCTTGTTGTGATTGTTCAATCTCAAGTCAAATAAAATTACATACAACTAGAACATACTTAGATTAAAATAATAATGAAACTCTTGTTGTAAATCTTATTGGAGTTGTTAATGGAAGTGGTGATTAAAACATATTCCAGTTCCTCAGCTCACCAAATCACAGTATCATTGGCCCTTCTTTTTGGATATGCCATGGACCTCAAAGAGTAATAGTGGGGCACATTGATTTCTTTTTCAAACGCTAGTCATCTATTCCCATGGGAGGTCTTTTTCCACCCCTCAGAAGTTTGAAAACAAACTCCTCAAATCCCGCAATCAATATATTAAAGAAGGTTTTTAATTTTGTATTTCAAAGTCGAGGTCTACATTGGGCTGGCTAGTTTGGTCCAGCCAGGAGTGGGAGCTTGTTTGAGCCCTTAAATTCTTGGGCCAAGATGATAGTAACAGGGCTGAGAGGCTGCCCATAGTTTGATGGTTTTGGTTAAGCTGTCTGTTTCCGACAAGGTTTATTTGGTTCTGCCATGCAGAAGAAAATGCCAGGATTCTTCTCATGAAGGTTCTGAGTTTTGAGCTTGATGGAAGAAATTTGCTTCTGCCCCGGAATGTTTATATGGAAAAAGATGTACTTAGTGTAGGGATGTATCCCTTTTTGTTTCATCATGTTTGACTAAACAAAGCTTGTAGTGAGAAATGGCTGTCAAATGGTGATTTTGTTCTTTGTCTAACGATGAATTTTTACTAAGCTGAATTATGCATTTGATTCCACTTGCCTCCGTATCCAATTCATTCAATTCATTGAAAAAACTAAGTAACTGAACCAATCATTAGATATTAAGACTAACAAACTAATTAATTGAATCAATCCTTGCTTAGAATCAAATATTAGCATTTTCCATGTTATAAACTAGTCTAAATTACTTATGGATAGCATGTATGTCTTCATGGGTGAAGCTACTTAAGATACATTTTTGCTATCCATTGAAAATAATTATTTTTAAGTTTTAGTTTTTTTGTGCTATAAAGTTGAATAAAAAATAATATAATACACCTTTTTATTTGATAAATTTAATTAATAAATATTAAATTAAGGCTTCAAATAAGTTTAACTCTAATTAAGTAAAGTTTTCTCAAATTCCAATTTTGAAGGTATAATACTTTAAAAACAATTTTAAAATTATTTAAAAAATTTAAATTTTTTTAATATTTTTATAATTAGTAAATTAATAAATTTTATAATTAATGATTAACTAATTATGTAATTTATAATTTTTTTTATATCACATGATATTGATGTGACGTGACGTTAACATGAACAATAAAAATATATAAAATTATATTATCATGTTATTTTATTATGTCATATTATTATTAAGTATGAGAATTATTTGAACTTGAAATAAAAATATAAAAGATTAAATATAGTAAAAAATAAAAACTTTATAAATTTTTTTATTGGATATGAGGCTGATTTTAAATAATAAAAAGACGAAAAGAAAAATGAAAAAGCGAAGAAAGGGCATCTTGCCGCAAGAAAAACAGTTCCAACTTTCGGTTCCATATGTAGTTAATTCAGTGAAAAAGCCAAAACCTAAAGTATTAGAGCCTCATCATCACATTCACCAGTCAAGCAGGTACCCCTCCTTTTCCATCACCTTCATTTTCATTGTTCAAAACTTTTAACATAAAGAAAAAGGATTATTTTCAATTTCAGTAACCTTGTATTTCAGTTTCGAACTTGTAAGTGTCCCTCGTTTTGTTTTGTCTTTGAGATGTTCGGCAAAATGTCTCTAACCAAATTCACTTCTATATATACACGATTCCAAATCGACCCAAAATTTTTTTCCTTTTCTGCTAAAGGAAGAAAATTTATTGAATAAGGCTTTGTTCTTTTTTTTTATATATAATTGGGGGAGGGGATGTGAATCTTGCATTTTAGGTAAGGAGATTATGCATCGACTAATGAGCTAAATGTTCAGGTGTATTGAATAAGGCTTTGTTTTCGATGTGGGTTTGATAATTTAAAGCAAAAGAAACCTGCATATGTAACTTTCTTGTTGTTGGTTTTTATATTTGGAAGTGTATTTATTGCTAAAACTACAAAAAATACTAATATTTTTAACTTCTGGCTATTTATATTTTTGCAGTTTTTTAAGGGTGATTACTGAATTGAAGAGCAAAAGATGGCAGAACTGAGCCTTGGTATACTTATAGATATTGTTGATGAAGAATGGATGAGAGATACGCTGCCTGATGATGGTATTGATTATGTTACTTAAAAACCCGCTTGCGAATTCTTGTATAAATGTTTAAGATCAATTATAGAACCGGGTTATATGTATAGGTCATGTAGTTTTGGTATTCATTATGTTAAAAAAAAAATTGGTTTTCGATTCGCGTATTTATGTTTTGCTTGAAAAGATTATCGCATAAGATGGTAGTTTAACATTGGTTATAGAAGAAGGTAAATGTGCATATAGATCATGTTTAGTTTTGGTATTGTTTATGTTAAAGTTGGGCTGGTAGTCAGTATGTAAATATTTTAGCTGGGGAGATTATTGCATAAGTTGGTAGTTAACCATTGGTTATAGAAGTACCATACTCACCCATGCAATGCTTTTTTTAAAAAGCTTGTTTCTTGTTGCCCTGCAATGGTTCCATTGTAGTGGAGTATTTGGAATTGGAGGAAGTGAATTGGAATTGGGCCTACGCTTGAGCAACTTTCTGCTTCTCTCTTATACTTTCCATGAAAAGCATGAAAGTCTGTCAATTGCATGTTGCATGTTGCTTGGTTTTGCTTAGGGGCGTGTAAAGATGATCCTATTTGATTGTAATTCCTTTCAAGAGTTCCTTTTTAGCTGATTTTTTGTCTTGTTCCTTGTTAATGCAGATCTTCCACTGCCAGCTGTAATGGTTGCTCGAACTGATGATACTGAAGACTCAAGTATGTTCATCAATATTGGATTATACATTCTCTTTGAGCAACAGCGTTAAGAAAATGCATCTATCATTTCATTGTGTTGATGTTCATGTCTCTTTCCTTCTTGTGGCTGAGAATATATGAGTGCATGTGGACACAATATATGTTAAACTTGTAGTTAAATATAGCATGTTTCGGTTGTCAATTCTTATATTGCTTTGCAACAGATTCGATTCATTTGCTCTTTTTTTTTTCTTTTTGATATTGCTAATTTTCCAGATCAGGAGACTCAGCAAGTGGATGGAAACACCTGGCATGATCTTGAATTAAGTACTCAATGAGGGAATTGGTTGCTGGCAGTGCTTGGTACCCTCATATGAAAATGTTACTCCCAATACTTAATGCTCTCTCTGTCTCAATCTGTTTGTCTCTCTCTCTAAATATGTTGTTGAACTAACATATCATTGGATCATGTAAGAAGGTTTGCACATTAATTTGATCAAAAACTAATTAGGCTGTTTATACTTGGTGAATGATTACTATGTTTGTGAAGACAACATTTCTTGATTTATCTTATTCAAATAGAGCAAAAGACAAGGTTAGTTTGTGATTATGCACAACTATATCTCCTAAGGTTGTCCTAGCTGTTGATTGTCTAGCAACAAGGCGGTTATAGATGCCAACCTGCCTTTGAAAACAAAGTTGCCTCCAATTGGAGGTTTACTCAACATAGATTCTCCACAAATCCAGTTGAAGCGAGCTCATGCTCTGACTTCAAGTAAATAATAAACCAAACTATAAAATCTATGTGGCCATTCTTCCTTAAGGTTCTTAGAGCTTCCTAGAAATGTTTTTTGGGTATTGAGTGCAAATTTGTTTTTGTCAGGAAATAAAGGTAGTTCTAAAGAGTGATCTGAAGGACGAATGGAGTAATCTGCCATATGTTCCCATCTTGAGCTAATGATTAAGTTACTATCAGAGTCATGATTATGAAGCTTCCTGGATTGGCTTGATAAGTGCAAAGTAGAACTATTGATGCAATGCAACAAACTTGATTTACGGGGGGTGAAAGCAAGGCATCTTTCTGCCTTGTTTGAGTGTATTTCTAACCATTTGTCAAATATCTTGTGTCACCAATTTGTTGGCTTCCTTGAATCCTTGTACCCAAAATGGAAAAATAGGGAAAAGGAACTCATTTGTGGGCATCTGCTTTCTAGTTTTGTCTGTCTGTTTTCGGAGAAAGATTTCAAACAAATGCCGTATGATGTTTTATAAAAGTCCATTTAGGAGAGACAGTGGATTTCTAAAGGTCTAAACCATTTCTAAAGGTCTTGGACCATCCCTCTCGTAGTGCTTGTCAAATTCAAAGAAATAGCTCCCACACTTCAAGGACCACTTAACCGAAGCAAACACAAGTACATTGCTTAAGACATTGTCTTCATAACGCTGCAAATACATCCTATTCACATGCATTTTGTTATCTTTTTTCCTCAATAATGCATTTTGTTATCAGCTGGTCCTGTCTTAAATCACAACAAAAATTTTGATTCCTTATTAAACATCCATTCTTTCCAACCTAACGACCCGACCAGTGAAGGACACACCTTCATATTTAGTTAATAAATTGTTTCTATATTCTTTGAAAACTGAACATGTCTTCTAACAAGCAGTTGTTGGCATTTTCTAGTCTACCAGATTCGTATACGTTTAAGGCAGTCCATCCTCAAAACCATTTTATCTGTCTCTGAAACCAATTAGCTTTCGTAACATAGACGAGAAGCACAAAGTTGCTTCCTGGAAGTCCTCACAAATGCTATTGGAATAGAAAGTTGCATACAAATTTTCCCCAAGAAAGAAGCTATTACACCATTATCACTCAGGTGTCTGATTTTCCTGTTAAGAAGTCATGGCCAATTTGAGTTGAATCAATGAAAGTGGAAGACTGCTGAAGGAGGGCTAGGAGTTTATCACCAGGCATGACAGTGACAGAAACAATGCAAGAATGAATGTTGAATAAACTAGGATAACTTGTCAAAATGTACAAAAGACAGCCACAGCTGTGAAAAACTAACTAAAGTTAATGAAAAGTTGTCACCGACAAACGATTGTTAAGAAAGGAAGAAGGTTTTGATAATGACTGATAGTTACTCTACCCAACACCGGAAGCAAGAAGTTCTTGCGCTTGTAAAAGCTCTGAATTAAATAATCATACCAGAAGTTGGTAATCTTTGGCTGTAAAAGTTTATTAGCTGCTCAAAATTCCAAAGCTGATGGTGGAATGGTAAAACTAGAGAAAAGAAAAATGCAGATGATGGAATTACAACTCAGTGCCTGATGTATACACTGGATTTCAAAATCCATCGGCACTTTTTCAATTTCTTTGTTGTTATTTTGGAGATATAATATTATAGCCGCCAGCCAAATTGATTTTTGTTAGTATCAGAGACAGGAAATAGTTAAAAGGAAATCCACTTCTGACAACAGTGTATTAAATGTTAATCAAACATAAAAATATTGGGTAATAAGGTGCCGACACTCTAGAAAGTTGGTGTTGAAAGGAACAATATGGAAGACCCTACAACTCCAGCAACCAACCTGAATTACACTTTATTCACAGGGGTCTGCCAGCCCCTTTTCGTCCATTGGAGATGATAACTGATATTATAATGCTAATTAGATAAACCAAGCAAGTATCAATTCAATGTTGGAACTCAAAGCAGGCTCTATTGCTGATATAAATTAGATTATGTCAGGATATGTAAAGGAGGGGGAGAGAGTAAAGAATTCATAAAGAAGCAGATATGCTAAAAATACAACTTCCACTGAATAATAAACTTTTCAATAACTTTTGCTCATCTATAGGCCTCCTTTGGACCAAAACTTGCATGATATGAGTATATGAGAACTTGTATAGACAAGTCAACTTTTTACACAAGTAACTGTGCTTGAATTGGTGCATATTATGTCCGAAGAGAAACAGAGCATGTACAAAAATGATTTCCTTTATTTCCTCAAACTCTGTGTTGTTGGAAAAGCTTTATGTATTTTCTCAATGATGCCACTGGCCTTCCTTCTAGCCCTTGTTGTCCCTGTGTCTGCAAGTTCAGCTAAAGTACACTTTTTAATTTCTTCTGCCCTGATCACCATCAGCATATTCAGATCTTTTGAACACACATTGTATAGGATTGAGACACAATTTTCTCTAGTACGTTCAGAATGGCTGTCTCTTATGATCTGAAACAACCAACGCAATGTACCAAAATCCCCAAGTTCATCAACAGCGTCATGATGTGTAGATAGAAGGGCAAGAATGCCCAACAACTCATCAACAAATATGCCATCCTTAATCTTCTGCAACATTACCTTCACTATCCCTATTTCAATAAACTTTGCCTTATTCTCAGATACAAAACATAGGTTGAATATTGCTGAGGCAGCATCCATCAATGCCAATGGATGCCCTTCACGTAAGAGTTCAAGTAGAGGCACAAGAGCACCAGAATTTCCAATGATGAACTTGTTTGAGTCGAGCGCAGATAATGAGAATAGAGCAGCTGCAGCATTTCTTCTTGTTTCAATGGTTCCAAACTTCATAGATTCAATAAGCAGAGGGATGACAACAGGATTTTCTGCTATTAGTTTCTTATTGTTGCCATGAATTGAAAGGTTCAAAACTGTTGTGATCAAATCCTCCTGGAGACCAGGATCTGACTCAACCTTGCTTTGTGACAGTGGACTGAGCAATCTAGAGATGGCATCAGTAAACTCGCAAAAAACAGCCCGATATGATGGTGCTGTCTTTGTTAGTCTCCGAAGCTCTTTAGCAGCTTCCTTCTGATCAGAAAGGGAAGAAGACATCTTTTCAAGCAATGAGTTCAAATAAATGCGGTCTACCTCAGCATTCATATCTCCATCAACATCCTGATAGGACTTCGGCAGTGCAATGCCACGTTCTTTGCTCCAGTGTAAAATCAATTCTCGCACCAAACAGTTAGGGATAAGGATAGTGTGGGAAAGGACTTGTTTGGACAGAGGGCATGTTAGGTTACCTTCATTTAACCACTTCTGGATGTTTGGCCTATCATAAGTCTGAAAATCAATAAGATACTGTTAGTGCAGATGATTGAGAAGAAAAAAAAAATCAAGACTAAATATGACAATCTCTCATAAAGAAAGTAAAGATATGAAATCATAAAAATGTTGCATTAGGCTCAGATGATTATCTCCTTAAATGAGAGCCGGAAGTTTATGTTGAAAAGGTAAAATGTTGACGCTCTAGGCTTCTTGGAACTATGCTATTAGCCGATTCACTAATGTACCAATATGACAGAGGGTAATCCCCATCTACCTATTGAAATGTAACCAGCTAATAAATAACTTCTTTTGAGAAGTTCAGCCTCCTTCATTTCCAACTAAAACAAAGGATAACTCAATATTTGAAAGTTTTAAAAGCTACAACCTATCAGATCGGCAAACTTGTGGGATGCTTTCGAATCACACAAACTCAAAAAAAAAAAAAAGAAAGAAGCGCATAGACAGACACAAAAGACATTTGCATGAACAATATCAAACAATGTACTTCCATTGTAACAAAATTTTGTCAGAACTCTGTGGCAAAGGTCCATTTAATCAACATGAAACCTGTGCAAGTTGTTTCCGATGCCAGGAATTAAAACGAGCACCAACTACAAGTGTAAATCACATTAGCAATTCGGCTTTACATGCAACTTATAATCAATAAACAATTCCTCAATAAGGAAAAGATTTTAAAGATTTTCACAGTGACTGATACCAGCTAACTGGAAATATTTCAAGAAGGCAGCAATAAATTCTGAACCTTTCCGTAGCCAAATAAAGACTCTATTGCAAACCATTCATCGAAAGAATCAATGAAATGATAAAAGAGAATAAAGAAGATAAAAGAATGAATTAGGAATAGACAAGAAACTTTAATGTGCAACAAACCAGCCAAAATCCAAACAGTCGAAGCATGATAAAGCAAACCTATTTACCAATACAGAAACAAAGTAAAAAAGGTCAAGCTTTAAAGTCTAACCTGGCCAGAACTCAAGACAACAGGATCACCCATTATTTCACCTGAAAGAGGACACTTGAATTTCTCAGGAAAAATCGTATCGTCTAGTCGAATTCCAACAGGTTTTTTCAGCTTCAATTCTGCTAAATTAGACAAGATTCTTGTAGCTTCAATTGTCTTCAATCCGATATCATCTTCTTCAAGAATCGTCTTCACCACCCTTTGCAGTTCTTTCTTTAACTCTGTTTCTTCCCCTACTGCTGCAGACTCTGTCTTAGCCATTGAAAGAAACCAGGTTCTTTGGGAGTAGAAAGGAGCAAGATTTTAATCCCAATGAAGAAAAAAGGAGGTTGGATTGTTGACGAAGGGAAAGGAAAAGAAATATTGAAAATGGAGCTGACTCAATGGATTTTCTTGTTCGTTCTTTGCAGTTTGCTTTGCAACATCCTCTGTTTTGGCTACTGAAAAGGAAAAACAACAGGTTCTTGCTTCTTGGAAACAAAAAGGAACAAAAATTTCACTACTCAATAAAGAATATAAAAGTGGGATTCTGTTTGGCAAGAGAGAAAAGCGAAGAAAAGAATGAAATTTAGAGTGAATTTTCTTATTGTTCTTTCTTTCTCTATAGTTTGCTTTGAACTTTCTTTTTCCTTGGTGAGAAGAAGAGAGAATTTGATGAGAAAAAGGCAGTTTTTTTGTGTTATATACGCGCTTCAACTACATCAACTATATGTGCTGATGCTGTCAACTAAAAGAGAGATGATTTTGTAACCAGGGGAGGTAGGGAATTTATTTCACAATGAAATTTTATTGGCTAGCATTTAAATGACCAATAATTTGTTGCCATGTAAATAGAATTATGTGGGTGGTCATTTGTCAAAAGCTCTGTTTCTCAAACTTTTGTGGGTTTTATTTTAATTTTTCCAACTGAAATAATTTTGTTTCAATTTTTTTTTTGAAAACTGATTGTAAAAAATTAGATTAAAATATAAAAGAAGTCAAGACTTTGAGAATCCAAACCATGCCTCAAACCTTTAGTTAATATATAATTGCCAAATGTTTAATAGGTATTGATTAAAATAATTATGAAATTTAATGATGATAAGATGGCATGGTGGCTGCGTAACTCCTTTTTGTTCCCTTCTTTTTTCTCTCTTCTCTTATCCAATTTCTTATAGAAGAAGTTTATTTAAATTTAATTCATTTTGAAACAATTTTGACACACAATTAAAATTCTATTTATTTATAAAATTATGATTTTGACTCAAAATATTTTGATTTTGATTACTTGTTTCATATTTACTTAAGATGGTTAAATTTTTTTTTACATATTACATGGCATTGGTATGAAGAATGAAAAATGACACATAAACATGTTACTATATCACATTGATATAACAGGTCATCATTTATTATGACTTATCCATATATTACTACGACAAATTAGTACAATATTTATTGCTATTTATTTTCTAATAATCATTTAAATTTTCGTAATTATTAAAAAAGCATGACACTTGGGGAGGAATTGAATAGAACATGAATGACATCAATCAAAATGGGTACTAGCAAGCCAAAATATTAGGTGCTTGTAAGGTGGGGCTCGATATTATGCTAGGATCACTTGTACCATAAGCTGTTATTGGAAGGAGAAACGTGTTGAATTTGGGGATACTGAAATCATTACATCTATATCTTTTTAGAAATAAAGTAAACTTTGATTGATTGATCTGATCACTATATTTTGAGTATCATCATGCTTAGCTAAATTCAATAGAGGCATACATTTGGAGGACGGGAATGTTAAAAATTGGCAATTATTACTTAAAATAGTAGTTAGATAAAAAAAAATTGAGCTTGCATCATTCATTTAGCTGAAATAAAAAAATGGGCACAACAATATATATATATAATCTTTATTGCTTATTAAAGCCTAATCAAAGATACAAATGTTTTTCATATGTTTGGGGAGAACAAAGGCCAAAAAGAGAAAAAAGGAAAAGAGAACAAAGAAGATATTACTTCAGCAAGTGAAATTCAATTAAAGGAGGAAAGCTTAAGTGTCTATAACTCTAAATTCAATTTTCTTGTCAAATTCTACAGCCTTTAGCAAAATCTGCAGCATGTTTAGGACCGAACAAAGTTGTTGCCAAAAGTCACACCTTGCCATCTACAAGTAAGAACATGAGCTGTAAGTAAATTGAATTCCAGAAGGCATCCTTTCCAAACAACATGCAGATGTAAGACAGCAAGAATATGCAATGACAACATCACAACAGTAAATGATGACAATGACAACAACAACAACAATGACAATGAAGATAACATGGGACTGCTTGTCTAAGACTTTTGGCAAGGACAGTTTGAGGCTACAAGGTACCATATCAAACATGTAAAATCTTCAATTCATGTACAAGATAGAGACTTCATGCATTTCTGCGTTAACCAAAGGATTTGCCACCTTATCCTTTTGGTAGCCTTTCACATATGTACACTTTCTATTTGACATTTTAATATTTTTCAACCGTAAAACATCAGAAAATAAAGATCTTAGAAAGTGCATAAAATAAACTCAGCATAGCAACATTGCTTGCAACCTAAAGTGACTAGGTATAATATGTTACCTGCATCATCCTGGGAGTATAACAGAAAAAGCGAAATTAACCATAACACAGAATATTTTAAGTTTCATTTACCTGCTACTACAGACTGATAAGAGCCAGAACAAACATCTAAACCATATCCTACCTTCACCTCAGAACTAGGCATGTATACAGTTGACAGATAGACACAACTTAACAGTAAAAAAATTCTTCTCAATAATTTTCCTATATTGATTTCTCCCTGTTGTAAGATTTCTTTACAAAAATATGAACAATCGTTAGATAAAAACAGAAGAACTTATAATGATCAGAACAAAATGATACAGATAAGGACAATAATATGCTCTTAATGGCCCTCATGAAAGTTCCATGATGACATAACTGATGATAATGAAGATTGTAATGTTTCAGAGAAAAACGATGCCAAAAATGATGATGCCAATAGTAGGGCTTGGTTGTTCAGTTCAGAATGGAAAAATCAAGAAGCACACATAAAAACCAAAAGGTTCCAGCAGCTAAAAAAGAAACGAAAATATAAAATAAAGGATACAAAAGAGGATACAGATCGAGATAATGCCGAAGCTTGATAACTTCTTACTGCAAAGTGCAAAGTTATTAAAGGAAACCATGTCAAAAACATAATTTCATATTTAAATAAAATCACCGGATGTGAATCCAAAGGACGATAACTGATAAACTCACCCCAAAAGGGAAACTACTTGAGATTCTCCACATCAATAAGGATATAGTTCATTTGCAGAATATCCACTGGCACATTTATGATATCATTCTGGTCTGACATACTTAACAAAGACATCATCTTCATACATGTCATCAGATTCTGAAGGATTATATCTATCATCAAATCCATTTTGCACCCAGGAGCCAGGAGTATGATTCTCATATGAAGTCCTTCTATTCTTATCTCTAGCATCCAACTTCTGGTCATCCTTTCTTACATGAAAGTCATCTGAAGAATTAGAAGCAGAATAAGATGATTTGTAATCCTTATATTTAGAAATACTAGATCGTCTTCCACTCTCATAGTGCGTGGATCTAGTGGATTCTGCATCATCTCGCTCCCTTCTATGACTTCTTTGCTCATCTGACCGCCCATGACTTCTGTATCTTTTTGAGATTCCAGAATGATACTCGTCTCTGTGTTTCTCTTTACTCATACTCCTTGAATCTTCAAGAAGATCATGGTGTCCATTTCTTGAGGAATCCTCTAATCTTGTAGATCTAGTATGCTGGTCATCATGTGATCTTCTCCTGCAATGGTTTGGGCTACGTCTGGCTGCTTCAGAAATGTCACTGGTACCTTTCTTATGCTGATCAGCATCCACAGCACGGTCATAAGGAACTGGTGATTCAGATGGTAACAACCCTTCCTCTTCCACTCCTTTGACAAAGCAACCAATCCTCCCAGCTTTCTTGATTTCCTCTGTGTATTCCTCTATTATATCCCTCATAACCTACAAAAAAATATATTGAAGTAACTTAAAACACTACTGAAGACGTAAAACGACCTCGCAAATTAACTGACTCTACATTTACCTAATTTAAGTTCCTTGTTAGTAATGACTCCTAAAAGTTATCCTTCTTTACCAAGGCATATAATTTGAGGAAACAATTTGGAATTTCATGACAGTCATAATGAATAAGATATTACAAAATGGAAATTTCTCCAATCTCTCGGCAGGCATGTAGGCTTCTTACAGTCTACCTAGGGTTGAAAGTTTCTTTTTTGGGAAAAATGTAAAGAAATAAGTATTTCTAGAGGAAATATCAGTTAGCAGATATAAATAGCAAAAAAGGGAGCATAATCCCAACCAGGCAATCACACTTCAAAGAAGACTTTTGCACCTGTAATGCTGTCCGCTTCAATTTCTTCCCACGATATGACATTCTTCGTCTTTTATAGTCTCTTTCTTCGGCCAATATCTCCTCTCTTGTTTTAGTCGTACTTGTTTCCTTTTATAATTAGAAAAAAGAATTGTGAGAATATAAAGTAATGTCATGACAAAGATACTAAGTAACAGACTAGTCAAACAAACTATGCAGCATATTTAATGAGTCATATGGCAGTTTATTAACTCTGTTATACTTCAGCTGTTTATGGTAATAACTTCAAAACACTTATCTACCTCAAGAGAAAAAATACTATGTCAATGCAAGTTTATCAGAATGCCGTTGGCATAAACTTTCAATTCCAGGGACCTGAATTTAGGTAGCCAGGCAATCTAAACTTATATCACAGCTCTCAGCATTGTGCCACAGTAACACCTAAATGGCTAGTTTTAAAAAGCAAAGCATCAAAATCTAAAGCAAAATGCAGCTAAAAACATTTGGCATATAGATGAAGTTGTACCTCATTAGATGACGCCTGCCGAGGAAGCCCATCATGGTCAATTATAGGCCTATAGTTGGGACGTTTCTTCCGCTCCGCATCAGCTCTCTCAGAGACATAAGCATGCTCGGCCATCCTACAATCAGGGAGACCCATTAGTCATGTCAGCATCCATGACGCAACTGAATGTAGCACATATCAGGCAAGGACGTTTTTGATATTACGAATACATTTCAGTTTAGTGGTAATATCAAACTAAGAGAAATTTTACTGTAAAAAAATAATGAACAAAAACAAAATTGAACTGCAAACAATACAACAAAATAAAAAGAGTGAAGAAGTGAGTACTACAGGGTTATAAGAAACTTTAGAAAAACAAATACTTGGCATATTATTGGGGAGTCCGTAAACTTTACAAAATGAAAATGGTACTAACCGCTGATATCTTGAAAGTTGTTGTAAACCCCGTAAATGCTTTATTTTTTCTTCAAGGAAGCACCGTTCATGCAATGCGGCAACTGCTGCTGCTACCTGGGATACAAATATCACCCCAACACCAATAGTTTCATTGACTGTTTCAACTGGTTCATTACTTTGCTCAATTGTCTCCTCAAGTTTAATTTCCTTAACACCATTAGCGTCCAAACTCTGTGATTCTTGTCCCAAATTGTGTGAATCAGTCACCTTTTCTTCCAATGGAAACAACAACAACAGTGATGCACCTTCTAATACACATTGCTTGATCATATTAATTGCAAAGAATTTCCCATTAACATCACCATACAAAACAGAAAGCTGAGAACCTAACCACACTAGAACTTGAAGCAAAATAGGACATTCAAACATTCTCGTCAGCAAATTCACATCCCATTCTTTCTCCTTAGCTTCTCCATATCCCATCTCTACTTCCATCAAACCAACCGCTTCCCTCACAACAGCTTTCAAACACAACCTAACCAGCACAACTATATGATCCCCCATACACCCATCAATCATAACACCATACCGTGGCGAATTAGCAACAATCCATTTCCTCAAATTACTTCCTTTCACCATTTTCGACCCCAAAATCGCACAAATAACATTAAACGAATACGAACCAGGGTAATCGCCCCACCTCTCAACTTCCCTCCTAATTTCCCATAAGCCTGAAGCTAAAACCCTTAAACCCTTTTCTTCACTAACCACACCCTCTCGTTCATTAAAACCCTCAAAATTAACACATTCAACGGATAAAAAACCCGGTAAAGTAAACGTTTTTTTGGAGTTATCAATATCAAACAAATTGACAGCAGCAGGACAATCTTTGCAAAAGAAATTTGACCCAAAATCAGCAAAGTATTCATCTAAAGAGAGGCAAAGTTCAGAGCATTGTATACCTTGAAAATGGGTGTCCTGGGCATGTAAATTTGAAGGGGGTATGAGGGTATTTCGGTAATTTGGAGGGTAAAGGTCGAGATTTTGAGGGAAAGGGCAGCGGAGGGAATGGGAGAAGAGGGATTCTGGGGCGAGGAGATGATTGGGGTTGAAAGGGCAAGGGATAAGGTTGGGGTTTAGGGATTTGGTGAGGGTAGAATGGGAATTGAGGGTTTGGTGGGAGAGAGATAGGAGGGCGGTGAGGGAGGAGAGAGTTGTGGAGAGAGAGGAAGGGCCATTGAGGTTCGAGTTTTGGGGGAGGGACGGGATTGTGGAATTAGGGTTAGGGTTTTGGGAAGGGAGAGAGGGTTGAATTGAAGAAGGATTCATGGCGTTTAGATTTGCAGAAGCAGTGGAGCGCTGAAAGAGGAAGCACAGGCCTTTTTGGTCCTTTTGAGCTTTGCTCTTTTTCCTCTTTCTTTATTCTAATATTAAAAACGTTTTTTATAGCTCGTTTTTCTTTTTCTTCATATTTGATTGATTACATTATTTGTTTTACTTTTAACATTCTAATTTTTTTTTTAAATGTAGGATTTGAAAAACTTATCAATTTGGCGAAATTTATTACAAGCAAATTTGCTAATACTTATCCTTTTAGCTCGAGTAAAAAGTTCAAGGAAAATTTGATTTTTAAGTTTTGAGATTTAAATATAGAATTATTTTTTAGAAAAATAAAAATTCTTAAAGTTTTTATTAAATAAATTCATAGCATCTTATAAAATCCAAAATTTAACCCATTAAGTAATAACATGGTTGTTTAGTGTGTATTTATTATTGTAAATATTGAAGATTGATACATTTAAGCTCATCACTTTTTCATCACATTTCATTTTCTCACTTAAAAGTGATAATTATTGAGTTATATTTATAAAACTGTTTTTCATGTCATAAAATAAAGGAAGAAGAAAGAAAAAGAATTTTTTTTAATACCCGAATATTTGGTTCATTGATTAATGTATAATTTTTATTTAAAAAATAAAATTTTGAATCTCTTTCTTCAAATAAAAAAAAAAATCTGTTCTAGGAATGTCATCTCCAATTAATCAAGGCTAAAAACCTACTACCTTTCTTACCCTCTGCCCTGTGATCATATATATTAGTCTATTGCCTATTGGGTATCATTATATTTTCTAGAAGTCGTTGAACAAGTTGAGTTCAAGAACTAAAAGTGGATTTTGTAATGTGTTAAATTAAAATAAGAAAAAAAAAAAAAGGAAAAACCGGGTTGGTGAAGAGTTCTTTCAAGCCATACTTGTCTAGGTTCATGGTAAGAATATGCTCAGCAATCCAAAGATTCAATGAGATTAGATTACACTTTGTTCGATTAATAGAGAAAAGGTCGACTGAATTCTTGTTCTTTTTCTGCTGGTTTGTTGATTCTTTATTGTTCTGGTAGACCTAATGAAACCAACCCAAAGATCAGATAAGTATTTGAGACATATTCAATTCAACATGAAGTCTGCCACGGTATTGAACAAGGGAGAAATATGCACATGGGATTTTGCTTTTGACCAGTATTTTCCTGCTATTGGAGAAACTGTCAACATTTGTAATCACCAATTTGGATGGGTTAACATTAGCTTGAGAGTGAAATATTACTTACCTTGGATCATACACTAGGTAGTCGATTGCTTTTTATTTGGATTTTGGACTGTATCAAAGATTACAGACAGTTAAGTGGATGTTTCTTGCTTCTGGTTGAGTTAAGGATGTTTCAGCAGTTACAGCATTAGGTGGAATCCAAGCCGCTTTGCTTGAAAATCTAATGTCTGGTTTAGTATTGCCTCAACTTCAGCAGTTGAGCTGTTGTTTCAAGTTCATCCAGGTGGAAAGTTTTCTAGAAGAAAATAATGGAGACCGATTCACATATTTTGGCATGCGGAGAAATTAAAGCTGTCTAAAAATGTCCTTGAATTTGCTTGGGCTCCAACAAAATCATATTCTTTGTGAAAATAAAGGAAATTTATTTTCAAAACACACTTAATATAGACTCTTTTGATTCATTAAACAAATTGAAGGGTAGCATATAAGTATTTGGTTTATTGGTTTGTGTATCATCTCTTATTTAAAAAGTAAGATTCAAATTCCTCTTCTCTCAAATTCAAAAAAAAAAATGAAAAGTAAATGAATGTAAAAAGAGAAGACTAAGTGTCTGTTTAGCTTAACTTTTTTTTTTTTAGCTTATTTATCTTTTAAAAAGTAGAAGTCTTATCAAACAAGATTTTTGAAATTTATTTTTAAAAATAATCTTTTAAAAAAACAAAATTAAAAAAAAAAGCTTAAAGAAAAGTACAAGAGAAAAGCTTTCTCTTCTCTTCTTTTAAAAATACATCAGTTTTTCAAGAAATACCACACTCTCTCATTCAATCTCCCTCTCCTCTCCGTTCCTTTATAAATTACTATTTTCCAATGCAAAATTGTGATCTCCCTCTCCTCTATCTCTCTCAAAATCTAAAATTTTTTGTTCTTACAAATAAGAGAAAAAGAGATCTAAAATTTAAAATTACATTCAGATACTATTTAAAAGTTTTTTTCTGTCACCAAATTATAGGGTAAAAAACCCCATCTCTTAAGTTTTAATCGAAATTTTAAGTGGGTCTATTAGTTTTCGAAATGAACGCTTCGTTCTAATAGTGTAAATACCATTAATAGAGATTATGAAAAGACTAAAATATTTTTTTTTGTTTATTAATTAAAAAATTATTATTATATTTTAAAAAATAAAAAAAGAAATCCCTAAGAAAAAAGAGCACCAACTAGTGCTCCCTAAAGGAGGGTGCTCCCAAGGGATCGGGGTCCCTGAGGGAGCACCGGTGCTCCCCAGATGGGAGCTTTTTTTAATTAATAAAAATATTAATAATGTTATGAATATTTTTATAAATATCCATTTATTTTATCTATATCTAGATTTGATGTAAATTAGATTGGATTAGAATTTAATCCATCTAATCTCTAAGTGTTATCTTCATCTTGTAAATTCTATCAAGATAAGGGAGTTATTTGCCTATAAATAGGCCCCCTCAGTTCATTTGTAAACACACACTTCAATAAAATCTCTTTTCTCCTCTCTAGATATTTTATTTCTTTTCTTTAATTGTTCTTTAAGTTATCATTATTTGTTCTTTTGAGTAATTTTTCATAATACGTTATCAGCACGATTCTCTAATCTCTCACACTTAAGCTTCACAAAGTCGAAGTTCAAATTTTCTTCAACTATCACAATGTCAAATCTTACAAAGCTTGAATTTGTGGCTCTTGATATTACCGGCAAAAACTATCTATCTTGGATTTTAGATGCTGAAATTCATTTAGATGCTATGGGTCTTGGAGACACAATCAAAGAAGAAAATAAAGCATCCAATCAGGATAAGGCAAAAGCAATGATTTTCTTTTGCCACCATCTTCATGAAGGATTAAAAATTGAGTATCTCACAATAAAAGATCTAATCGATCTTTGGAAAAGTCTAAATGAGAGATATGACCACTAGAAAACAGTAATTCTACCAAAAGCTCGTTATGATTGAATGCATCTGTGATTGCAAGATTTTAAAACTGTAAGTGAGTATAACTCAGCATTATACAGAATTAGTTCTAAACTAAAATTGTGTGGAGAAAAAGTGATTGATACTGATTTGTTAGAAAAAACATTATCTACTTTTCATGCCTCAAACGTGCTCCTACAGCAGTAATATCGTGAAAAAGGCTTTAAGAAATACTCTGAACTGATTTCATGTCTCCTTATAGTTGAAGAAAATAACGAGCTATTGATGAAAAATCATGAATCTCGACCAAATAGTTCTGCTCCATTCCCTGAAGTGAATGCGACATCATTTAGAAATTCTGACCATGGTCGTGGTCGTAATCGTGGTCGTAATCGTGGTCGTGGAAAAGGTCGCCATAATTATCGCAGTCGTGGTAGTTACACAAATTATTATTCTAATAATAAGAATACCCACCAGAAGTGGATGAATAGTAAAAAGATATATGAAAAAGACAAAGGTGGACAAAGTAAAAAGAATACAGAAAATATTTGTTATCGATGCGGCATGAAAGACCATTGGTTACGTACTTGTCGTACCCCAAAGCATCTTGTTAAACTTTATCAAGCATCACTAAAAGGTAAAAGAAAAAATATCGAAACAAATTTTGTTGAAGATGATAGCCAAGTTGATATAACACACTTGAATGTTGCTGATTTTTTTACCCACCCTAAAGGACGGATTGATCATTTGATTGGTGATGGAAATCCCAATAATGAAATTTCTTAAATTATTTGTTGATGTGTTTTAGTATAACTTTATTAGGAACTTGGTATGTTTAGTACAATTCTATTAAGAAGTTATTGTGTTTTAATATGTCTATTAGGAAGATTTTTTTGTATTTTAATAACAAAATTTATATTTAGTGTTCTCTTATATAAGTTTCTTACTATATATATATATATTTTTTTTTCTTGAAGAAAATATGGATATTCATCTGGTTAAATCCAAGATCAATGATGAAGATATTTGTCTAATAGACAGTGCTACAACACACACTATATTTAAAGACAAGAAATTTTTTTTCCACTTGACAATGGAAGAAGCTAATGTCAATAAAATATCTGGTAGTACAAGATTAATTGAAGGTTCTGGAAGAGCCAATATTTCACTACCTGGAGGAACAAAGTTCACAATGAAAGATGCATTATTTTCTACAAGATCTCAAAGAAACTTATTAAGTTTTAAAGATATACGTTTAAACGGATATCATATTGAGCCAACAAATGAAAGAGGCACTGAATATCTTTATATTACATCTATTATATTGGGTAAAAAATGTGTATTGAAAAAATTACCCGCTTTGTCCTCTGGAATGTACTACACAAAAATTAAAATGATTGAAATTTATGTAAACCAGAAGATTACTGATAATTTTAATGTTTGGCATGACCGGTTAAGCCATCCAGGATTAATAATGATGCGAAAAATTATTGAAAATTCATGTGGTTATCCATTGAAAAACTAGAAGATTTTTCAATCTAATGAATTCTCATGTGCTGCATGCTCTCAAGGTAAATTAATTATAAGACCATCACCAGCAAAAGTTGGGATTGAATCCCCTATGTTTTTGGAATGTATTCAGGGTTATATATGTGGACCCATACATCCATCATGTGGACTATTTAGATATTTTATGATTTTAATTGATGCATTAAGAAGATGGTCACATGTGTGCTTGTTATCAACTCGTAATTTGACATTTGCAAGATTACTTGCATAAATAATTCATCTGCGAGCATATTTTTCTGATTATGCAATCAAGACTATTCTCCTTGACAATGTTGGTGAATTTACGTCTCAAGCTTTTAATGAATACTGCATGTCTATTGGAATAAATGTTGAACAATCTGTTAGTCATGTTCATACACAAAATGGTCTAGCAAAATCGTTTATCAAACACCTTAAACTGATTGCAAGGCCATTACTTATGAAGTCCAAACTCTCAATTTCTGCTTAGGGACATGTCATTTTGCATGCAGCATCACTTGTACACATCAGGCCAATAAGTTATCATAAATTCTCCCCTATACAATTGGTTTATGGTTAGGAGCCAAATATTTCCCATCTAAGAATTTTTGGATGTGCGGTATATGTTCAAATTGCTCCACCACAACGCACAAAGATGGGTCCTCAAAGGAGGTTGGGAATATATGTTGGATATGAATCTCCATCTATAATTAAATCTTTAGAACCCTCAACAGAAGATTTATTCACTGCAAAGTTTGCTGATTGTCATTTTGATGAAACAATTTTTTCAACATTAAGGGGAGAAAATAAACAGCTGGAAAAGGAAATATCTTGGAATACATTATCATTATCTAGTTTTGATCCTCGCACAAATTAATGTGAACTAAGACATGTCAGAAGCGTGGAAGACCAATCGGTTCCAAATATAAAAATCTTCGAAAAAAAAAAGGAGCAAATATTCAAGATGATCAAGAAGAGAAAACAAAAACTCTAGAAGAAACCCTTGACATAATTTCAAAAGAAATTCAGGTACTTGAAATTAGTGAAAATGAAGAGCTCTCAATAAATTATGTCATGACGGGAAAAATATGGAACCAAAATGAAATAAATGTCGACGATATTTTTGCATATAATGTAGTGCTTAACATTATGAAAGAAAATGAGGATCTTGAACCCACATCTGTTGAAGAATGTAGATATAGAAATGATTGGCCAATGTGGAAAGACGTAATCAAAGTGGAATTAAATTCACTTGCAAAACGTAAAGTTTTTAGACCTGTATCCGTACACCAAATGGTGTAAAACCAGTGGGATATAAATGGGTATTTGTGCAAAAACGAAATGAGAAAGATGAGATTGTGAGATATAAAGCATGGCTTGTCGCACAAGATTTACCCAAAAGCCTAGTATTGATTATGAAGAGACATATTTTCCTGTGATAGATGTAATTATATTTCGATATTTAATTAGTCTGGCAATACATGAAAAGCTTGAAATGCGTTTAATGGATGTAGTTACAGCCTATTTATACGGCTCACTTGATAATGATATCTATATGAAAATCCTTGAAGGATTTAAGTTGTTTGAAGCACAAAATTTGAAATCTTGAGAAATTTATTTGATCAAATTAAATAAATCTTTATACGGATTAAAACAATCCGGATGCATGTGGTATAATCGCCTTAGTAAATATTTGTCGAAAGAAGGCTATAAAAATGATCCTATATGCCCATGTGTTTTTATAAAGAGATTCAGAGTTGAATTTGTGATAATTGCTGTTTATGTTGATGATCTAAACATTATTGAAACTCCTGAAGAGTTATCAAAAATCGTGGATTATTTAAGGAAAGAATTTGAGATGAAAGACTTTGGAAAAACAAAGTTTTATTTGGGTCTTCAGATTGGACACTTGACAAATAACATTTTTGTCCATAAATCTAATTATATAGCGAAAGTGCTAAAACAATTTTATATGGATAAAGCACATCCATTGAGTTCACCAATGATTGTAAGATCATTAGATGTGGAAAAAGACCTTTTCCAACCTCGTGAGGATAATAAAGAACTTCTTGGTCCTGAAGTACCATATCTTAATGCAATTGGAGCATTAGTGTATCTTGCTAGTAATACACGACCTGATATTTCATTTACTGTGAATTTATTAGCAAGATATAGTTCTTTTCCAACTCGAAGACATTGGAATGGAATTAAACATATACTTCGATATCTTCGAGGAGCAATGGATATGGGTTTATATTATTCAAATGCATTAAAATCAGATTTAATTGGTTATGCAGATACAAGATATTTATTAGATCCACATAAAGCTCAATCCTAGACAAATTATTTATTCACATATGGAGGTACGGCTATTTCATGACGTTCTGTAAAGCAAACTATAATTGCTACTTCTTCTAATCATGCAAAAATTTTAGCAATTCATGAGGTAAGTCGTGAATATGTTTGGTTAAGATCTGTAACTCAACATATTCGAGAAATGTGTGGTTTGTCAATCAAGAAAGAAATTCAAACAACATTATACGAGGATAATACTGCTTGCATAGCACAGTTAAAAGAAGGATATATTAAAGGCGATCGAACAAAACATATTTCGCCAAAATTCTTCTTCACTCATGACCTTCAAGAAAAAGGTGATATTAGTGTTCAACAAATTCGTTCAAGTGACAATCTAGCAGATTTATTTACTAAAGCCCTTCATACAGCAACATTTGAAAAGTTGATACAAAAGATTGGGATGCGCTGTTTTAAAGATCTTAAATAATGCGGTTGTTAAGGGGAGTAAAATATGCACTGTACTCTTTTCCTTCATCAAGGTTTTTCCCACAAGGTTTTTCTTGATAAGATTTTTAATGAGGCAGTATTTCATAAGCGTATTCTTGAAAAGAATTATGTACTCTTTTTCCTTCACTCGGATTTTTTTCCCATGATATTTTTTTTCTTTTTAAGGTTTTAACGAGGCATATTCTTAATACAATGGATATTCAAGGAGAAGTGTTATGAATATTTTTGTGAATATCCATTTATTCTATCTATATCTAGATTTGATGTAAATTAGATTGGATTAGAATTTAATCCATCTAATCTCTAAGTGTTATCTTCATCTTGTAAATTCTATCAAGATAAGGGGGTTATTTGCCTATAAATAGGCCCCCTCAATTCATTTGTAAACACACACTTCAATAAGATCTCTTTTCTCCTCACTAAATATTTTCTTTCTTTTCTTTAATTGTTCTTTCAGTTATCATTATTTGTTCTTTTGAGTTATTTTTCATAACAAATAAAATTATATAATAGTAATTTTTAAAAATTAATTAAGGGTAAAATTATCTTTTTACCTGTGCCATGTCGTCAAATTGACGGAAGCATTAATAGTTGACTAATGGCTGGACCTACATGTCCAATGAAAAAAATTATTTTGTAGCGAAGTATCCATTTTGAAAAGTAATGGACTTTTGTGTAATTTTGATTAAAAATTTGAAGAGTCAGGATATTTTACCCAAAAATGTAGTACTATTATTATTATACAAGTTTGAGAGTTATGTTGTTTTTTTATTGATTCTTTTAATTTTAACATCTAAAACCATATATAAACTAGAAGCAGTCTTGTTTTGCTTTGGTTTATTGAGGGATTGAAGATAGAATGAATACCTTTCATTGTAATTTTAACAAAAATTAGAGTTTATATAATTTATTTTACCAAACAACCTACCAAACAGTTTGGGTTTAATTTTAGAAGCTATTATTTCTCATAAGAGTTTTATAATAGCTTTTAAGCTAAAAAAAATAAAACTAGATCAAATAGGCAGTCAAAAGACTTGGAAGAATTTCAAGGTCTTGGTGCCTTGATTTCAGGTAAAACAAAGTTGTTACCATGTTTCCATCAATAAATCAAGGCATTTGATCTGCTCCTAAACCCTCCAATGCTCTTTTGGGATATGGTGATCTGTTGGAGGGGGTTTGGTAATCTTAGACAATATTCTAATTTGCTGTGCATGAGGGTCATGTGTATCAGTCGATAAAGAATTAGAGCAAGAAAGGAATATGTATAAGAATGATTCTTTTTTATGCTAAGCTTCACTGGCAAAGAAGCTTCCTACTGTATTAACAACTCATGGATCATAGAACTTGATGTCATTGTCACCTACCAATCTTAACAACTCCTCCTTTTAGGTGAAAGCTCTAACTCCTAATTTGGCTTTTCTAGCTCTAGGCTTCTTCTTTTTCTGTTTTTTGGCCTAGCTGAAATGACCAAGTTTATACCATATTTTGGTGGGCATTTTGTCAACTGCAAATCAAAGAAGGAAACCATGTAAGGGATTGCCTTTTAGATTGATGCTTAGACTCAAAAGACTCTGATAGTTCCCATTTTCAAATAATTCAAAGGGAAAACTTAAGAAAATTGATTTTCAAGGATGGTTATCTCTTAGAAGAAATCCTTTTGTTTCTTCAATCTCTTTTCCATTAATTATATTGTAGACTTTGATCGATTCACTTTAATGTGATGTTAGAAAGTAGAAACATTGAATCCGCTCTAAGTCTATAGCATTTTCCAGCTTAAACAATGGCTAAAGACCCACTAGTAAAGATAGTCTTTTTAAGCATTTTCCCTACACTAAGAAGATTAGCTTGACGGCCTTGAACAGTTAAACCATGCAATTGTCATTGTCTAGAAACTAGCTAAATTAAGCTCTAATGGCCTTACAGATAAATCTTAAAGATGTGATACTGGGTTTATCTTCTTTCTGAACTTGCTAATTCAGTGCAAGATTGTCAACTATATATCACAGATTTGTAGCTTCTTAGCTGAGAAAGTACATAGCTTTCATGATTTTCATCTGTTCCCTGTTTTGGACATGTAAATTATTTGTAGGATTTATAAAATTAGAACGAGAAATGAAACCTGGTACTTCCATAATCCTTACCAGAAAGGTAGCCCAAAGTTTTCGAAAGAACAGTGTCAAGGTGTGTCAATTTTCACTCAGGATTCTAGATAAGGGTGCTTCAGTCAATTTGTTTAAATTATTATAATATCACCAATCTGTGAGGTATTGTTGAAAAACAATTAAATAGAAGAGAGATAACCATTTAGGACGTGGCAAATTTACCTTTTCTTTGTAGAGTGAACCAAAAAAAAAAAATGGTATGCCAGTTTAATGACCCCATTCTATAAATAGGCTTGTATTTCATGAAAGAATTCGCACCCCTAATCTGAAAGTTATACCATTTAGAAGAATTTAAGTTTTAAGATTAGCTTTAGTCATAATGAAAGGTCATTATTTCCTTGTAGCTTTTGCCTTCTTGGCCTTGGCTTCCTCTTTGGCCTCAGCCTATGACCCAAGCCCTCTCCAGGATATCTGTGTAGCCATCAATGACACCAAGACTGGAAGTAAAGCTCTCTTTTTGCAACTTGTTCTTATGAACGTCTTCATTAATGTTACAAAAAAAGGCTTGGGATTGGTGTTTCTGTACTTTTATTACTACTTGCTATATTTGCTTGACATGTTATTAATTAACAAACAATTTTGTATTGCAGTATTTGTGAATGGGAAGTTCTGCAAGGACCCAAAGCTTGCCACAGCAGAGGATTTCTTCTTCTCAGGGCTTAACGTCCCAAGAAACACGACAAATCCTGTTGGATCAGTTGTGACTCCAGTAAATGTTGATCAAATACTAGGCCTAAACACTCTTGGCATATCCTTGGTACGTATTGACTATGCACCATACGGAGGGCAAAACCCACCTCACATTCATCCTCGCGGCACAGAGATCCTAGTAGTCCTGGAGGGCACACTCTATGTTGGTTTTGTTACCTCCAACCCTGATAATCGCCTCATATCCAAGGTCCTTTATCCGGGAGATGTTTTCGTCTTCCCAATTGGCCTCATTCACTTCCAGCAAAATGTAGGAAAGACTAATGCTGTTGCCTTTGCTGGTTTGAGCAGTCAAAATCCTGGAGTGATCACGATAGCAAATGCTGTTTTTGGATCCAATCCACCCATCAATCCTGATGTTCTTACCAGGGCTTTCCAGCTTGACAATAATGTGGTGAAGTATCTCCAATCTCGTTTCTGGTGGAAGAACAAATAGGGAAAGGCTTGAAATATAGCCATGGAGTAGCAGCTTGTTTGCAATCTCCTCCTCATCAGTGAAATCATCTACTGTAATCAGAATATACTAATAAAGAGGGTGCTTTATGTAGCTATCTTTGTGATAGATGAAAGTTGATCATTTTCTTTTGAATTATAAAGTTGCAGCTTGTTGGGTGTTGACTCTGTCTATGGTGCAGGGAAGCGAGAATAAATGTTGATTCTTAAATTAACTACTTCATCAATCAACATATACATGAATTAACTACTGAATTTATAAAATTTGGAACAGATCAACTTTATATAATATAATATATGAGATACTATTGAGATTAATAAACGGGGATTTGGTTATTTCTTTTTCCAGATATTTGATTTTGTAAAATTAATTTGGCAATCTCATATATATTTAAGGAACGGCAAATTATATATATATATATATATATATATGCCTAATGTACTTTTACATATCAAATTTTGCTTTCTTTTTGTTACTTGAATGTTATCCACAAGGATTCTTGCATTTGGATCTCTTTTAGTTTCCATCTTTCCTCCTTGGCTTCTTGGTTTCTTGAAAGGTTTTGGGATTTATATTTTTGTCTATTTAAGTGAAAACGAGTCTTGCCCTAAAAAAAAAAAAAGTGAAAACGAATCTTTGTCTTGTTTCTGAAATAAGCAAAATTTGTCACTTCTTAAGGATTGGGGTCTAGTTACAATGGCCTGGATGTTGGAGTGACATTAGAAAAATTAATAAAATAAATTGAATATGATTAGTATTATGCTTTAGAGGCAATACTAATATAGTTGAACCTTATATATTTGAATTCATTTCTAGAGAAATTATTGTCTCCTTGTTGAATCAATTGCTATAAAAAGTCACTCCTATCATATCTTGCTCCAGTTAACATTCTTGATATAATTTTTTGTTGTGATTAGATAAGGTAGGATTGTAGTAAAAAGATTAGATAATTCTTGTGTTGAATTTATTTTTATTGTGTAAATATAATGTAATTTGTTTTTAGTTTAGACCCACCTTCTTTACTGACGGATATGAATGCATCACATAATTGGTTTTTCTTCCCTCATGGGTTGTTGGAATTTGACATGGCATTCCCTTATTGGCTTGTCAATTGCAACAGCTGTCACACAAGCAAGATTCAAGAATCATCAGCACACCCCTCTAAAGCTCTACTATATAAACTCTTTTCTCCACCTTTTCCCTTCTCCCCTGCATTTCGAACAGGAAACACAATCTCTCTAATAAGATTGAAATCTTGAAAAATCCACAAAGGCATAACCAATGAGCGAAATGAACCAAGAACCAGACTTTGAAGTTCCAAACCAAGAAGAAGATAACCCACAACTCCAAGAATCCATCAACCTTGATAGCTTCAACAACATTATCGTTTTGTTATGTATGTTAATAGTAGAGGCTGAGGATAATGGAGGAGCGGATGAAACAGATGAGTCAACGGTACGATGAGGCAATGCGAGAAGATGGAGATGTGTGCACCACTGAGGCAATAAAGGTTTACTTTTGTTTCTCAGGGTCACGCTTTCTAGTTGTCGAGGAAAAAGAAGTTTTGATACTTGTTTTGTGTATCAATGGTGGTAAAATTGGGGAAATTAGTGAAAGAAACAAACTTCTGATTCCTGAAAAGTTTTGACAAATTGAGATGGTTGGTTTTATCTCAATTTAGCTTGCATTTTATGAGTGGTATTAACATGTCAAGTTTGTTGTTGTAGGATGATGGTGAGCTGGATTGTGAAGAAGCTGTGAGAGTGCAGAAAATTGGGAAGTGTGGACCTTCAGGTCAAGTGCCTTTGTGGCAAAGGCTATCAAATTCTTCTGTCTCGACAGAATTGCTATTACAAGCTCATTTATATTTGGTTCAGCAGTGGCTTCAAAACGTTCATACCATCAAAGATTGAGTACTCATCAATCATTATATTTCGATTTCAGTTCTTTTGTTAGGATTTGTTCTTAAGAAAATTCTGAGAAATAGCCCTCCTCATAAGGTGATTTCAGAAATAACTACATATATAAAGTTATCTATTTCTAGCAAAACATAAGCACGAGTATATCAAAATACCCTTAAAAACATTCTGGCAAATTAAGCTCCCGATATCTCCCTCCCGCCATAGAGAAAATAGAAATAAATGCTCAACTATTTGAGCTCGCTCTCTCTCAGCTCTTTGAACTGTATCAACTTTGTCAACTCTCTGTTAAGCACCATCGTCATCAGCGCTATCAGCTCTCTGAACTACATGAGCTTTGTCAACTCTCTATTGAGCACCATCGTCATCGTGCTATGGTCTATTTCTCGGCATCTAGCCATATTGTCGTCGATAAACAGATCCTATAGCGGAGATGACATCAAGGTATATTTTTAGGTTTATTGCTACAACACATAAATTTTTGAAACTTTTTGTGTAAATTAGAACATGTATTAGAAACATTGCCTAAAATTGTTACACGTCATGCATCTATAATGCACATAACGTGTAAAAAATATACTAAAATAACATGTGTTAGCACATGGTGTGTAACAATTTTATTTAACATGGCATGTAACATGTTTGGTACATGGTGTGTAACAATTTTTGAAATTGCATGTAACATTTTTGAACATGGCGTGCAACATTTTTTAAACATAGTGTGTAACAATTTTTAAACATGGCGTGTAATATTTTTTTGAACTTGCATGTAATATTTTTGAACATGACGCGTAACATTTTTTAAACATGGCGTGTAATATTTTTTGAAAATAACGTGTAACAACATAACTGACAAATTTTAGAACATGGCATGTAATGTGTAAAATGATTGACAAATTTTTTGTTTTCAAAATTTTAGTGGGGTTCTAATTGTGCGACTTGAGATAAGACATGGTGGTCAGTGAGTGGATGGCATTTACAAGGGTGGTGAGGCATGAATGTGGGGAGTCAGGAGTGATTTGTCATTTACGAGCTTGATGAAGCTGGTTGAAGATGTTGTTGGGGTAAACTCAGAAATTGACAAGATTGAGTTACATGCATTGATCAGTATACCCGGAGAGTTATCACGCTCAATTATCAAGGATGATGAGGATGTTGCATTAATTCTGTTAGAACAGAGGAATGTTTCGATTGTGTATGTCAGCATTAAGGGACACCAAACAAATGTCATGTCACATGAAGAAGCTAAACAACATGATAATTAGTTCAATTAAAATGAGATTTACAATGCTTCACATATACCACAACATTTGGTTCGTAACTCGCAACAATAGCAATTGACGTATGCACAAGAGTTTGTGCAACCTGGTAGACACACGACATTCACAGAACAATTGGCTACACAATTTCGATCAGGATGCGCATCAAACCAATTACTTGCTTCTATCCAACAAATGCAATGATTAGGTGAAACTGTAAATGGTGTAATGCCATTTTCAAATGAGAATACGATACTTGAGAACAACACTGCTGATACTGCAACGCTCAAGGATAATACTGTATCTGATGAGGGAAATGAGGATTGTTCCCTGCCGGTGAAGATAGATTTGATGACAATTCAGATGATAGGCCTGATAAATGGCATGATAAAGTTCAGATGATGACTGGCTGCATAGAACTCGTACCCACGGATGGAAATGCAATACAAATACCAGTGCACGGTTTTGGTACCTGCCTCAACCGTTAGAATTTCAACTCTCACCACGCTAAAGAAGCAGTGCGGTAGACATTTCAATTTTCAATTGAAAGTTAAAACTTCCATCTAGACAAGTCATTGGTCATAGAAACTTTGTGAATGGTGTCAAGGGCATTGAAAGTAGTCCATAACTTAATTCGATTTCAATCCAGTAGGAAAACGGAGAAAAGGTAACTACCGAACTGCTATAAGAATAGGAAGGAGGAGTTGAGTGCGATAACAAATGAGGCTAGCTGCGGAAAGTAATTCCCCTTAAATTGCAAAATAAATGACCCTTAATGAATTGGTTGGTCTACTTTTGCTATACTTCAAGAAGGGAATGCAAGGTATAGAGCATTTCAAGAATCCCTGTCTATAAATAGGCTTGTTGTAATGCAAGTTTTGTCACCCACATCAAGCAACAACACTTGGAAGAAATTAAGGTAGAGATTGGTGATAGAACTAAGAGTCTATAAGAGACAATGAAAGGTGCATATTTCATTTTGGGTTTCATACTCTTAATTTTGGCTTCCTCGTTTGCCTCTGCCTGTGACCCTAGTCCCCTCCAGGACTTCTGTGTAGCCATCAATGACACCAAGAAAGGATCAGGCAAGCCTCTTTCTCATCTAATCTTTTCTCAATTTTTGTATTTACTTTGGCAATGCATGCTTTCAGCTAACTTTTCTTTCCTGCAGTCATTGTGAATGGAAAGTTCTGCAAGGATCCGAAGCTTGCTACTGTGAACGACTTCTTTTTTTCAGGGCTAAACATCCCAAAGAATACGTCTAATTCTGTCGGATCAGTAGTTACTCCTGTAAATGTTGACCAAATACCAGGACTAAACACTCTTGGTATTTCTTTAGTTCGTATTGACTATGCACCAAATGGCGGGCTAAACCCACCTCACACCCACCCTCGTGGCACGGAGATCCTTGTGGTGCTAGAAGGCACACTATATGTTGGATTTGTTACATCCAACCCAAATAATCGCCTCATCTCTAAAATCCTTTCCCCGGGAGATGTTTTCGTCTTCCCTATTGGCCTCATTCACTTTCAGCAGAATGTGGGAAAGACCAATGCTGTTGCTTTTGCTGGTTTGAGCAGCCAGAATCCTGGCGTGATCACAATAGCAAACGCTGTTTTTGGATCAAATCCACCCATTAACCCTGATGTCCTTACAGGGGCCTTCCAGCTGGATAAAAAAGTGGTGAAGTACCTCCAGTCAAGGTTCTGATGGGATCGACATATTGAGAAATGATTGCAACTTTGCAACAAAGATGAAAGGCACAACAGCAATTTTACATTACGTTTTAATGGCTTTCCTTCACCACCGTATAATAAATGCTTTGTCCGTATTGACCAATTTAGCAGAGTACCATGTCTATGTTATCCAAACTTCTTGAATCCATCTCTCCCTACCCCTAAGAGCTGCAAAAGCAGAAAAACTTTAAAGGCTCTCTACCTAGAAATAGTGGAAATGACAGGTAGGAAACACTTTAAAGATACGAAAAATTGTTTTTTCATGCACCTAAAGATATGAATGAATTGAATAAATTCATATATACATTTATCTAAACAATAATTAAATAGTAACAGGATTTAGTTCATAGTAATACTTGCTCCAGTTGAAAGACATTGATGTGATTATCATTTTTCCTCTCTGGAAGAAGGAAACTTTGTTCAATTGTTTGGGGTAGGCATTGAAAAGATTGTTGCTTTCGATATTCCAGACATGAATGCTTCCTTGGAGCTTCATTAACACAAGCTAGGCTATAACAATACCTCAGAGTTTTGGGATAATAAATCCAATTTGATATTTCAATGCTTCAAATTTGGACTATATCATTAAGTTTCCTTCATGATCATGTTACTACAATCACAAGCTCGATATTTTCATTTAAAAAGAAAAAAAAATAGATTCCAGTTGATGTTAAAAGAAGGTAAATCCTGGTGAAAAAATTTTTGTTGCTGCTACCTTGAATGATTTTTGAATAAACCATTTCTGTCAATAGACTAAGAGAATGAAGCAGCAAAGTTCAAAGAATATATTCAATGGTAATATTCTAATATGTAAGTGTAAATTTTGTGGGTTGTTAAGGGAAAGTTGGAGTACATCCAATATTATATTTCAGCAGCTTGCCAGCATTCATTTGGAAAAGATCTTCCTTAGGCGTTTTAGATGAGGTGTTTTTTGATTGGTAAGGGGTTCTTAAGTTAGAATATGGGAGAGGTTCAGGCCAGAAAGAAAAATATGAGAGAGAGAATAGAAAATAGATACTCCTTGAATTTTAGTTTTGCAAGATGACAAGCTTGCGTGGGGATGTCAACAGGGATTTAGTTACAGGATCTAATGGCATTATCAAAATCCACCTACCAAGCTTTAACAACTATGTTCCTTTTTGGTATACAGCTTTATTTTGTTTCTCTCAATTATACCAGGGAAATTATTAGCCGTTTACCAGATTAAACAGGAACATTCATTAATTTCAATTCATTGCAATGACCCAAGGGAACAGTATTCATCAATGAAGAACCTAGGTAAGAGTTCGGTACCCTGAAGGTTTAAGAAAGTACTGAATCCAGCTTAATTTTGGTTTTATCACAATAATTATTCTCTTGATATTTCTTGTGGGGCTAATACCCCTGTTGAATCCAAATGATTTTTCTGAAGAACAACAAATTTTCAGGAGAGAAAAACAGAGTATCGAGGAATAAGCGAGAAGAAGAGCCAATAGTCCAAAACGGCACACAAAACATACATTTCATGTCATTCAACCTACTAATATATATATATATACACACAATTGGAAGAGAGAGAAAATGCAAAATAGATGACCAACCAGATAAAAACATCTGGCATTCCAAATACCTAAGAAATGTAGCACAGGGATCTGTACAAAAAATACCCGTTGACAGCACATAGACACAACCATAACAACAAAACGACGCTGCATTAATGAAAGAGAGTGCTGAACAACATCAATCCCTAACATTTGGAAATAAAGAATAATGGTAAAGTGAAACAGTAAAGGTAAAGTAACTTGACCTGCAAAAACAACAAGAGGCAAAATGTTAAACGGCAGCCCTTTGATCCTCATTTGACTGCACGTGACTTCCTTTTTCATTCATTTAAAATTCCTTTGCTCCCAGCGGGTCCACCATTGATGTTTGACTGTAAATGCTTGGATGTTGGACAAAGGCCATAAATGTTCAACACATCTCCTTGGTGTTTGAACTACGAATCCCTAATTCAGATCTTAGAAACGTGAATTTATCCTTACTCAAACATTTTGTGAAGATGTCTGTAAGTTGACTATAAGCACTGCCGTGTTGAACATCAACCTCTTCATCTTTTACAGCCTCTCTAATAGCATGAACCTTCACTTTGATATGCTTTGTTCTACCATACTATATTGGATTTCTGGCAATCGAAATAGTAGACTTGTTATCAATAAACAGTATGGTTCCTTTCTTGTAGCTATAACCCAAATCATGAAAGACTTTCCTTACCAAACCACATGATTTGAGGTAGCTGCAGCAGCTATATATTCTACTTGTTGATGATTAAGCCACTATTCTTGTTTCTTGGAGTTTCAACTGAAAACAACCCTTCCCAAAGAAAAATAGTAACTAGTAGTGCTTTAGAGTCATCAGTACTCCCAGCCCAAGCACTACCACAAAAACCTATAAGTTCATCACTCCACGTCTTTTCAAATTTCAAACCAAAGTCAAATGTTCCTTTAATATACCTCAATACTCTCTTTGCAGCTGAGTAATGGTTCTATGAAGGTTGTTGCATAAATCTGGATAACAAGCTTGTTGAGTACATGATATATGGTCTTAAAGCAGTGAAATAGAGTAAACTTCCCACAATGCTTCTGTAAATAGAACTTGCTACATTTGGAGAACCATCATCATGAATAGTTTTCAATTTGATGCTAGTGGAGTATCAACATCCTTGCATTCCTCCATTTGAAATTTCTTCAGTAACTCTTTAGCATACTTACTTTGTTGTATGTAGATAAAGTCAGAAGTTTGAATAAACTGTAGACCAAGAAAATAACTCATTTCCCCTAAATCTGACATATCAAATTCATTCATCAACTTAGCTTTGAACTCCTTTAATAGTGACTCACTTAAACCTGTAATGAGTAAGTCATCCATACACACAGAAATGACAAGCCTTTGTAAGTCTATAGAGTTACATACAAAGTATGCTCATTTGCACTTCTCTAGAACCCATGAGAAATCAATAAATATCAATCCTTTCATACCAGCCTTTGGGAGCCTGTTTCAAGCCATATAAAGCTTTAATTAACTTGCAATCCTTGCCTATAGTACTTGGTGAAATGAAGCCCTCTGGTTGCTGAACATAGATGTCTTCATTTAGATAACCATTTAAGAAAGCAGACTTAACATCAAGGTGCCAAATTTTCCAACCTTTTTTTGTAGCCAAAGCAGTGATTAGCCTGATGGTGTCATGCCTTGCTGGTGCGAATGTCTCCAATAGTCAATTCCTTGAATTTGTGCATACCCTTTCGCTACAAGCCTTGCCTTGTATCTGTTATCCATCTGCATTAAGTTTGATTTTCTAAATCCATTTGACACCCATGATGTGTTGATCAGTAGGTTTGTCCACCAAGATCCATGTACCATTCTTCATGATTATCTGCATCTCCTCATGCATGGATTGCAACCGTTTTTCATTCCTAGCAACTTCAGCAATAGTTGGTTCACTGATAGTCACATTGCATTGAGCATAAATATCTTGCAGTGCTCTGGTGCCTCTCACTACATGACTCTCATCTTCAATATCAGTTTCTTTTATAACTTGCGTATCAACGAAGCTTATATTTCCAGAATACTTAATAGTCAACTTCTCCTAATTCCATATAAAGTTCTCATTAAACTTGATATCTCTGCTAATGATGATCTTTTTTAAATCAACATTGTTCGTTTTGTATCCCCTTGACTTCTCACTGTAGCCAACACGAATGGTTGTCTGACTCTTCTCATCAGCTTTGTTCTTTTTTCATAAGGGATCTTGATATAACCGATGTAGCCAAAAATTCTCAAGTGAGACATAGATGGTTTATAACCAAACAACATTCATAAGGAGTTTTATCTCCCAATGTGCTTGTTTGAGTTAGATTCAACAAATAATTAGCTGTATTTACAGCTTTTACCTAGAATGACTTAAGTAGTCATTTCTGAAACCATAAACACCTAGCCATCAACATGAGTGTTCTATTCTTTCTTTCAGACACTCCATTCTGCTAAGGACTATAAGTAACAGTCAATTGATGGTTTATGGCAAACTGTGCTAGAAAACTCTCAAATTCTGTAGAAATGAACTCCTTGCCATTATCACTTCTGAGAATTTTGATAGAAAACTTTGCTTGATTTTCTATTAAACTTTTAAATTTAAGAAAACTCTCCAGGGCTTCAAATTTAAGCTTCAGAAAAAAGATCCAGTAGAACTTGGATATATCATCAATAAAAATGAGATAATAGTTGTTCCCACCCAGTGATAAGGTCTTCATTGGTCTTCTTAAGTCAGTATGTTCCAATTTTAGTTTCTCTGTAGCTTTTCACCTCCTTTTCTTCAGAAATGAAAGATTACTTTGTTTGGCTAGTTGACATATCCCACATACAACATCAAGTTTAGTAATTTTAGGCAACCTTTGAACAATGTCTTCTGAGTTCATCCTTCAGAGTAGCTTTTCTAGAGAAAAAGAAGCCATCAACAAAAGAAGAAAGCAAAGGAAATCGAAGAAGATTGAAGATTCGAAAGCTTCAAATCTTAGTTTCTCTCTCTACTTTTGTTCTTCTATCACTTTCTTTGATTTGTATCGATGATTGATTTTCTTTGAATAATGTTTGATAATTTTATTTTATAGAATTATTTTAATCTCATATTGTTCTTAAATGTTCCTTAAATTTTAACTAGAATTTAGTTATTTTTTAATTAATTTATTTTTATTGAGTTATTTAATTTTATATTTATTTACTTTAATTTGATAATTATTTATTAGTTTTTATATTTTTATAAGATTTAAAAGAATAAGGCTTTATTTTGGAAAGAAAGGTTCTTTCAAAAAAAATTTTGGAAAGAAAGGTATTTGAAGGACTTAGAATCCTGCTCGTACATGCTTCAGTATTTTGACCATAACTCTTACTCCAGATGGCCAAATGATTCAATTCTTGAGCTATTGAAAATCTAAGAAATAGAGCTACAACTTTAATGCAGACCACGTTTCCCAGTTCTGCCTTGAAGACACAGAAAATCGCGTGGGAAGATGATTAGGCGTACTATTGCGGGAATGAAAATTTTGAAGATGATATTTAAAGAGTCACTATGCTTTGATGTGGAGACTGAATGCTTGATGCCAATGCCGATGCGAGAGCCAATAAGGTGGTATAACGGTTTTCGATATTTTGGGGAGTCCAGAGGCTATTTGCATCTTGTAATTGGACGAAAGCCTGCTTGGCGTTTAATATTTCGGATTTACGAAATGCTAGTGGATTATTCGGATTGGTTCATCAAGTATCGTATTGATCTTGAAGCCGAAATGCAAAGTTTCAACCTTATACCTTCTTATAGAAATTATAATACTTTCTGTCTGGTTGTGCGCTCTGATGATGACAAAGGAGATTCAGTGGTTGCTGTACTTGAAAGTGGTATGACACTATATTACAATTTCAGGGATGAGGAAATGGAGGTGATGGAAGTACGGATAGATGATCTTAAGGCATACTTTGAGACCCTCTCTTGTGTTTGAGAGTGCAACCACTTCAACCTTGTTGAATAATTCTACCGGTTTATAAGCTTTGATGTTATATTATTGCAATGTTTTGGTACTGTTTTTTACAGTCCTGCTATTCTGTTCATCTTCTTATGTTAACTGTTCCCATTGCAAACTTGTAACAAAAATAATGTTTATCAGTTTGCAAAGTTAAATGAATCTGGTTGCCTATTCCTTGTACATACTTAATTATTCAGTTCTATACATTGCTTTGTAGTAGTATTTTTTAATCTCAATGTTTTACAACAGCTTAAATGGCCTCCAATTCAATCTAGAGGTCGTAAGTTACACCATTTTGTCTTGGTAGGACTATCAAGTAGTAAGAGGAATTTCTCTAGTAAATTATGTCCTTTCACCTACAATCATTGACCTCGGCTTTCTAGCTGTTGCTCTTGCTGCTTTAAGCAGCCAGAATCCTGGTGTCATTACAATAGCAATTAATGCAGAGTTTGGATCAGAGCCAGCCATTAATCCTGATCTTCTAGCCAAGGCCTTTTAAACTGGACAGAAAAATGGTGAAAAATCTTCAGTCAAAATTCTGAGGATAGCAACTGGGATGAATGCTTCTACCTTGCAGCTTATGTTGAATAATGTTTTACATCCCTTGTAATTGTAACAATTCTTTCTGAAATGCAAAATAAAAGAGGTTCCTGGTGGACCTCTGCTTCTGTTGCAATCTGCTTCCAGATTGAACCCACATGTAAAAGATATATTTGGATTTGGAGTCTGCAAAATCTTTATTCCATTAGAGCTCTATAAAACAAATACAACAAGTACATCCCTTCTTCATAGATGAGAACTGAATGTTACCTAAAAGGAAATAAAAGGCTACAATTCCAGAAAAACAAATCCTAACCAAAAAAACTGAAATCAAAATATAATGATTGATGAGAACTCAATCTTCGATGGTATGAACGTTTTGAAGCCACTGCAGAACCAAATCTAAAAATGCTTGTAATAGCAATTCTGTCGAGACAGAAGAATTTGATAACCTTTGCCACGAGGGCACTTGACATGAAGGTCCCAACACTTCCCAATATTCTCCACTCTCACAGCTTCTTCACAATCCAGCTCTCCATCATCCTACAACAACAAACTTGACATGTTAATAACCACTCATAAAATGCAAGCTAAATTGATATAAACCAACCATCTCAATTTGTCAAAACGTTTCAGAAATCAGAAGTTTGTTTCTTCACTAATTTCCCCAATTTTACCACCATTGATACAAAAAGCAAGTATCAAAAACTTCTTTTTCCTCAACAACTAGAAAGCGTAACCCTGAGAAAGAAAAGCAAACCTTTATTGCCTCAGTGGTGCACACATCTCCATCTTCTCGCGTTGCCTCATCGCAACATTGACTCATCTGTTTCATCCGCTCCTTCATTATCCTCAGCCTCGACCACCAACATACATAACAAAACGATAACGTTGTTGAAGCTATCACGGTTGATGGATTCTTGGAGTTGTGGGTTATCTTCTTCTCGGAGTGGAACTTCAAAGTCTGGTTCTTGGTTCATTTCGCTCATTGGTTATGCCTTTGTGGACTTTTCAAGATTTCAATCTTATTAGAGAGATCGTGTTTCCTGGTTGAAATGCAGGGGAGGAGGGAAAAGGTAGAGAAACTGTAAAGAGTTTATATATATAGTAGAGCTTTAGAGGGGTGTGCTGATGATTCTTGAATCATGCTTGTGTGACAGTTGTCGTAATTGACAAGCCAATGAGGGAATGGCATGTCAAATTCCAATAACCCCATGAAGGAAGAAAAACCAATTATGTGATGCATTCAGTTCCCTCGGTGAAGAAGGGGTGGGTCCAAACTAAAAACAAAATTGCATTATATTTACATAATAAAAATAAAAAAGGGGAAGGTTTACATAAGCCAAAGTACATAAGCAACCTCATTATTTTTATTTCAACACAAGAATTATAAATTCAATGAAAGAAACATGTCCAACATTATCCAGAACGAGCTAGTAATACATTAAATTTCACGGGTATAGAAATATTCCTCTAGTTGTTATTCCACCAGAACCGAGACTGAAGTTGGTTTACGATATTCTTATCCAGCTGGAAGGCCTTTGCAAGAACTTCAGGATTGATGGCAGGGTTTGAGCCAAAGACAGCCTTTGCAATGGTGTTAATCCCTGGGTTTTGGCTGCTAAGACCAGAAAAGGCAACAGCATTGGTGTTCCCTATGTTGAACTGGAAGTGAATGAGACCAACTGGAAAAACGAAGACATCTCCAGGATATAAGACTTTGGTGATGAGACGGTTATCCGGGTTGGATGTAACAAAACCAACATAAAGTGTGCCCTCCACAACGACTAGGATTTCCGTGGCACGAGGGTGAGTGTGAGGGGGGTTTAGGCCACCATAGGGTGCATAGTCGACTCGAGCCAGAGATATGCCAAGAGTGTTAAGTCCGGATATTTGTCCAACATTCACCAGAGTAACTTTTGATCCTAGTTGATTTGATGTGTTTCCTTGCTTGTTAAGCCCTGAAAAGAAGAAATCTTCCGCGTTCACGAGCTTTGGGTCCTTGCAGAACTTGCCATTAACAAAAACTGAATATAACAAAAAAAAAAAAATTATTACTTTGATACGGTTTTATGCAAAAAAATGAGAGACATTTCTCAATTAATTTTCTCCGCTATTTATATGTCTTCAGTTTAGGTGTTGACCTGATTACACTAATTCCAAAGATATTCAAAAGAAAATGGGGATATAAAGAACAACATACCACCATTTTTGGTATCATTGATGGCTACACAGAAGTCCTGAAGAGGGCTGGGATCAAAGGCAGAGGCAAGTGAGGAGGCCAAAGCCAACAGGACAAATGCTACAAGGATTTGAGCTCCTTTCATCATTGTAAGGCAGCTTTCTTGATTATATTGTTCTATGTTATATTGCTCGGTGGGAGATGAGAAATCTGGCTTGAGAGCATGCCTATTTATAGACAAATGTCACTAAACAAGTCTATTCATTTTCATTCTTTAATTACTTTTTCAGAAACAAAAAATAAAAAATAAAAAAATATGAACGATTTGCCAAGTCTGCAGCTACTCTTTACAAACTTTAAATCTGCTTCATAAAAATAAAGTGCTATCATAAAAAAGGTTTAGACCTAGAAATAAAACGGAAGTGCTTACATCAGTACATTGTGCAATGGAACTGGTCAATCTTGACACACCCAATTTTTTCTTGTTTATTTAACTTCTCTGTTCAAGAACAATTAATTATTTGCTCATCAATTGGTCAATCTCTGAACAGTTCCTAGTCAAGCATGGATATTCTACAAGAAATGTGTTTGAGCGTCCATGCACATCTCAGATCGAACCATGTCAACTAAGACAATGGATTCTATCCAGAGATATAAAACCCACAAGTCTTGAATCTTTCTAACAATTTTCTTGCATGACTGCTTCTATAATTATGCATATGCCACTCGAATTATTTGAGTTCAAGGAGAAATTGTCCGGCCTTCAACAACAATTCCTGGAAATTGCTTTCACAATTGGAATAGTGCACAAGAATAATAAAAGGAGAAGAAATCGAGAATAGAAAGACATTATATTAAAGTTTTAAATAATAGTTATTAAGCAACCAACAGAAGACAGAATCAATGCATATTGATTACTCTCAACCAAGTGAAGATAAACCAACAATGGCAGTCTCTTCAAGCACCTATACTGTCAAACGAAAAACTTTTACCTTGGACTGTAAGAATAAGAAATTAAGATGATGGAGCCTGAACAGTTAAGCTTAGCAGTGTATATGTCCATACATTACATTCCTGACAAGTGTTTACATGATCAGGTAAAATGTGAAAACCATGATTTCCAAATTAATTATAAAGATGGTAATGTAAGACTTGACTGTGAAACATGCAGAGTTTTATATTTGAATGAAATCAGCTGCACATAGTACCTGCCCAGCTGCTAGCATCTTAGGTTCAAACACTGCCAAATGGCAAAGATTTTCATTTTGTTGACTTTATTTTTTATTGTAAGTTGTATGGCTGGAGTGCCCGCAGCCTTAGCAACGTTGGATTTGTTCTTATAGTCAACGAAATGAAAAGGCATAGACTAGTTCAAAGGCTGCAATTTATAAATAGGCATGATCTCAAGGAAAGCTTCTCATCTCTTCCAGAGTAATAAAACTTAGAAGAATTTAATTAAGCTAGAAATTACATTATTATAACTATGAAAGGCGCTCATCTCCTCCTAGCATATTCTCTCTTGGCTCTGTCTTCCTCATTTGCCTATGCATCTGGTCCTAGTCCTCTCCAAGACTTCTGTGTAGCCAACGGTGATGTCAAGGATGTGTTGGTATATGCCATTGAGCCAATTGGATTGATTAAGAAATATATATATTGTCATTTAATGCATACTTAATCGTATAATTATATGTGATAGAGGTTTTCCTTCACGTCAGTGCAATAATAAGAAGTTATTAAGTACTAATTGAATGAAGCCCATGGAACATAAAGGCTTAGCTAGAGAATTGTAAAGTTATTACAATTATGATATCAATATGCATTAAAGCCATGTTCCTAAAATTGTTCCTAGTCATTGTATTGTCAAGACAGGGCATTAACAATGCTAAAAAACTGGGTACATGTCAAGCCTCTTTATTTGGGAAGTAAGCAATCGATCTCATAGGTTAAAGTACATGGGATACTTGAGGATAACATGTAGGTGCTTGTTAAAGAACAAGTTCACTGAACATGACCTGTTATGAGAACTCTATTTGGTATTTCACTCAAGTGTTTATGAAAAATATTCTCATGTGATAGTCGTCCAACTAGTCGTTGGACTTGAGACACCAAGTCATCTTGCATGGGGAATGACATAATTTGATGTTACCTTTACGAGTTTGGAAGCGACCAGATGCCTAAGCAAGGTGTTTTTGAGTATGTTATGAAGCATGCGAAGGTGAATGAGTGATCAAGAGAGGATTCATCACCTCAAGCGATATGAGGGGATGTATCTCACTTGTTCTTAATTCTTGATTAACTTGTACAAAGTCTTTGGCCAAAACATGATGAATTTGAGGAAAGTTAGTTTCCTAAATTCATAAGTTAGTCATGATTATGAGAACTAATATGGAATGTCATAAGTGGACACCGAGCCATGCTTAATGACATATCTGAGATATTTGATAAAAGAACCGTATTGCACTGAGAGGCTTATCACTGAAGGGCTTTGTCAAATTCTTTAATTGACTCTTTAACATTTGGGTGGTAATGATGTATTGCTAGATGCCGCTCATGATCTATAAATATAAATTAATTATCAAATTGATATTTGATTATGATTTATATTTATTGCCAACATGTTAGAAGTCTAATGGGTCACACACATTAAGTGACATAATTGAAATTAAATAAAGATAATTAATTAAGTTGGACTTAATTGAGAAAGACTAAAAGAAGTGAAAAATTAATTAAGTTCTCAAAGACTTAATTAAATTAAAATACAACAGTTGTATTTAGGGTTACAAATTAGTTTGACTATATAAATATGTTATGTTAGCAAACTAAAGCTCTAAGCCTCTAACTACTTTCTAACCGTTTCATAAAATAAGAAAAAAATAGTCTTTATTTATCTGACTAAAAATAAGATTCAGCAAGAACTTTTTGTTTTTTTTGTTTTAGAAACAAAATTTGCTAACACAAGTAAAAATCCTACATTTGAAAAGATATTATTCAGTCACTGTGTGGATTACTATTAGAGGCCAAACACTTGGGTGGCTGAAGATTTGATAAATCCTAAAGGTGAAGAAGCAAAGGCTTTGGATTTAATTGGTTCTTGATTACGATATTTAGAGTAAGGTATGTAATATTTAAATTTATGAATGTTCATAATTAATTTGAAAATTATATGAAAAAAACAAATATTGATCCTGTAAGATTCGACTGTTTCTCTGATTAAATAGTAGCTTATTTTTTTTGCTGCACTATATTTTTAATTTATTAATTATTTTTATATTTGAGCATGAGGTTGAATCCCAACAGGATAGTGGTATGTTCTCTTTTTCTATGTTTTGAATGAAACTATCAGGACAGTCTCCAAGCGTAGGCATCATATCGAAATAACGTATTATTCTTCCCTTCATATATGCAGTGTTTGTTAATGGGAAGTTCTGCGAAGACCCAAAGCTTGCCAAAGCAGAAGACTTCACCGTTTCAGGGCTTAACGTCCCCAGAAATACATCAAATCCAGTGGGATCAACTGTGACTCCTGTCAATGTTGCCCAAATACCAGGACTTGACACTCTCGGTATCTCGTTGGCTCGAATCGACTATGCACCTAACGGTGGCCTAAACCCCCCCTCACACTCACCCCCGTGCCACGAAGATACTAATTGTCTTGGAAGGCACACTTTATGTTGGCTTTGTTACATCCAACCCAGATAATCGTCTTATCACACAAATCCTATACCTTGGAGATCTCTTTGTTTTCCCAGTTGGCCTCATTCACTTCCAGTTCAATGTGGGGAAAACCAATGTTGTAGCTTTTGCTGCTTTGAGGAGCCAGAATCCAGGTGTGATTACAATAGCAAATGCAGTGTTTGCAGCAAATCCACCCATTAATCCTGATGTTCTTGTCAAGGCGTTCCAATAGGACAAGAATGTGGTGAAAAATCTTCAGTTAAAATTCTGGTGGGCTAACAATTAGAGCATATTATACTTGTAATATTTGTTGGAATAATGTTTTGATCTGTTTCCCTTATTATAGTAATATTCATCCTGAAAAAATAAAATAAAATAAAAGGGGAGGTTTTGCTTATGTAAGTCTCTCTGTATTGATTTGGTTTTGTTACAATAAAATTGCAATTTGTTTACACAATTGGAATTTAATGTCAAGACATGTCTGGGTCTTGGTCATCAAGGAGCCATGCATGCAACAATGAATACTATTAATTATATATATACATATATTTGCTCAGCTATTATTAATTATATTTGAGTCTTATATACAAACATAAATAAAGTTTCTCATTTTAAAATAGAATGTTACTAAAATGTAAGGCAACTTTCTTGATTGAATTGTTCTGAGTTTTGTTGCTTGGTGAGAATTGAGGGCTGAGAAATGTGGCTTGAAAGCATGCCTAGAGCAGTCATTGAATAGGTCTATTCATTTTCCTTCTTTAATATATTTTTTTAGGGAAAAAAAACAAAAGGAATTAAGATTTGTCCTGTCTGCAGTGATTACATCAGTACATTTTGTAATGGAACTGCTCAACTTTTACGTACCAAATATTTTCTTTGTTTATTTAACAATCTAAAGCTTTGCATGGATATTAAAATAGCATTGTTTTGCTCTTCACATAAATAAGCAGTGTTTGTTAATGGGAAGTTGTGCAAAGAACCAAAGCTTTGCCAAAGCTGCAAAGCAGAAGACTTGCTCATTTTATTCTCCATGCCCTTATATTTATAAATAGCCCTTCCTTTTTTCTGAAAGGCAAGAAAAATCTTATTCCCCATATAGAAAGATAATAAATCCTGAAAAAGCATCACGTATATGTCTAGGGACGGTTAAGGTTACTTAGACAGCATGAGAAGTGTGTGCCACACTTTGGTATTTCTTTTCTTCAGCCAATTTTATTCCTTTATATATATATATATATATAATATCTTTGTGGTTCAAAGATCAAACACTTTGTTTTGGCTTTAATTATAATTTTTGTTGTCAAATTAATACACGTAAGTGCACGTGGCCATACAAGTAATATCAAGCTAAGTTGAGTATCGTTTATCGCATAGATTTGTACCTATTTCTCATTAAGCATTAAATCTATAACAAAGTAATTTTATCAAAGCACTTGATTTCAAATGATTAATTAAACTAAAAATGATTAATTAACTAAATAATTAACGAAGAATAAAACGTTACTAAGAGAAATATCTACTCAAAACTTAGGATTATGGTGTTTTTCAAAACATTATCTGAATTAAATCATTCTCCTTAACTTAGATTAATAGAATACATGGCTAACCTAGAATCCTTATTATGTACAAGTCTCTGTCGAGATCATGTACACATTCCTTTTCAAAACTAATTCCATATGTTTATGCAAATAATTAGAAAAGGTTCTTTAATTACATCCGTGTTCTAATTTGTTACCTAAGGTATTTAGGTATATGTCTATCTTAAATACGAAGCTATCACCTAACTCCGAAGTGAATCGAACATATATAGGCTATTCAAAACAATGGTTTATTCTAAACTCCCTCTGTTGAATTGTATTTAGAGATCTAAGACATTTCAACTAGTGATCAAGCAAAGAAAAGTAGTACATACAAAATTGAATAAACCATACATCATCCATTAATACCAAGCAAGGAAAAATCAACATCATCCATTAATACCAAGTACGGAAAAATCAAATATTCAAACTACATAATGAAATAATCCATAATCCCAGAAAACAAAATTAGTTCATCATTGTTTTTGTAGCAAACATAATTAAGTCAAGAGAAAAGATCATTTCTATATCAAAAGAACAAGAAAGAATTGAAGAATAAAAAATTATCAAAGTCTCTTTCGATTCTTGATTTCCAATTGTCTTTAATTTCTTCTGATTTCTTTGGTGGAAGAGCCATTTTTTTTTCTTTCAAAAACTTCTGTTCATTGCCTCTCTAAAAATCCTCTATTTCTAGCCTCTAGAAAACCTTAAAAACTCATTTCTTGATTGGCTACAGACTCATAATCCATATCAAAGTACTGCGACCTTGGTCCAGGGTGCCACGGTGCTTCTGCCTTACATATTTTTTTTGCTGGTTTCTCAACCAGCGTCGCAGTGCTCCTCCTTAGGCACTGCTGCACTGGACTCATGGGTTTTTGTATGGATGCCATGATGCACCCTTAGGCGCTACGGCCTTGAGCTCTACAAGTCCTTGTGCTGCCTTGGTGCAGTCTGCTGCAGTGTATCATCTTGCAAAGTGATTTTCTCCTATCTCTAGGCTGATCTAGGTGAAATGGTAAACATAAAAGTTGTAGGTCTACCTTTTAACTTTCCTATGGTTTAAGAATCACATTGATTGGATCTTTGTAACTCGTGTTATGTTCAAATTACCACAACATATTCAGTGACAATCTACACCTAGTCTGCTTTTTATAATTCAACACCATCTAGCTTTGTGCCATTGAAAACCTACAAACACAAGGACTAAATCATCATTGGCCTAGAGTAGAGCTTTCAGCATGAAAATAAGCTAAAATTTCATGAATAAAACTAATTTCACATGCCTAAAAACTAATCAACTAAAGACATAAAAGCTGTCCAAAATCTACTTAAGACACAAGGACTTAGCTGCATTAACATCCCAAAATGTGACTAAATAACTCTATATAATAGAGTTATCAATTTTATATTCTTTCCCACTTTTTATATTACTTTTTGTTTTAGCTTCAATTATATTCCTAACACCCTCTTCATATCCCCTTGCACCTTCTGTCTCTCTCCATCTACTTATATTAATTTCTTTCTTTGTTTTGTTTGAAATGGACATGCATGAAAGCTTTTCTTCATAAACACTTGTTGCTCTATGATAAATATGAAAAAAAAGAGGCATGTTGTGACAGATGCAATCAGAAAGTTGATGGTTGCCCTTTTGTTTGTGAAAGTTGCAACTTTTGGCTGCATGCATCTTGTGTTGGACAACAATTGCCTTTTCGAGCACATCCTCTCCAAATTGTGATAAAGTTGCAACTCTATCTTACCGTGATAAAGTTTGTGCTATAGATTTCATTTGTGATAAATGTTTCACTCTATCTCGAGGTTATAGATGCCACTGCACAAATTGTGATTCCAAGCTTGATGTGGTATATACTAATTCTCCAACTAATGATCAAACTAAAGTCATAGGCAAAAAAATTTAGCGTTTCAGCCATGAGCATTCCTTTATAATTATTGAGTAATGGCAGCGAATGCACTTACATTTATTGATCTTGGAATGTGTATATTTATACAGGATGCATTGGCTTATCAAAGTAAATTGTAACAAAATATATTCAATTTGAATTCAAAAGTTGTAACAGAAATAGTAACAAAAAGATCATGGTTTGATTGAATCTTTGACTTGATTTTCAGCTACTGTGGTAGTTAACTCCTTTACATGCCCTGCAAACAGGGGTGGACCCAAGAATTTTCTAAGTGGTATCATTAGGATGATATTCAGAAATTTTTTTCTTCGATCCAAGATCTATTGGGAGTGTATTTAGATTAAATTCAACATGATTTTGCTTAGAAGAATATTGTTTAGTATCATCTTTAATAGAATTTTATTGTCGTTGCCCGGAATCTGAGTCTTGTAAGACAATTTCTTTTCTTTTTAAAATATCTTTCCATGGTTTTTTTATCTAAAATTATAAAACTTGTTAAAAATTACTACTCATTAGTGTCAGTTAAAATGCTACTACGCAAGTATACGTATCGAATAGATAGTATATTAGCAAGCAAGGTATCGATCCCACAGGGAATTGATCTAAAACTTTACTAAGTACTAAAATTAGAACAATTTAATCTTATCCAAATAATCAAAATTAAATAATTAATTAAAACTAAAATTAAAACCAACAAGAAAAATCAAAATAATAATAACTTTAGAAAATATCAAATCAAACAGGCCTAAGATTATAATATCCCTCACACTTCATCTAAATCTTACCTCTCTTCCTTAACTTATTTCAACAGATTGAATTGCTAACCTAGAGTACTCAATTATTTATAAGGGTCTCCCGACTCGTCCTATAAAAATATCTATTTTAATCAAAACACTATATCCCTATGTGAATTGAAATTAAAACAGACTCATTAAGTTCAAGCTCTAATCTGGCTACATATGGTCTATAGGTATATCCCTATCCTATATGCAAATAAATTAATATGATCATATATTATCTCAATTTTAGTCTACTCTAAACTCCCTTTTCCAAGTTTGTTTAGGTTCCTAAATCAATATAATTGGTGGCCAAGCAATTAAAAGCATTAAGAACAAATTGGAATAAACAATTCAAATCCCATCGAAAATAAGTAAGACAGAGATTAAAAACTTAGACTAAATGTGAATTTAATTGCAATCTTAGAAAAAGAAATTTAGCTACTCATAATCGCAAAATAAAATAACATTGTATAAAATTCAACCATTGAAAGTATCAAGAACGATAAAAGCTAAGGTATAAAACAAAACAATATTTGTCGTCTTGATCTCCAAGTTTCAACTTCAACTTCTAGTTTCTTGAATCTCCCAAAGGATCTCTGGCTAATGTTGTTAAACATATCCTATTTATACTAATAAACTTAACCTAAAGTTTCTTAAGCTGACCCAGGGTTTAATTGGGCTTAAAAGTATAATAAGAGGCCCAAAATTCAATTGTCAATCTTTACAAATTTCCATTCCCAGTACAGTACATCTAGTTATTTTTCGACGTGATTTTCTCTATCCTCAAAGCAGAACTGGGCAAAGTGATCTTCATAAAAGTTGTAGCTTTGTCTCTTAGCTTTCCACTGATCCATGAATTGCATCATTGGGAGTCCTGTAGCTCGAGATATGGCCAAAATACTGAAGCATATGCAAGCAGATTCTAGGTCTTTTAACATCTTACTTTCCAAAATTAAGCCTAATCACTTTTAATCCTACAAAAGAAATATAACAACTAATAAATCATAACCAAATTAAAAAGAATAAAATAAAATTAAAATAACTAACTTAAAAGTAACCTAATTATAAAAACAACTAAAAATAAGTAAATTATAATTAAAAATTGAGGACTTAGCTAATATTTAATAATAAAATTAAAATAAAATAATTCTATAAAATAGAATCATCAATTAGCATAAATTAAAAAAATTAAAATTAAATAAAATATGATATTACATAGCAAATTATACCATTTAGTAATGAACAATAGGACAATTTTCTATTAATTGATCAAAACTAAATATAAGCATCTACAAGCCACATAAAGTTATATACAAAAATCAAATAATCAAACAATATATCTACAAAATAAATTAAAAAAATGAAAAACCCATAATTTCAAGAAATTCTTTGACATGCAATATATTTTCTATTAGCTAGATTATAACTCTGAACCCAAATTATCAAACTAATCAAAAAAAATATTTAGACATAAAGTATTTAAAAACTTAATTTGGGTTAAAAATTAGTTATAATTGAAGCCTAGATGAGTTGTCTTGAAAGAGTTAAAAACACAGCCAAAGACCGAGATGGGGAAGGATTTGAATTTTTAGACATGGAGAGTAGTTTAGGTTTTGACTCTTTAATAAATCTTAAATTATAGAAGAAAAGTTTTATTGTCTTTCCATATAGTATTTTAATATTAATACATAAATTACTTTTTGATAAATCACTTTTACTAGAAGTCTTTGACCCCACTCCCTAAAAAATTGTAAAAAATTAAAAATAATGGGTTTATTAGGATATTAACTACCATAAACCTTAGAAAAATAGTATAAAAACTAAAACATTTTAAGAAGTGAGTGGTGTCATGTGACACCACTCCTTCCAACATGGGTCCGCCCATGCCTGCAAGAAGGTGGAGCCATCAACAACACTTATCTTGGATCTTAGAAAAAAGAATCTCTGTCTAGACAAGGGTTTGGTTAATCCGTCTGCAAGTTGATATTTGGTAGGAATGTAAGACACCTTGAGATTGCTAGATTGAACCTATTGGCACACAAAGTGATAATCTAGAGCCAAATGTTTCATTCTAGAGTGAAACACAGGATTGGCACTTGGATAAGTAGCACAAATATTATCACAACAAATAACAAGAGGTTGTGAGTGTTGTCAATTTTGTATACTCAAGCATACGTATCGAGCAAGTAATATAGTGATGAAGTAGAGTACCGTTCTCATGGAGATTTGTTCTTAAATTTTTACTAAGTGCTAAAATCTTATAAAAAATCAATCTTATTTAAGTAATTGAATTTTACAGAAAATTAATTACAACAAAATTAAAATAAACACTAAATGAACTAAAAAACTAAATAAGTTGAGAAAAGCAGTATATTAAAGACCTAGAATTATGAGTTCATTCAACATTTCATCTGATATCAACTTTTCTTGTTATTTATCTTTCTTAGGTGGTTTTACTAACTTAGAACCCAAAATTATGGACAAGTCTCCGTCAAGTTGCTTGTGCAAATACCTAACTTAATTATTTCACTATATGTCCATAGGAATCAATTAAATTAAGTTTATTAAGTAAATGTCATAATGTGGCTATGTATGGCAATTGGCGTATATCTACCCGAATCGTGAATCAGATCACTTAAGTGATGTGAACATACACTATTCAAACCTTAGTCCAATATAAAATCTCTCTGTCAAGTCTCAATTAGATTCACAAATCAATTAATTATTGGTAAAACAATCAAAAGCATTAAAAACAGATTTGAATAAGCAAAACTACACCCATTCATGATAACTAAAAGCAAAACTAATATTCAAACTACATGTTGAAATCTACCACAATACTAGAAAGATAATTTAGGTCATAATAACTAATAAGAAATTTAGGTCATAATAACTAATAAGAAATTTAGGTCATAATAACTAATAAAAACAACATCCAAAGAAATTTAGCCATGAATCCAAGTCAAAGAAAATAAAAGAAACATAAAAGTAGAGAAAGAAACTAAGTGTTGAAGCTTTGCAATCTCAAGTCTCTCTCAAATTCTCTTGTTTTCTTGCTTTGTTCTTAGCTCCAAATCTTTAGAATAGTTGCTTGCTGCCGCCCCCTTAAAACCATTAAAAAAGGCCCCTTAAATAGGATCCAAGTAACCTAATTTTCAAAATCCCTTCAAATTTTTATTTTTGAAAGATAGCCCAGTGCCGCGGCCTTGAGCTCTTAGTGCCATGGCATTGGTTTTTTTTGCTATAGTAGTGTTGCAGCACTACTTCTCCAGCATTATGGTGTTGAGCTCTTGGGAAAATTGTATGGTGAGCTTCCTTTCACCAACGCTGCAGCCTTGTTCTCCTAATACTGCGACGGTCTATCAAATTCGAATGTGATTTTCACCCTGATCTGGTTTGAACTGAGAAAAATAGTAACATAAAAGTTGTATTCCTGTCTCTTCACTTTCCAATGGCTTTAGAATCATGTCAATTGAACTTCTGGATTGAAAGATATGCTCAAATACTACATTATGTTCAATCCATGCATACTGCTACAGTGCTCCAAGTTAGACACATATTTGGTCCACAATCCAATCCGAACTAGGTGAAGTGGTAAACAGAAAATTTGTATCCCTTCCTCTTATAAGTCTAGTGGTCTAAGAATCACTTCATTTGGAGTTATGTAGATAGAGATATGGTCAAAATACTGTAACATATACTAATGAAGCCATTACCATACTTGCACGGATTTTCATCAAATGAGTCTTTTTCATCAAATTTCTAACCCTATTGTTTAATTTCTCTACCCGCACAAGTATACGCATCAAAAAGATAAAATAATGGTTAGCAAAGTGATGATCCCACGAAGAATTGATCTAAATTTTACTAAGTACTAAAATTAGAACAATTTAATCTCGTCCAAACAATCAAAAATTAATAACTAATTAAACTAGAAATTAATCAACCAAAACTAATTAGTAATCAAAGACATATATAATTGAATAAAATAACCAAATCTTTGTGTTTTAAGGTGATTTCAGATAGTTTTTATATTTTTAGCTAATTAGTTTAAAGCATGTTAACTTGTTCATTTTCATGTTGACAGTCTTATTTTAAGAAAACATTGATTTAGTCCTTGTGTTTGTAGGTTTTCAAATGGATAAAGTTACGTGGTGATGAACTATGCAATGAAGACCAAGTGTACATTTTCACTGAATATACTGTAGTAATTCAGACATAACTCGAGCTACAAAGATTCAATCAACGTGATTCTTAGAATATTGAAGATCTAAGAAGCAGACCTACAACATTCAAGTTTACCATTTCACCCAGATCAGCTTTGAGATAGTCAAAAATCATATTACAAGATGAGATACTACAGTAGTTTCGCACCAAGGTAGCATAAGAAGTAACACTGCAACTTTGCATAAAATTTCCTACTAGGGCAACACGATTTAGGTGTATGTCTACCCTAATTGTGAATCAAAACACCTAAGTGATGTGCACATAAACTATTCAAACCTTAGTTTAATCTAAAACTACTATGCTGAGTCTTATTCATGCTAACAAATCATTCAATTGTTGACCAAATAATTAAAAGCATTATGAACATATTTGAATTAGCAAATATTCAAACTACATGTTAAATCCACCATAATCCTAGAAAAATAAAATAACTCATAATATCTATTAAAAACATTATCCAAAGAAAATTAGCCATTAAACCAAGTCAAAGAACATAAGCGAAACACAAAAGTAGAAAGAGAAGCTAATAGTTTGAAGCTTTTTTATCTCAATTCTCCCTCAAATTCTCTTGTTTTTTTGGTTTGTTTTTAGCTCTTTCTCTTGAGAATAGTTGCTCTCTATCTCCCTTTGAAAACTTTTGAAAAAGGCCCCTTAAATAGTCTCTAAAAGCCCTAGTTTAAAAATCTGGTAATATGCAAATTTTGGCAACTGGTTTGGCATTGCGGCCTTACCTTGGCTTTACGATGCCCTCCTTTTAGGTTTAAGTTTGGGGCTTTACGCTTATGCTGTCCTATTGCATTACTTCATTTTTTAACATGATGTTCTTCTTCTTCCAAGCCCAACTGGGTAAAGTGATAAACATAAAAGTTGTAGCCCTCTCTCTTAGCTTTCCAATGGTTTAAGAATCACATCAATTGGATTTCTGTAACACAAATTATGCTTAAAATACTAAAGCACGTACAAACAAAGCTATCACAATATGTACTTGCATGGATTATCACCAAATAAGGCATTTTCATAAAATTCCTTGCCAGGTCAATAAAATAGATTAACAATAACTAATCTTAAAGTAATTTAAAGCAAATTAAATGATGAGAAAATTTAAAAAAATATTTATATTTTATTGTATAGATGTTAGAAATAGGGGAGTAGAAAGTTATGGAAACGAGTAAAAAAAACTACAAAGTAAAAACAATAATATATGGTAATATAAAGTAGACCTAAAGGTACAAAAATAATAAAAATAGGAAAAAATATTAAGTAATATAAAGTAGATTTAAGTAGCTGAAAAGATAGGAATGAAAAATATTTAGCAATATAAAGTAGACTTAAGTGCATAAAATAATAAAAGAATTTTCAATGATGGTAAAGTTATAATAATAGTAAATATACAAGATATTTAATAATGAATACTGAAATTTATCGTATGTCACGAGCCATCATTGCATTATTTAAATGTCATGGCATATTGATATATTTTGTGTGCAAGTCAAAGCCTCGATGATGGAATTTTTTTAGAAAGCTTGCGAAGGTGCGTTTGCTCAAAAAATTTCCTAGGTTAAAAGATATCTTTGAGTCCCACCAGTATGATGTGAGGACTCAAAAAATATTCTTAATAAAAGCTTTTTACTTGTACTAGGTTTTGCATTCATGAAAATATTTTTACTTGCAAATGATTACTCTGATGATGGGATTTGCATAATAAGCTTGCGAAGACAACTTTTCCCAAGTAATTCCCTAGGTAAGTGAATATCCCCGAATCCTACTAGTATGATAGACAGATTCGATAAATATTCTCAATAAAAGGTTTTCATTTGACATTTATCGAGATTTATGCCATGCATTCTATAATTGCATCGTGTGCACATCACACAAATGAACAGAATAATGAACTTTAGGTCACGAATAAAATAAAAATTAGAATAATAAATAATGATTAAGGAAATACAAGAATAAAATAAAAATTAGAATAATAAATAATGATTAAGGAAATACAAGAATAAAATTAAAAATTAAGTTCTAAACAAGATAACATATGATTAAATGGTACTATTTATGGAATAGGCATCACAGAGGTGCTAATCCTTCGTTGTGCATAACTTTACTTCTGAACCAAACTCTAAAAACTCACAAACCAGATTGTTATTCTTTAAACGGATCTAAAATTAATTTAGAACCTTTCCAATAGAACAAATCTAATAGGTGGGTAATCGCACCTCATAAAAAGATTGGTAACGACTCCAAATATTCATGTCAAGGCAGACGGGTTCCAAGACCCCCATGTAGCGATAAAAAGTAAAAGGGCTTTCTTCCTTAAGAATAATTATATAAAGCCCTATTGGATTAATTGTTAGACATTCAAGTTGAGAATAAATAAAGAATATTTTCTTAAAAAAACAAGGTGGGATTTTCTTAAACAAGCAATGCTTATTTTCTCTAGACTCTTTTAAAAAATTAAGAAGTTGTAGTATCTTTGGTTTGGCCAACCAAAGTGAGATGTTAGCTATTTTTCACCTTAATGGGGTATCTAACCTCACCAAGATTGGTGTCTTCATAATGTCCTAGTGTCAATTTGGTATTAGAGTGAGAGGATCATTGTTTGCTGTGTAGTTCAGGATTTTATCGCTATCGAGTTTTGAATCTCCTAATTTGGGTAGCTTTGTTTCGTTTATTGTTTTATAGTTATATCATCATCTTTTTCTGCATCACCACATCATCATCACCACGTCATCACCATATCATCACTACCATAATTGTAATTTGTCATTTGAGCTAACAACATGCTAAAATTGTTAGAGAATTGATCATAAGATTGAGATTAAGGAATTACGTCACCAAATTCAAGAATTACAAGTGTAACTTGCAAGACATGATGCTCCTCAAATCAACAATAATAGCCCTAATGATGAAGATGGACTCGCAAATCAAGCGGCAAGAGTTCGATTGAAGGATTGGTTATTACATGCCTTTGATTTAAATGTTGAAGGAGTCAAGATTGAAGTAATTGATTTCATGGGAAGTTACATGCGGAGGACTATTTAGATTGGGAAGAGTTAGAACCAGTTTATGATGAATATGATGAGCAAATAAAGGATAATACCAACCTTTTCCATCAAGAATCGTCTCAGCATCCTTATCGACAATTTCACCAACAAGAAGGGTATCTTATCAAAGGTAACCAACTATGCATCCCTCAATGTTCTCTACGCCAATCTATTATTTGGGAATATCATAATAGAGGATTAGTTGGACACTTTGGGAGAGACAAAACATTGGCTATTGTGAAGGAAAATTTTATTAGCCTAAGTTGGAACTAGATATCATTTAACATATTCAAAGGTGTCATACTTGCCACACTGCCAAGCTTGGAAATCAAAACACTGATAGGTATAAACCGTTACCTATTCTTGAAGCTCCTTGGGTTAATGTGAGTATGGATTTTGTTTTGGGTTTATCAAGAACCCAAAGGCAAAAGAACTCTGCAATGGTAGTCGTTGATAGATTTTCCAAAATGGCTCATTTTGAGTCTCCTTGAGCTGATGGACCATTCTGAGTCTTGGAACGTATTAATGAGAATGCTTACAAGATCGAGCTTTTTGGAGATTATGAAGTTTCTTCAACCTCCAACATAGCTGATCTCTTTCTTCACTATAGAGAAGATGAAGAAGACATGGATATTGAAGGCGATTTTTCTCCAATCTAGGGAGAATGATTCAAGAGTGTGTTATTAGGTTCCTTGCGTATTAAGCTCAAAAAAATTGTTTACATAATTATCTTTTCTTAGTTATCTTTTTGTTTACTTGTACTCTAAGAAAGTTTAGGTTAGGTTACTTCTTTATTCATTTTAATTAGAAATTGTAATAATCTCACATGGGAAATGTAAGAAGATTCTCTTCCTTGCGAATAGTAATATAAAGCCCTATTGGGTTAATTGTTAGACATTCAAGTTGAGAGTAAATAAAAAAATTTTCTTAAATATGCAATGCTTATTTTTTCTAGACTCTTGTTAAAAAACAGGTTCTAGTATCTTTGGTTTGGTCAATCAAAATGGGATTTTTACCATTATTCACCTTAGTGGGCTTTATAACCTCGCCAAGATTAATGTCTTCATAACACCCCGACATCATAACCTTTAGATAATGGTGCTTTTCTAATAGTCAGCTAATGAATAGACAAATTTTCATATCATAGACATGATGTTTGAATTGAATTGTCTTTCCATAGTTGCTTTATCAAGTGACATATCAACATGTCTCTCCAATAGTCACTTTATCAAGAAACACCTTTACATATGAGACAGAATCTTTCATTTTAAAAATACATCAACATATGATCGTTCAATGTTCATTACATTAAATGCAAAGCCAAAATTCATTCCTATTGTAATGGATTTCAATAAAAGGGAAAATGTTAACAAAAAACCATCTGAGACAAACACTTAGAGGATGTTGACTCAATTATTGCACCAAGTAACTCATAGTAATATAACAAAAAATTTGCATAGAAAAACAGGGTGAAAAGACTTTGGAGTGGCTCAATAATTTATAATAATTTTACTTGTGACAATTATTGGATAAGAAAAATTTGCTTTTTGTTAGTCAATTGTTGAATGTTCATTACATTAAATGCAAAGCCAAAATGCATTCCAACTGTAATGGATTTCAATAAAAGGAAAATTTATTGAATTTAGAGTAAGTCATTTGACAAGAATGGAAACATAATAGGAAAGTTTTAACCTAAATTAGAAGCTTAGTCGAAAAATGAAGACAACGAGGTGGTAATGTTGGGTATAGAGACAGATGAATCCTATTTGTGTTGTTAATATTATCTGAATTTTGAGTTCTTTTTAGTACAGAATGAATATGGGATTATGTCAAAGAAAAAATCCAAAAGGATACGTTAGATTAGCAAATTTGGATTTGTTTTATGGCTTTTCCTTTTTCCCCCACTCATTTTCCATTTAAATCCAAAAAACAGATTCCTTTCCTTTTTTGTTAAAAATATATTAAATGTGTATTCCAATTATAGAACGAACATTTATTTGATCATTCAACACAAAAATTTAAATTTAAATTTTTATTATAATTAATTGACACATGAACTTAATTTAGATTATTAACATGTGAACAAAATATTTATTCTAGATCGAATTTGTTTTTCGTTAAAGGTTGATATGATCATTCAGTATAAAATTTAAATTTTTACAATAATTAATTGACATGTGAACTCAATCTAACTTATTAATATGTAAACAAAATAACTTCTTCACATCAAATTCGTTTTTTGTTAAAAGTTGATATATCTAAACTATTTTTTTTTTTATAAATTTTAGTTTTCAATGATTAAGTTAGATTAAATTATATGGTAAGTTTCTTAATATTCCCCGTATATAGGATTTAGGAAGTATAAAAAGGAAAACACACTCAAAGAATTACAAGGTAACCAAGTGTTCAGAAAAAAATTAAGCCATTGTTATGGCCATGGCGAGCTATAGAGTGTCAAGTCAGAGAAGAATGAAGACACCGGCGAAGGAGGTTGCCGATGTTGACGACCTCTTAACAGAAATCCTCCGATGATTTCATACAAAGACTCTGTTACAGTTCAAACTCATTTCAAAACAATGGCTATCGCTTATAACAAGATTCGATTTCAACATTTCCAACGCTCACTTCCTCTTCAATGAAGGCTCTCTCAAACCTTCGGCACTCTTTCTCAATGTCATCGACAGACAACCACCTACGAAGTTCATGCTCCTTCCTTTGAACCGCGACACCAAACAACTCCCGCTCTTGGATTTCATAAATGCCCCTGACATCAAAATTATGCAATCTTGCAATGGTTTGCTACTTTGCACTTCTGATTATGATATTCGGAGTTATTTTATCTGTAACCCTGTTATCAAGAAATTCAAGATGGTCTCTTTTCCAAGGCCTCCAATGCTGGAATATCAGCTTGTTGGTGTCAATCTTGCTTTCAACCTGTCGAATCACCTTATTATAAGATTATTTCTATTTGGCAATAAGTTTTCCTCGACAAAGACGAGGAAAACAAATTGCTTACGTCATATGATTTCTAACTTTTCTATGAACATATATTCATCGAAGACAGATTTTTGGAGTGTATCGAAAATCAAATTTACTTCAGAGGTCGCTATATAGTTCAACCATGCTGTTTTCTTTAACGATGCAATCCATTGGGATAGTGCTGCTAAAGAGTCACTATGCTTTGATGTGGAGATTGAATGCTCGAAACACTCTCTTGTGTTTGAGAGTGCAACCACTTCAACCTTGTTGAATAATTCTACTGGTTTATAAGCTTTGATGTTATATTATTACAATGTTTTGGTACTGTTTTTTACAGTCCTGCTATTCTGTTCATCTTCTTATGTTAACTGTTCCCATTGCAAACTTGCAACAAAAATAATGTTTATCAGTTTGCAAAGTTAAATGAATCTGGTTGCCTATTCCTTGTACATACTTAATTATTCAGTTCTATACATTGCTTTGTAGTAGTATTTTTTAATCTCAATGTTTTACAACAGCTTAAATGGCCTCCAATTCAATCTAGAGGTCGTAAGTTACACCATTTTGTCTTGGTAGGACTATCAAGTAGTAAGAGGAATTTCTCTAGTAAATTATGTCCTTTCACCTACAATCATTGACCTCGGCTTTCTAGCTGTTGCTCTTGCTGCTTTAAGCAGCCAGAATCCTGGTGTCATTACAATAGCAATTAATGCAGAGTTTGGATCAGAGCCAGCCATTAATCCTGATCTTCTAGCCAAGGCCTTTAAACTGGACAGAAAAATGGTGAAAAATCTTCAGTCAAAATTCTGAGGATATCAACTGGGATGAATGCTTCTACCTTGCAGCTTATGTTGAATAATGTTTTACATCCCTTGTAATTGTAACAATTCTTTCTGAAATGCAAAATAAAAGAGGTTCCTGGTGGACCTCTGCTTCTGTTGCAATCTGCTTCCAGATTGAACCCACATGTAAAAGATATATTTGGATTTGGAGTCTGCAAAATCTTTATTCCATTAGAGCTCTATAAAACAAATACAACAAGTACATCCCTTCTTCATAGATGAGAACTGAATGTTACCTAAAAGGAAATAAAAGGCTACAATTCCAGAAAAACAAATCCTAACCAAAAAAACTGAAATCAAAATATAATGATTGATGAGAACTCAATCTTCGATGGTATGAACGTTTTGAAGCCACTGCAGAACCAAATCTAAAAATGCTTGTAATAGCAATTCTGTCGAGACAGAAGAATTTGATAACCTTTGCCACGAGGGCACTTGACATGAAGGTCCCAACACTTCCCAATATTCTCCACTCTCACAGCTTCTTCACAATCCAGCTCTCCATCATACTACTGTAAAAGAATCTGATATTTACTGACAGTAGCTAAGTAATAAAGATGAAAAAGAAGAACAGAGAATTAGCTAAAAAAGAATTGGAAATTTCATTGATCGACAGAATATTTTCAAATAACGGCTACAAGCAAATTTATATTCACTACTGAGAGCTATTCCTTAGATGTAGCCTCGAGAAAAAAAACAAACCCAACAAAATCGGATCAAAACACAGAAAACAGAAAAAGAATTTTATGTTGCTCTAACAGTCTAAAAACGAGAAATTAAACCAAAACAAAATAACAAACATATGACCGTTGGACTGACAAAAATGACACTCATGAAGAGCGTTTTACAAGGAAAAATTAAAAGACTAGTGAAACGACACTTATGTTATTGTTTCACAAACTTAAAACACTTAAATGTCTCTGCGACACCGTTTTGCATAGCTTTTAAAAACAGTTACTTCAGGTGCTTTCCTCCAGCCTTCAGCAGCAGATTACACCAGATTGAAGGTCACTTTCCAACATCTACAACAATAAACTTGACATGTTAATACCACTCATAAAATGCAAGCTAAATTGATATAAACCAACCATCTCAATTTGTCAAAACATTTCAGAAATCAGAAGTTTGTTTCTTCACTAATTTCCCCAATTTTACCACCATTGATACAAAAGCAAGTATCAAAACTTCTTTTTCCTCAACAACTAGAAAGCGTGACCTTGAGAAAGAAAAGCAAACCTTTATTGCCTCAGTGGTGCACACATCTCCATCTTCTCGCGTTGCCTCATCGCAACATTGACTCATCTGTTTCATCCGCTCCTTCATTATCCTCAGCCTCGACCATCAACATACATAACAAAACGATAACGTTGTTGAAGCTATAACGGTTGATGGATTCATGGAGTTGTGGGTTAGCTTCACGGTTGATGGATTCTTGGAGTTGTGGGTTATCTTCTTCTTGGAGTGGAACTTCAAAGTCTGGTTCTTGGTTCATTTCGCTCATTGGTTATGCCTTTGTGGACTTTTCAAGATTTCAATCTTATTAGAGAGATCGTGTTTTCTGGTTGAAATGCAGGGGAGGAGGGAAAATGTAATACCCTCAAAAATATCCTACTTAATTAATTATATAAAAAGTTATAATCTATATTAAATAAATAAATATATAAAATACAAGTTCAACTTTTTATAATTGTAATTATGACTTTGGATTTGTTTATTTTATCTGACAACAACTCACTAAATCACGTTAAAAAAATAATAAATATTAGTTTATTTCATCAAACTCAAACGATAGGCAGTCAGAGGAGCTTAGCACCAGGGAAGAAAAAAGACAAAGGAAAGGGAAAAGTATTGAAGGAATTGCTGATTAAGGTAAGTTGGTGTTATATTGTCATAATTTTGGTACAAAAAATCCTAAATTAATTGTATTTTCTTACCTTTTATTTAAATTCGGCACTTTTCCTTTGACTTTTCGACAGCATGATGGGTACCAATGAAAAGGTCCTGAAAAGATCTTTCCAATGGTTTTTGTAGCATCTCATTTGAGTTATGAAGATATGGATTTTTCAAGTTAATTAGAAACCTGGTTTTCAACAGTTTTGGCAATCTAACTTTGGGTCACTGGAACTCCATATTCCGGTAACTTTTTTGGTCGTTTGTTTGACGGCTTTTGTAGTATGAAATGAGGTGTTTATTTTGGCATCAATGGCTCGGTTAGAGGCTTCCTGTGTTAAGAGAATTAAAACCTCAAAGTGGGCTCGTTGATACTGAAAACCCATAAATTTGGGTATTTTTGCGATGATTTCTAGAATTTTGGCTTTCGAAACTTGAGAATTTTGTGTTGTTTTTAATTGAAAAAAATTCTGGTGTTGTAGTATGATATGAATACTTCAAATTGATGTTGATTTTATCACTGAAAATAATTCGGGTTAAGAGTTATAAGTCATTGAAGTAAGCCAAATGGTCATGAAAATCTAAATTTCAGAATTTATAAAAATTCGTTTTTAATTATTTTAAAAATTATTCTTGACTTATATTCAACCTGTTTTGCTAGAAACTTCAAAAAATTAAGCAATTTAAATTTTAGTGAATTTTTGTGTAATAAATATTTATCTGATAAATTATTTTTAAATTGACATATCTTGAAAAATTTTATTAAAAATATTCAAATTAAATTTTGATTTGCATTTAAAACAGATTCACCCAACCTCATATTGTTACTGATTTTGTATTATAATCTATGAGTTTCTAAATTCTAAATGTTTTATATATTTATAAATTATTAAAGGAATTAAATTGATTTTGATCAGCAAAAGAGGTGCTACACCTTAAATGCCATAGAATGACCAGCAGAAGTTATGATTCTTTTTGATAAGATTACACTGTTGGTTTCTAATTCCGAGTACTTTGAATCAATAGGCTTCAAGAGGTTTCTAATTCCTTATCCTTCGAGTTTGGTTTAGCGAATCAGGTAAGTGACTGATATCCCTTCAGTGTTTTCACATCCTAAAAATTAGCCTTAATCTGAATTTGTACGTGAGATATAATATTTTGTCCTATGATTTATTAAAATCGGGTTGAGCATGCAAAATGTATATGTATATGAGAGTACATGTTGGATTTAGAATGTGGTTTATGCAATATGTGATTTCTGATTTTGAAATTTGTTCATGACTTTGTATAATGTATTCATATATGTTTTCGTAAATAAAAACATAAATATTTAGTTTGAGACAAATATGCTTTTGTGGTTTATAAGATATATTTGAGAAATTTGATATAATGTTTTATGAACTTTAGGCAATTTAAAAATATATATTTATGTTTTGTCTCCTAGTATAGCTATGCTTTGATCTTGCTAATGGGGGTTAAATGTTGGTCATGTCGACATGTATTCAGTGATTAGAGATCGATCTCCTAACCGTACCACCGGTTACATAACAGTGGTATTTGTGATATCTATTCAGTGCAGCCAATGGTTGCTTTTGATATATTTCTGACCCGTGCCACCGAGGTTAATTGTAGTTCTATTTTTGACTTATGCCACATGGGTTAAGTGTGGTCGTAGCATGTTATAGGAGACCATTAAAATTTAAAGTATTTGTTAAATATGTTTGTTTTGTTATTTGAAAGTAGATATTTTGAAGTATATGATTCTGAATAAGATTACCCAATATTTTGTCTTGCCATTCATAAATGATATTTTGGCCTAAATGTTTTAAGCATGCTTAATCCGGTTGAAGGAATGTTAGTTACTTGCTGAGTGGTTGTACTCATTCCTATAATCCTTATCATTTTTACAGATTTCAACATGTATTCATGTGTGGGGATTAGACTTGCTCGATGAGAGCTTTGGTTAGCAAGATTTGTACATGCATTTTGACATTTATAAGTTTTGATGTACGTATTCGATTTTTAGTTTGTAAAGAGATGATAGCTAGATGAGAAATTTGTACCTTTTGGAGGATTAAATATATTGTACTATTTGGAGATTTGAAGTTTAGTAAAGTCTAAAATTTAAAAAGATTTTAGAATTATTTCATTTAGTTTAGTAAGATATGGTTGCATCACATATTTATGGGATTCATTTCATGAGTATGTGGTGTCTGTTAGGTCCAAAACTTTGGGTTTGAGGCGTGACAAAAAAGGTAGAGAAACTGTAAAGAGTTTATATATATAGTAGAGCTTTAGAGGGGTGTGCTGATGATTCTTGAATCATGCTTGTGTGACAGTAGTTGTAATTGACAAGCCAATGAGGGAATGGCATGTCAAATTCCAATAACCCCATGAAGGAAGAAAAACCAATTATGTGATGCATTCATTTTCCTCGGTGAAGAAGGGGTGGGTCCAAACTAAAAACAAAATTGCATTATATTTACACAATAAAAATAAAAAAGGGGAAGGTTTACATAAGCCAAAGTACATAAGCAACCTCATTATTTTTATTTCAACACAAGAATTATGAATTCAATGAAAGAAACATGTCCAACATTATCCAGAACGAGCTAGTAATACATTAAATTTCACGGGTATAGAAATATTCCTCTAGTTGTTATTCCACCAGAACCGAGACTGAAGTTGGTTTACGATATTCTTTTCCAGCTGGAAGGCCTTTGCAAGAACTTCAGGATTGATGGCAGGGTTTGAGCCAAAGACAGCGTTTGCAATGGTGATAACCCCTGGGTTTTGGCTGCTAAGACCAGCAAATGCAACAGCATTGGTGTTCCCTTTGTTGAACTGGAAGTGAATGAGACCAACGGGGAAAACGAAGACATCTCCAGGATATAGGACTTTGGTGATGAGACGGTTATCCGGGTTGGATGTAACAAAACCAACGTAAAGTGTGCCCTCCACAACGACTAGGATTTCCGTGGCACGAGGGTGAGTGTGAGGGGGGTTTAGGCCACCATAGGGTGCATAGTCGACTCGAGCAAAAGATATTCCAAGAGTGTTAAGTCCTGGTATTTGTTCAACATTCACTGGAGTAACTTTTGATCCTAATTGATTTGATGTGTTTCCTTGCTTGTTAAGCCCTGAAAAGAAGAAATCATCTGCGTTCGCGAGCTTTGGGTCCTTGCAGAACTTGCCATTAACAAAAACTGAATATACGAAAAGAAAAAAAATATTACTTTGATACCGTTTCGTGTAAAAAATGAGAGACATTTCTCAATTAATTTTCTCCGCTACTTATATGTCTTCAGTTTAGGTGTTGACATAATTGTACTAATTTCAAAGAAATTAAAAAAAAAAAAAATGGGGATATAAAGAACGACATACCACCATTTTTGGCATCATTGATGGCTACACAGAAGTCCTGAAGAGGGCTGGGGTCAGAGGCAGAGGCAAGCGAGGAAACCAAAGCCAACAGGACAAATGCTACAAGGATCTGAACACCTTTCATTGTTGTAAGGCAAGTTTCTTGATTATATTGTTCTAAGTTATATTGCTCGGTGAGAGATGAGAAATCTGGCTTGAGAGCATGCCTATTTATAGAAAACAGTCACTGAACAAGTATATTCGTTTTCATTCTTTAATTATTTTTTCAGAAAAAAAAAAATTTATGAAAGATTTACCAAGTCTGCAGGTACTCTTCACCATTTATCCTCATCGAATTTAGTCTCCCTATGCTTACATCAGTACATTGTGCAATGAAACTGGTCAATCTTTACACACCCAATTTTTTCTTGTTTATCTAACTTCTCTGTTCAAGAAAAATTAATTATTTGCTCATTAATTGGTCAATCTCTGAACAGTTCCTAATCAAGCATGGATATTCTACAAGGAATGTGTTGGAGCGGTCATGCATATCTCAGATTGAACCATGTCAACTTAGACAATGCATTCTATCCAGAGATATAAAACCCACAAGTCTTGAATCTAATACTTTTCTTTCATGACTACTTCTTTAGTTATGCATATGCTACTCCAATTATTTGAGTTCAAGGAGAAATTGTCCGGCCTTCAACAACAATTCCTGGAAATTGCTTTCACAATTGGAATAGTGCACAAGAATAATAAAAGGAGAAGAAATCGAGAATAGAAAGACATTATATTAAAGTTTTAAATAATAGTTATTAAGCAACCAACAGAAGACAGAATCAATGCATATTGATTACTCTCAACCAAGTGAAGATAAACCAACAATGGCAGTCTCTTCAAGCACCTATACTGTCAAACGAAAAACATTTACCTTGGACTGTAAGAATGAGAAAGTAAGATGATGGAGCCTGAACAGTTAAGCTTAGCAGTGTATATGTCCATACATTACATTCCTGACAAGTGTTTACATGATCAGGTAAAATATGAAAACCATGATTCCCAAATTAATTATAAAGATGGTAATGTAAGACTTGACTGTGAAATATGCAGTGTTTTATATTTGAATGAGATCAGCTGCACATGGTACCTGCCCAGCTGCTAGCATTTTAGGTTCAAACACTGCCAAATGGTAAAGATTTTCATTTTGTTAACTTTATTTTTTATTGTAAGTTGTATGGCTGGAGTGCCTGCAGCCTTAGCAACCTTGGATTTGTGATTATAGTCAACGAAATGAAAAGGCATAGACTAGTTCAAAGGCTGCAATCTATAAATAGGCACGATCTCAAGGAAAGCTTCTCATCTCTTCCAAAGTAATAAAACTTAGAAGAATTTAATTAAGCTAGAAATTACATTATAACTATGAAAGGCGCTCATCTCCTCCTAGCATATTCTCTTTTGGTTCTGTCTTCCTCATTTGCCTATGCATCTGATCCTAGTCCTCTCCAGGACTACTGCGTAGCCATCAATGATGCCAAGGATGGTGGTATGTTCTCTTTTCTCTGTTTTGCATGAAACTATCAAAACAATCTACAAGCTTAGGCATCATATCGAAATAACGCATTATTCTTCCCTTCATATATGCAGTGTTTGTTAATGGGAAGTTCTGCAAGGACCCAAAGCTTGCCAAAGCAGAAGACTTCTTCTTTTCAGGGCTTAACATTCCCAGAAATACATCAAATCCAGTGGGATCAACCGTGACTCCTGTCAATGTTGCCCAAATACCAGGACTTAACACTCTTGGAATCTCGTTGGTTCGAATCGACTATGCACCTAACGATGGCCTAAACCCCCCTCACACTCACCCCCGTGCCACGGAGATACTAGTTGTCCTGGAAGGCACACTTTATGTTGGCTTTGTTACATCCAACCCAGATAATCGTCTCATCACCAAAATCCTATACCCTGGAGATGTCTTCGTTTTCCCAATTGGCCTCATTCACTTCCAGTTCAATGTGGGGAAAACCAATGCTGTAGCTTTTGCTGCTTTGAGCAGCCAGAATCCAGGTGTGATTACAATAGCAAATGCAGTGTTTGGAGCAAATCCACCCATTAATCCTGATGTTCTTGTCAAGGCCTTCCAGTTGGACAAGAATGTGGTGAAAAATCTTCAGTCAAAATTCTGGTGGGCTAACAATTAGAGCATATTATTTCATCATACCCGAATTGAAGTACTTGTAATATTTGTTGGGATAATGTTTTGATCTGTTTCCCCTATTATAGTAATATTCATGTTGAAAAAATAAAATAAAATAAAAGGGGAGGTTTTGCTTATGTAAGTCTCTCTGTATTGATTTGGTTTTGTTACAATAAAATTACTATTTGCTTACAAAATTGGAATATAATGTCAAGACATGTCTGGGTCTTGGTCATCAAGGAGCCATGCATGCAACAATGAATACGATTAATTATAGAAGAAATTGTAAGAAATAATTTTCCTCATAAGCTTAATTCAAAAATATCATTTTTTATAATTTTAACTATTTTTATCAATTTTTGGTATGACTTGACAACAATACCCTTTAAACAATTTCAGACAAATTAAAATGGTTTGAGTTTTCTCTATCCTGCCATCTAGATAAAAATTTTTAAAATTAAATCTCGATTTCTCTCTCTGATCAAATACTATTTATCTCACCATCCAAAGCGTAGAGATGACATCAAGCTCTTTCTTATTTTGTTTTATATTTTTGGATGGTGGATCTTGGGGTTCTCAAGGACGATGAATAGAGATTTTGCTCTTTACGGGTAGTGATTTTGCTCAAGGAGAAGGAACAGCTAAAACATGTTTGATGGGTTCTTGGTGGTTCACAGTTTAATTATGTCTGGGATTGAGATGATTGTTAAGCATGTTTGTTGAAAATTTTGATTTTTTTGATGGGATTTTGAATTAAAATTGTTCAGAGAATATTTTACAAAAGGAGTATATTTTGTTTTTGTATAAGGGGAGTAAGCAAGGCCCTTCCGATAGGAATATATGTTGTCTTGCTTTAAAGGGTTATGGAGTTTTGTAACCTATCTTTTATAAAATGCACAATTTTATGGCTTAATAAAAAAAAAAGTATGTGTTTTAGGTTCTTGAGTTTTTTGGTTTATTCATAGAACCCCAAAGTTGAAGAGTTGAAATTGATTAGACTAGTTTTGAAGTATTGCGAGACTGATTTTCAGGTATTTCATAACTTAATCATTCTGTAACTAGTTTCTAGACATTACGTGATTGGTTTTAGGCATTGCGTGACTGGTTTTTAGATATTGCGTGATTGATTTTTAAGCAATGCCTTACTAACAAGTCACACGATGCCTATCAACTGGTTACGCAATGCCATATCAACCAGTCACACAATACTTAAAAACTAGTCACGCAATGCTTAAAGTCAGTCACACAATATCCAAAGTCAATCATACAATGCCTAAAAACTAATCACGTAATGCCCAAAAATCACAAAAACTATTGAATTTCGTTTAACAAGATCAACTACTTTAAACGATACACCATGTTCCATTTAATAACATAATTAACAAATATGACTATTTGACAAAGAATGCTCAAAATGTTCAAAAAAATTTTTTCATATATAAAAAATCACTCTAAAATGCTTAAAAATATTCAAAATGCTCAAAGGTTTTCTTCATGTATAAAAAATTACTCCAAAATGCTTAAATGTTTTTCTTTTTTGTAAGGAATATTCCAGAGATGAATAGTCTGACAAAGAAAGCTAAAAAAATATGATTTGGTTTGAGGTGTAAACCTAAACATACTTGACTCGTTAATAAGTTTCGGGTTCAGACGCGAAGCTCAATAAATGAGTTAGTTTCATTAAGGGTAATTTTGTCCAAATTTTAATTCTTTTGATTAAAAGCAGTTAAAATTATGAGAAGACCTATTGTCAAAAACGCCTTATATATGAGGCTCATTTGAAAAAAGAACCTTTAATTCTATATATACATATATTTGCTCAGCTATTATTAATTATATTTGAGTTTTATATACAAACATATATGAAGTTTCTCATTTTAAAATAGGATGCTACTAAAATGTAAGGAAGCTTTCTTGACTGAATTGTTCTTAGTTTTGTTGCTTGGTGAGAATTGAGGGATGAGAAATGTGGCTTGAGAGCATGCCTGGAGCAGTCATTGAATAGGTCTATTCATTTTCCTTCTTTAATATATTTTTTTAGGGAAAAAAAACAAATGGAATTAAGATTTGTCTTGTCTGCAGTGATTACATCAGTACATTTTGTAATGGAACTGCTCAACTTTTACATGCCAAATGTTTTTCTTTGTTTATTTGACCATCTACAAGCTTTGCATGGGTATCAAAATAACATTGTTTTGCTCTTCACATATATATGCAGTGTTTGTTAATGGGAAGTTGTGCAAAGAACCAAAGCTTTGCCAAAGCTGCAAAGCAGAAGACTTCATTATTTTATTCTCCATGCCTTTATTTTTATAAATAGCCCTTCCATTTTTTTGAAAGGCAAGAAAAATCCTATTCCCCATATAGAAGGATAATAAATCCTGAAAAAGTATCACGTATATGTCTAGGGATGGTTAAGGTTACTTAGACAGCATGAGAAGTGTGTGCCACACTTTGGTATTTCTTTTCTTCAGCCAATTTTATTCCTTTATATATATATATATATAAAAGATCNGAATACTTAGCAATATATATATATATATATATATATATATATATATAAAAATATCTTTGTGGTTCAAAGATCAAACAATTTGTTTTGGCTTTAATTATAATTTTTGTTGTCAGATTAATACATGCAAGTGCACGTGGCCATACAAGTAATATAAAAGTAAGTTGAGTATTGTTTACTACATACATTTGTACTTATTTTTCACCAGGTATTAAATCTATAACAAAGTAATCTTATCTAAGCACTTGATTTCAAATAATTAATTAAAATAAAAATAATTAATTAACTAAATAATTAATGAAGAATATAATGTCACTAAGAGAAATATTTACTCAAAACCTAAGATTATGGTGTTTTTCAAAACATCATCTGAATTAAATCGTTCTCCTTAACTTAGATTAATAGAATATATGGGTAACCTATAATCCATATTATGTACAAGTCTCTGTCGAGATCATGCACACATACCTTTTCAAAACTAATTCCATATGTTTATGCAAACTAATTAGAAAAAGTTTATTAATTACGTCTATGTCCTAATTTGGTTGCTTAAGGTATTTAGATATATATTCATCCTAAATACGAAACTATCACCTAACTTGGAAGTGAATAGAACATATATAGGCTATTCAAAATGATGGTTTATTCTAAACTCTCTCTATTGAGTTATATTTAGAGACCCAAGACATTTCAACTAGTGATCAAGCAGTAAAAAGCAGTATGTACAGAATTGAATAAACCATACATCATCTGTTAATACCAAGCAAGGAAAAATCAACATCATCCATTAATACCAAGCAAGGAAAAATCAAATATTCAAACTATATAATGAAATAATCCATAATCGTGGAAAACAAAATTAGTTCATCATTATTTTTACAGCAAACATAATTAAGTCAAGAGAAAAGATCATTTCTATAGCAAAAGAACAAGAAAGAATTGAAAAGTAAAAAATTATCGAAGTCTCTTTCGATTCTTGATTTCCAATTGTCTTCGATTTCTTCTCATTTCTTTCGTGGAAGAGCCATTTTCTTTCACTCAAAAACTTCCGTTCATTGCCTCTCTAAGCCTCTTCTCTCAACTGTTAAAAATCCTCTATTTTTAGCCTCTAGAAAACCTTAAAAACTCATTTCCTGATTGGCTGCAGACTCATAATCCACATCAAAGTACCGCGACCTTGGTCCAAAGGCGCCATGGCGCTTCTGTCTTACATATTTTTTTTGTTGGTTTCTCAACCAGTGTCGCAGTGCTCCTCCTTGGGTGCTGCTGCACTGGACTCATGGGTTTTTGTATGGATGCCATGATGCACCCTTGGGCACTGCGGCCTTGAGCTCTACAAGACCTTGTGCTGCCTTCGTGAAGTCTGTTGCAGTGTATCATCTTGCAAAGTGATTTTCTCCTATCTCTAGGCTGATCTGGGTGAAATGGTAAATATAAAAGTTGTAGGTCTACCTCCTAACTTTCCTATTGCATAAGAATCACATTGATTGGATTTTTGTAGCTCATGTTCTGTCCAAATTACAACAACATATTCAGTGAGAATCTGCACCTAGTCTCCTTTACATAGTTCAACACCATTTAGCTTTATGCCATTGGAAACCTACAAACACAAGGACTAAATCAGCATTCGCATAGAATAGGGCTTTCAACATGGAAAATAAGCTAAAATTACATGAATTAAACTAATTTCACATGCCTAAAACTAATCAACTAAAAATATAAAAGCTGTCCAAAATCTACTTACCATTTCCAAAAACCAAGAGGTGGAAAGCAACTGAGAAGTTACAATTGATCCACACTGATTTGGGAGGACCAATGAAGACACTATCACTAGGAGGAAACAGCTACTATCTCATCTTTATTGATGATGTTACTAGGTGTTCCAGGATTTTCTTTTTGAAATTCAAGTTAGAGGCCTTGAAGTACTTCGTGAAGTTTAGAAGTTTTGTAGAAAACCATGCCAATACCACAATCAAGATTCTCAGAAGTGATAATGGCAAGGAATTTACTTCTACAGAGTTTGAGAAATTTCTCTCATAGCTTGGTATCAATCATCAATTGACTGTCACATATTGCCCTAAATATAATGAAGTATCTGAGAGAAAAAACAGGACATTCATGGCAATGGGTAGATGTTTGCTGTTTCAAAAAAGACATCCTAATACTTTCTAGGCAGAGGTTGTGAATACAGCTAATTTATTTGCTGAATCTGAAACAAGCTAAGGTTCTTGAAGGTAAAACTTCATTTGAATGCTGGTTTGGTTGCAAACCTTCAATTGCTTATTTGAAGGTTTTTAGGTGCATTGGTTATGTGAAAGTGCCAAATGAAAAAGGACAAAACTGGATGCAAAAAGTCAAATAGCCATTCACATTAGCTATATTGAATAGTCAAAAGGTTATAAAATGTTCAGTGTTGATCAAACAAAATCTTTGTCAGTAGAGATATTAGATTTGATGAAAAGTCAAGTTGGAACTGGGATAAGTCTATTGTTGAAACATCTACAGTTTTAACTTTAGATGATGACTTTACAATTGTTGAAGATGATCAAGATACTGATATTGAGGATGAAAGTCTTATAGTGAAGGTTACCAGATCACTACAAGACATATATGCAAGATGTAATGTTGCCATCTGTGAACCGACAACTTATAGTGAAGCTGCTAAGGATGACAGATGGACATAAGCTATGAATGAAGAAATGGAGATCATTTTGAAGAATGGAACTTGGGTTCTAGTAGAAAAACCTATTGATCAACACATTATAGGTGTCAAGTGGATCTATAAAATCAAGTTAAATGCAGATGGCTTAGTTAACAGATTCAAAGTCAGACTTGTGTTGAAGGGTTATGCTCAAAATTCATGGAGTTGACTACTGGGAAACATTTACCCCAGTAGCAAGACACAACACAATTAGATTGCTCACAGCAGTGGCTACCAAAGAAAGTTGGAGTATATGGCATCTTGATGTTAAATCTACTTTTCTGAATGGATATTTGAATGAAGACATTTATGTTGAACAACCAGAAGGCTATGTCTCACCAAGAAATGAAGGGAAGGTCTGCAAACTAGTAAAAGCTCTATATGGGTTGAAATATGCACCCAAAGCTTGGTATGAAAGGATAGACACTTATCTAATATCAAAAGGGTTTCTGAGGAGCGTGAATGAACCAACCTATATGTAAGTACTTCTGATTATTCACATAAACTCGTAGTTTCTTTATATGTGGATGATTTGCTTATTACTAGCTCAAGTGAATCTTTGTTGAGGGATTTTAAAGCTGAGCTTATGAGTGAGTTTGAAATGTTAAACTTAGGACAAATGAAGTATTTTCCTGGTCTGCAATTTGTTCAAATTCGTGATCATATTTACATTCATTAGAGTACGTATGCATATGAGATACTGAAGAAATTCCACATGGAAAGGTGTAAGTTAATTGAAACTCCATTAGCCGCAAACTGCAAACTGATAAAGGGGAATGGTTCTTCAAATGCTTCAAACTCAATATATAGGAGTATTGTTGGAAGTTTACTTTATCTGATGGCCTCAAGACCTGATATCATGTTCTCAACTAGTCTGCTTTCCAAGTTTATGCAAAATCCTTCTCAAACTCACTTTACAGTTGCTAAACGATTGTTAAGGTACATCAGGGGAACTGTTGAATATGGTTTGAAGTTTGGCAGGACGGATTGTCATGAGTTGATTGGGCATAGTGACAGTGATTGGGCAGGGGACAGAGATGATTCCAAAAGTACAGGGGGTTATTGTTTTTCATGGGCAATGGTATATTTTCTTGAAATTCTAAGAAATAGGAAGTTGTTGCTTCGTCCTCGGCAGAAGCTGAGTATATTGCAGTAGTTGTTGCTACAAACCATGCTATTTGGCTCAGGAAAGTCTTACAGGATTTGGGATTTGGACAAGTGAAGGGACTACATTTTTTATTGATAACAAGTCAGCTATATCTATTGCTTAAAATCTTGTTCAGTATGGCAAGACTAAACATATCAAAGTGAAATATCATGCAATGCTGTTAAAGATAATGAAATTGAAGTCAAGCACTGTGGTACTGATGTACAACTTGTAGATATCTTCACAAAAACTTTGGGCAAGGATCAATTTATGTTTTTCAGATCCAAGTTGGGGATTTACAGCTGAAACACCAAGTGTGTTGAATATCTATCGTATTTAATCTGTAGTCAAGCTATTAGATGGAGGTCCTTAATGGAGGTTTGTGGAAAGCACTGTTTTTGAAAGGAAAAAGTCAAGCTGTCATATAGAGTTGTCCACAATGTTGTTTTTCAATCCGTGTAATGTTTTGTCATTTTAAGTTGTTACTTCTACTACTTATCTCTGAAGTCTGTAGCGTGTGTTTTTAGTCTTGACTAAAACTACACTGTTTAAGGAGTCTGTTAATATTTGTGCTAGGGAAAAAGCACTCCTTGGTTTTTTGAATGCCAGATGTTTTCCTCTGGTTTGTTATTGTTTTTATTTCTCTCTCATCCAACTATCTGTATAGAATATAATTTTTAAAGTTAATGAAACAGCTGCCAGACCATCGTTTTTGTGTGGCAAAGACTCTCTCTCCTTCTGCTCGACCTCCTTCTTTTTCTTCGTTCTTCACTGAAAGCCATCTTCATATTTTTCTTGAGTTACAGAGCAATCTTTTGACAGACCCTAAGCTTGCCAAAGCAGAAGATTTCTTCTTTTCAGGCCTTAACATGCCAGGAAACACATCAAATCGAGTTGGATCAAATGTCACTACTGTCAATGTTGACCAAGAACTATTAGTCCTTTTATGCCTTTGCTTTAAACCTATCTGTTGATGTTGGGATTAACAGTTGAGTTTTAGCCTACTGGAAAAGGGGCTCATTAAGTACACCCTGTAAATTTGCAAACTATTTGGGGATTGGGACCAATTTCCTATCCTAGTGGCTAGAACTTAAGCTGTATCTGTGTTTGGTGGTGCGGTGCAAGTCAGTTGAGGTTTACCAATAAGGTTGTTGCTCATCAGCATATAAAAAAATTTTTTTTAAAAAAAAGGAGATTTGTTAAGCAGCTGAACCTTCTCTGCTAACTTACAGAGTTGCTAGACAATCTAGATTGAAATGTTGGCATGGATTTTCCAGAAGGGTGAATTTTCTGCAATGGCTGGATATGACTTGGTAAAGTCAATTTCTTGTTATATACGGACCTAAAAACTTGGAGTTTGGACAATGTTGCATTAACCTACTGCGAACACTAATTCTTTTACACTAAAGATGCCTTGCTGTTGCTGCAGCAGGTATTAGATCATATAATTTACTCAAAGCAGTTAGTTCGAGACGTTTCTCGTGGTCAAAGCTATAGTTACTTGAACCTTTTCTTTTCTTTTTTTAATTTACAGTTGAATTGGCTTACCAGAACTCATTAGTTCTAACTCATGACAAATACAACCTTTGAATCCATTTTTTTCATGTTTTTTTATCTAAGAAAACAGTTTCTGTGTCAAGAAAAATACTTCTGTTCCACTTCTTTTGGCATATAATAATTAAACCAGATTCTTTTCCCCAACTTGTCTACAGCTCTACCCAAAGAATTGAGCCTGAAAACTAAGAAACTCTTATCAGAACAGAAAAAAAAAAAAAAAAACTGTGTCAAGTAGAAACAGCCATATTGGAATGAAGATTGATTTCATACCAGAAACCTAATATCAGTACCAGCCTTGCCTTAAACAATTACTGGTGACCATTTAAACAAAGAGGGGAAAGAGTCTTAGAAGTAGTTTACTTTCTTCCCACGTGAAAGACTTAGTTACGCAACACTTGGGTCATTAGACACAAAATTTTCTGAAAATTAAGTAGGCTGTGAACATCAGTCTTAGATGTTGCAATCCGGTTAACATGAGTTTGGTTGCGCTTTTCCTACCAATGTTTCACCAACTCTTTTTCATTTTTCCTTGATCAAGTTGCGCCAAGAAATCTGGCTATATTCATCGCCCCTCTTTGAGCAATGTGCTTTGCTGATTAGTTCAATAAACATACATGGAAACCACCAAAGCCTCCTGAACGTTCATAGAGCAAGGATCTATGTATAATATTCAATGCTCAAATTATGTTCAATTCCTATGAGTTCCGACTGATTCATCCACAATTCTCATGCTATTTCTTGCAGCGTCAGTGCTACACCAGTCCAGTCATGCTAACTAAGTGGTCAAAATGATAAAACAAAGATGTAGCGGTAAAGCAAGGTTAATTAACCATACAAGAAATTGATGTTTTCAATGTAATAAGCATACATGTCATAGGTTAAGTATCTATGAGCATGTCAGAATAGACTTTTCAACCTGAGATATCTTCAGCCAAAAAACCAGAAGCTCTAAAATCTGTAAAATCTGTAAAAATTTTGTATATCAATTTATTGAGTTCTATGTAAAATCTGTTGGCCTGTTGCATCAACATAATAAATAATAAATGCGCATTTAGTACCTTAATTGAATTAAGGAGAAAAAATAGGCCACCAAGATAAAGAAATAGTCTTGCTATCATTAATTAATACTGTTTTAGGAAATTAACATGAGAAGATGGAAAATCATATGCAATTTCCAGATCTTGTACTGGTAAATAAGTAACATTCAACAAGGATGGTGAAATGTCAGGAAAGTGATAGATAGTGTAGACGTATACCATTGGATAAGAGCCCATACAGTTTAAGAGTAGATATAGAATTCTAAAGTCAAACGAGAGATTGGTTGCCTGACTTTCAGATGCAACCTACACTCTGAAAACATCACAGACAGAAATATGACAACTTCCAAGACCAATTTTTCAATAATGTCAGCATAAGGATGAGAAAAATAAGCCAGCATAATGAATAAATGATTGAAACTTTTTTGGAGATTAATTAATGATTCTTCTTGAAAAGTCTTTACCTGCTAGTTAATGAAAATATTGACCTGGTCATTGCCCTGCATCTATTTTTTTTTTTTCTTTTTGAAAAGCCACTGTCCTCCATCTATAAGTAGCACTGTCTGCCATACAAAGTTTCTCACTCTTCTCCAAAACCAACAGCATACAACTAGCTAACGCAAAGTAAGCGAAGCTTAGCTGGTATATCATAATGAAAGGAATGCGCTGCTTCCTTGTTGCTTTTACCCTCTTGGCTTTTGCTAACTCATTAGCATCGGCCTTTGACCCTAGTCCTCTCCAGGACTTTTGTGTGGCTATCAACGACACCAAGAATGGCGGTAGGCATTTAGTTTAATTATGTTTTCAGGATTTTATGTTATATTCATGATGCCAATGCCTGAGCTGAAGAACTTTCAGCTTAGGAGGAATTTTTTTTTAATAATATAATAGCATAGCTATAAGGTACAATACTTTTTGCATGGGATGATATACATATATCAACTAACCTGTCTTTCCTGCAGTGTTTGTAAATGGGAAGTTCTGCAAGGACCCCAAGCTCGCAGTAGCAGATGACTTCTTCTATTCAGGCCTCAACATGCCAGGAAACACATCAAATCCAGTTGGATCAAATGTCACTACTGTCAATGTTGACCAAATACCAGGACTTAACACCCTTGGCATATCTCTGGTTCGAATTGACTATGCACCTTATGGTGGCCTAAACCCCCCTCACACCCACCCCCGAGGCACTGAAATCCTAGTGGTCGTGGAGGGCACACTCTATGTTGGTTTTGTTACATCCAACCCAGAGAACCGTCTCTTCACTAAAGTCCTATACCCTGGAGATGTTTTTGTTTTCCCAATTGGTTTGATCCACTTCCAGTTCAATATAGGGAAAACTGAGGCTGTCGCCTTTGCTGGTCTCAGCAGCCAAAATGCAGGGGTTATAACTATTGCTAATGCAGTCTTTGGCTCAGACCCACCAATCAACCCCGATGTTCTCACAAAGGCCTTCCAGTTGGACAAGAGTATGGTTGCCTATCTTCAGTCCCGGTTCTGGTCAGATTAAAAACTAATTTAAGAGCCAAATCAAAACCCAAAAGTTTGTTGCTTGTTTTGAATAATGCTGCAATTCATTTTCTAAATGAAAGTCATATTATTCTACTTACTGTAATACAATAAACAGGCTGATGGACCTCTCCAGTCTCCTCTGTCCTTGTGATCATTCTGGGTATAAAAATCAGAACATATATTGCAATTTGCAATCTCTCTCTCTCAAGCTCACATGTGTATGCAAGGTAAAAAGCAGGATAGAATTTTACAGAAACAAATCAAGTAACTGTGAAACATTAAACTTTGTATTCTTTTGCGACAGTGTCAAAACATAGAGCAAAAATAAGAGGTTGATTACCCAATGGTATAAACATTGTATGATGAAGAGGTTCAGATATGAGGAACTTCAATGGCAAGACGAGTTGATTAGTTGTTAGACAATCTAGAATTGGAATATATCCATAAGGATACTAAAGAGTTAAATCTGTAATGACTTGATTTTATGACTCGGTAAAGTCAGTTGCTTCATCTAGCCATAGCTATCAACTTCATCCGTTAGCTCAGGGCCTTGCACACAATCAAGATGTTGGTCACTTGCTCCTTTACTTCTTTTTCTGTTTTCTGCCTTTTTTTCAGTAATTCAGTTGTTTTAACAATTGAATGATCTTACAAGAACTCATGAGTCATGACAAATTTGAAGGAAAATTTCAGGCATGAGACAAGTCCCTATAAATGTCAAGAGAAATACTTCTGTTCTTAATTTCTAGTGGCATCTAATTAACTGCATATGCTTCTTTGCCTAATATTAATCTGATGACTAGGTAGAGGCTGTCATGAAAATATGAACTCTTCTCAGAACACATTGTACGATAAACTGCCATTTCCAAATGAAGATTAATCACAAAGGATACATATATAATGTCAGCCACAAATTTGTATTAAATAATAACATGTGATCACTCAATATGATTCAAAGTCTTTGAAGTTACGGAAGTATTCAAGTTTACCTTTTTTCACGTGTGGAAGACTGACTAGGCAAATTTATTCTTTACACAATCACAATCGGAAGTTGCAATCCATTGAACAGGATCTGCATAGTATAATCTGTTGATAATTTTTTTGTAGCTCAATGTCATTATCACCTACCAATACTTTTAACAACTATTCTTATTGTTCATTAATAATGTTATGCAAGATAATTAATCACTTGCTATTTTGCCATTTGGCTTCCTTGGTTAGTTCACCAAATAAAGAAATCACCTAGTGACCTCAATGTTCAAAGATTATTCATGTCTGTAACAGTTAAAACTGAGTCATCACCCACAGTTCTTGAAACAGTTTCTTCCAGCCATGGTTGTGCCAATTCTAAGATCAATTCAAAGCAGCCCCAATTAATTTTTGGCTAATTGAAGATGCCTGAGTCTAGCATGGTTAATTGAACTTGCAAAAAAATTATTAATGTTGTGAATGTGATAAGCACAGATGTAATATGTTTGACTATTAATGAACATGTCAGATTAGACTTTGTCAACTGAAAATATATAATATGTTGATTAGTTAGAAACCTTCAATGTGGCATAAGTTTTTGTCTCATTAGCACTTCTTAGATCATGCTAATTATAAAGAATGAACTGAGTTCAACGGACAACTTATTTACTTAGGAAACATTCATTTGCTACCTAATCCAAAATTTTTTATAAATGTTTGTAGTTTCAAAGAAGTGGCAATTAAGTTATGGCTTTTTCATGTATAATGTGGAGAATTATACCCCAACTGCAGGTTATCAAATATATATGAACTTGTTTCTAGCATTTCTTTCCACAAAGGCAACACAGAATCAATCAACGCATAAAAACTTCAATCCAAAAAGAAAAATATAGGAAAGATACATAGAAGTCTTAAGAGAATCAAGACCTGTTCCACGACAATATTAAAATGGTGTAAGCCATGGATGAGGAAAACGGGACTAGAAAATAGAAAATAGAAAATAACTAGTTGTAAAGGCACGTGGCCAGTAGTCACCAGCTTCATTGAGAGGAAACAAGGACCATTTCATTTGTTTTACTCTAAACAATCATTTGTTCAAAGTCCTATCCATCATGATAATATCTGACAAGAAATATTGCTATGATGAAAAAGAGAGCATCACGCTTGTTAACAGATTTATAGTAATTTTGAATTCATGTTTTTGACTAGCTGATTCTAATTTTAGTTTTTTTTTCTTTTAGTTCTTATTATAGAATTAAAATTTTCGGTGTTTTTAGGTTAATTGCAATTAATTTAAAAAGAAACAATTACAATTTGTAGATTCAAGTACAAAAAGATTTTTATTGTACTTAAATTTTGACATATTGTCATTATTGAGGATGGTGTTCAACTACAAGTTGATTTTAAGAATTAATTTTCAAATTCAAATTATATCTATCATACCATCTTGGGAAGTTAATACAATTATAAATCTATATAGATTATAAATTAAATCAACGTGATTTATTAGATTACCATACAATCATTGTATTGTTATCTTGATTCTTTCTTAAATCATTGAGAATCCTTTATATATGTATATCTTATTACATATGTCATCTACTATTTTTTTTTTGAAAGTTATGTCATCTACTACTCGGAGATAAAAAAAAATGTCATGCCTCAATCCCTAGTCATGACACGACCATATTACCTTGACATTAGGTCCCAAAGTAATACAAAGCCTTTCCTTTCATCATACTTATAATAGTCCAAAATTGAAGTCATAATAATAATTATGTTCCAACATATTCGCATAATTAATGATTAAGATCTGACTAATGTCTTCAAGAAAAATAAATAAATATCTAGAAACTTAAATATCCATTGCACATAGTATGTGTTTCAGAGTAGTTAACAATGTCTTGACACTAGGACAAACTTCTCAATTTATTCTCTTAGCTCCCATGATCTTAAGGTTCATATCTTTAGTCATCTGCAAAATATAATAAAGGAATAAGCAAATCACGGCTCAGCAAGTATAGCCACACACACCTTACCAGATCAAGCATTGTTTTCAATATAACATATAAGTCATTCAAGGGCATTTCAATAAATCATGCTTCCAAATAGTTAAAGAATCATTATATACAAAAATGGATAACATAGTGAGTTCTTAAATCATTGATCATCATATATTATTTTTGAAATATCATTCTAGCAAATCATAGATTCAATTTTTTAAACTCGTAAAATTTCATCATCTTAGCTATTGTCACTATTATATCCCATGACAAGCGCCGTATTGACTAATCATTTTCGTGATCATTACTAACTATTATATCCCGTTAGTAAGGCCGTGTGCTAACTATTATATCCTGTTAGCAAGGCCGTAGAACTAGTTCTGGTGTCGATTATCCAACTTCCCAAGGATTATTTTGTAGCTCTTAAAATGTTCTTTAAAGATGGTCAAGGTTTCCTTTCATTCATAAATTGATATTCATCACATAAATCAATCAAAGCATTTATAGAATAATGTTCGTTATATGTATAACTCAAATCATTTGAAAATCCAATTTTCCACTACATGAGTAAACCAAATCATTTATAAGTCAATATTCATCATATTATTAAACTCAAAATAGAAAACAATCATATGCTTGACCCTATTTTCAGTATACTAAAATAATGAAATAAGACATTTAATTCATTTAAGAAATATACATATATGATAGTTTTGAAACAAGTAACGTGTGTGAAGATATACTTACCGCCATTCGTTCTAACAAACTCGCTTCCTCCCAAAATAATCAAAAGCCTAATAATAATTATTTAAACATATTAGCAACCATCTAACTCTATAAAATTTATTTATCATCTGAAACTACACAAAATAATCCAAACTCTCCTAAATCAAAAATCTGAACAGCTTGCACGTCATTCACTAAAATAATAATATTTTAAGCTATGAAACTCAAAAACAAGATTCATTTAGTGCGTTGGAAACTAGACTTGATAAGCTTTCTATCATATAAATCTCAAAACTTATTTCACTGTAGAAAAAATGCAGAAAATTTTTGAAATTGCCCCTGGAGTTGCTGCCAGGCAGTTTGCACTGTCTTTACAAAAAAATTCATATCTTTGCATAGAAAATTCAGAATGCACTTCCATTTAGTTTTTTAGAAAATAGACTCATGTAGCTTTCCAAGCGTATATAACTCAACTAGTGAAACTCCATAAATCATTTCATAATCAGACTCAAATTGACTGGACAGTACATGATACTTGATGCTACAAATAGATTTTCCTTTTCAATTTCAATCCAAATTCTTGTAAATCAATCACATGTTTTCTTTTTATTTAAAAGAGGGTTTTACTTGCCTTGTAATGATCGATTCAGAAATAGCCTTCGAATGCTTATTCTTCAAGTTGTTCTTGAAAATCCCCAAATCCTACACCAAAGTATATAGTTTTAGGTCTTTTCATTAAGGTGACTGTCTATGTTTAAATAATATGTTTATATTAACCCTAATGGTATTTTAATAACTTCAATATGAGAAAGTAATTTAGGCCCAATTAATTGTAAAGGTTTATCTGTTACTTTTTTTTTTGGTAAATACTTCAATCCAAATATTATTTAGGCTAGGGTATAACAAAAAACCAGCAGTCTTGAATCTTCTTAAAATTTTTGTTTGCATCAGTATACTTTTTAAGCCATGCTATTTATTTCCAAGTGAAGTTTGCTGGCCTGTTGCTAGAACTCTGGATATCAATTGTTTGCCAGCTTGTTTGTCATGCTATTTATCCACCTGAAGGGATAAAACCCATTGGGTGCAAGTGGGTCTTTAAGAGAAAAACTAATGTAGATGGCAAGGTGCAAACGTTTAAAGCTAGACTGGTAGCAAAAGGTTACAAACAAAGGCAAGGTATTGACTTTGAAGAAACCATTTCACCAGTTGCTATGCTTAAATCCATTAAGATATTGCTTGCAATTGCTGCATACCATGATTATAAAATATGGCAAATGGATGTAAAAATTGCATTCCTTAATGGAAACTTGTGAGAGGAAGTGTACATAACACAACCTAAAGGTTTTATATCCAATGCTAATGCTAATAAGGTGTGCACGCTTCAAAAGTCCATTTATGGACTTAAGCAAGCTTCTCGGAGTTGGAACATCCATTTTGATGAAGCTATAAAAGAGTTTGACTTCATAAAAAATGAAGATGAACCATGTGTCTATAAAAAGGTTAGTAGGAGTGCCATAATTTTCCTAGTGCTATATGTTGATGACATATTGCTCATAGGAAATGATAAACCATGGTTGCAATCTATGAAGATTTGGTTGTCCAAACAATTCTCCATAAAGGATTTGGGAGAAGCAACTTACATTCTAGGAATAAAGATCTATAGAGATAGATCTAAAAGGTTGTTAGGCCTTTCTCAATCCACATACATAGACAAGGTGCTAAAAAGGTTTAACATGATGGAGTCCAAGAAGCAACACTTGCTTATGTCGCAAGGCATTTATCTCTCTAAAGACATGTGTCCAAAGAATCAAGAAGAAAGAAACCTCATGGATAAAATCTCATATGCTTCAGCAATAGGATCTATCATGATGCGATGCTTTGCACTAGATCTGATGCATCTTATGCTCTAAGTGTCACGAGTAGATACCAAGATAATCCTAGTGAAAGTCACTGGATAGCTATGAAAAACATCTTGAAGTACTTACGAAGAACTAAGGATGTATTTCTAGTTTATGGAGGAGGTGAACTCCAAGTTGGGGTTATACAGATGCAAGATTGTAAACTGACAAAGATGATAGCAAGTCGCAAAGTGGATATGTGTTCACACTCAATAAAGATGTAGTGAGTTGGAAGAGTTCCAAACAATAGACGACTGCGGATTCTACAACTGAGGCCGAATACATCTTTGTGTTTGAGGCAGCGAAAAAGGCAGTTTGCGTTAAGAAGTTTGTTACTAAACTAGATGTGGTTCCTAGCATTGTTGATCCAATACCTTTGTATTGTGATAACAATGGAGCCATTGCACAAGCAAAGGAACCAAGGTCTTATCATAAATCCAAACATGTATTGTGGTGTTACCACGTGATCAGGGAGATTAATGGAAAAGGAGACATTTGCATAAAGTGTATACCCATTAAGGATAATATTGGTTATCTTCTCACTAAAGCACAATCCCAGCAGAAGCATAATCATCATGTTGAAAACATTGGTATTAGATACATAGGCGATTGGCTTTAGTGCTAGTGGAAGATTGTTAGTATAAGCCCTACAAGCCAATCTGTGGTTGTATGGGAATTGCAATTTTGTAATATTCATGTATGACATTTTGTTATTCAAAATAACAATGAGGTAGTTCTTTATCCATAAGTTTGTGATTTAATTACATTTTGTGCTTATGTAGATAAAGCCTACGGAACTATATATGCCTTGCAAAGGAATTGCATTGGGATACAATTATGAGATTCTTATGCAATAAAACATTGTTCCTAAAAGTTCCTGATCATTGTATTATTGAGACAGGGTATCAATAATGCTCAAAGATTGGCACATGTTATGTTCCTTACTTGTGAAGTAAGTAATCGCTTTCATAGATTGAAGTATAGAGATACTTAGAACTAGCATATGGGTGCTTCCCATAGAAGAGCGAATTCACTGAACATGACCAGCCATTAGAAGTGCACTTGGTACCTCACTCAAGTGTCTATGCAATACTTCTCATGTGTCAGTTGTGTAACTACTCCCTAGACTTGAGACACCAGGTTGTTTTGTATGTGGAGTACTATGCTTTGATTTCATCCTTATGGGTGCCTAATCAAGGATGCCAAAATAGGATGTTCTTGAGTATAGTATGAAGCATATGAAGGCAAATGAGTGGTCAAGATAAGAATCATCACCCCAAGTGATTCAAGGAAAAATATCTCATTAGTTCTTGGTTGACATTAGCTTAATCAAATCCTTGGCCAAGGTGATTAGGAGATTATGAAATGAGTTTCATAAGTCTCTATAAAACTAATGATCTAACTGCAAGAATAAATATAAAGATTAATAAGAGTAGGCACTACACCAAACTCTTATCATCTTCAGGATACATGATGATGGAATGAATTACATTGAAAAACTATACACTAAAAGGTTGTTAAAGAATCATTTGACTCTCCTAACGATTAAGAGGCCTTGATGCATTGCTAGATACCAATCATGGTCTATAGAATTGAATTAGTTAATTTAAAATTGAATATGATTCATTTAAATTAATTAATTAATAATATTATAATTCAATTCCATTGCCAACATGTTAAGAACCTAATGGGTCACACACAAAGGTTGCAATTTAGATTAAATTGAGAGTGTGATGATTTAAGTTTAACTTAAATCAAATTTTAACTTTTAACTACTAAGGACCTAATTAAAAGAGTTTAATTAGGTATTGGTTAAATATTATAATTGTTATAATATTAAGGACTTATTTTGTAAATTTGAATATATTAGATATAAATATAACATTATAGTCACTCCTTTTTTTTTTGGGAAGGAAACAAAAAAAAAAGGTTTTTCTCTTGAGTGCTGCCACTCTTGAGAAGTTTTTTTTTTTTTGAAAATTTCTCCTTTGATTCTTTGTCGGAAATCAAAGAAGAAAAGAGGAAAAATTGTTGTCCACTTGCTAGCACAAGCTCGTGGCATAAAGCTCTCTCCTTAAGAAGGATCTGTTGCAATAATATGTGCATTATTAGAGGCCAAGCAATTGAGTGGTTGGGATTCTTTCACATAAAATGTGTTCATATTTTGTCACCAAACGTAGTCCATTTGATTACGATATCACTTGAAAGGTACAATTTTTTTGATTTTATATGGTGCTTAACTTTGCATTAAACACCCAAGATGATCCAAAGGTAGGAGGAATGGTCTTTATTTTATTTCAATTTTTGTTATTTCACTGCGTTGATGCTCTAATCATGCCGTTTCTAGCAGAGAGAAGTTTGACAGAACTAGACAGCTAATGAGCAGAAACAAGGTATTCATATTCAGTGCATGATGATCACACTATGAGGATATATATTACAAGATAATTGAGATTACAACACTTGTGACAACAGCTTAACAGGTGTGCAAGAAAGGTAAAGACAACACAATATGTATAGTGAATGTTGTCTTAATATCAAAAGTCTTACTCAGCTAGTAAGCTTACTAAGCACTAAGCATATTGGCAAAATACTTGCACATGTCCATGCAAGTGTTATTCTCTAACAGACCCTTCATGGGAATGTCCTGGCATTGCAGAAGCAAGTATTTTGTCATTGCTAACCATCTAGTCTAGCTTCGAGTTTAGGGCCCCCCTTGAAGTCAACGGATTAGTTATAACAATTGCTACAGGGATTGTCACCTTATAAATTGCAGATGATAGGCAACCATTACAAAGAGAAACAACAATCTTTAAGAAATAACTTTTTTTTATACAAGTTTTTCTAAATATATCGGTTCCACTAGATTTCTATCGTTCAACTGATAAGACCTTTTTTAAATCTTTATGGTACATTTTACTCTAAACAATCATCTGATCAAAGTTCTATCCATCATGATAATATTTGGCAAAAAATATTGCTATGATGAAAAAGCGAGCATCACATCTGTTAGCAAATTTATAGTAATTTTGAATTCATGATTTTGATTTGTTGATTCTGATTTTATGTTTTTTCTTTTAATTGTTATTATAGAATTAAAATTTTTGATTTTTTTAGGTTAATTGCAATTAATTTAACTAGAAACAATTTCAATTTGTAGATTCAAATACGAAAAGATTTTTTATTGGACTCAAATTTTGACATATTGTCATTATTGAGGATGGTGTTTAACTACAAGTCGGTTCAAATTCAAATTATATCTATCATACCATCTTAGGATGTTAATATAATTATAAAATTGCATAGATTATAAATTAAATCAACATGATTTATTAAATTACCATACAATCATTGTAGTGTTCCCTTGATTTTTTCTTAAATAATTGAAAATCCTTTATATATGTATATCTTATTACATATGTCATCTGCCATTTTTTTTTAAGTTACGTCATCTGCTACTCGGAGATAAAACCAGCTATCTTGAATCTTCTTAAAATTTTCAGTGTACTTCTTAAGCCATGTTATTTATATCCAAGTGAAGTTTGCCGGCCTGTTGCTAAACTCTGGATATCAATTGTTTGCCGCCCTGTTTCACCATTAAAAGATTGAATCGGAAGAAAAAAAGAAACCAAAACAAACTTTTTCCATGAAAAGGAAAGCATTGTTGATTAATAGTTCCTGTTCTATACATGAGCAGTTTCAGAGGCCATGAAATGAATACTGTTCTTACTGGGTGGCAGTGACAGATATAGTACAAAATGCTAGCAATAACCGGCAAACTTTTACTTGAGCAGATTACATAGCCCAGGAAATCCATAATTTCTAACGAGTAAAGCCACGCAAACATGGTAATACATTAACCAAAGAATGTGCAAGACCGTCTTATGTGAATCGATAGCGGCATGAGCTACCTGCCGCTCCTAAATGGGAGAATTTGTGAACAAGGACCATTCTTAACTTCATTTAATTATGAGTTAAATTTTATGGAGCGTCGGCAACCCCAACAACATTAGAAATATGCTGAAGTCAATGAATTTGTCTCAATTTAAATTCAGTAAAAATATTTAAAAAAGACATGATATGTCAGGAATGAGGTAATGAAAAGAGGGAATTAATTTATTGAAGATGTATATACATGACATGAATGGCTGCTAAAGAAGGATTCATTAAGAACTTTTTTTTATTAACAAAAAACACTGTAGACGTGTTAAGCCATTTTCCTGGAAAAAATTAAATGAAAAGGCATGGAGTTGTTCAAAGACTCCATAAATCTATAAATAGCAAGTTCTCAGGAAAGATTCATCGTCATCACTCCAAAGCAATTAAGCTTGCAAGAATTTAAGCTAGGAAGCTGCCTTACCAAAATGAAAGGTGTTCATTTCCTAGTAGTAGCATTTTCTCTCTTGGCTCTGGCTTCCTCATTTGCCTTTGCCTCTGACCCTAGCCCTTTTCAGGACTTCTATGTAGCAATCAATGACCCCAAGCATGGAAGTATGTCCAGTTTTCTTTGAACTTGTATTGAATATATTTATGTCAATGACTGAACTAAAGGAACTCAGCTCAAAAAAGAGGCAATAGTTCTACACAAAAATACTACTACAAATTAGAAAGAATTTCTTTCTTCTTTTTTTTTTATTAGCACGGTAGCAGTTAACACATTTTTCAATCTTGTAGTGTTTGTTAATGGCAAGTTCTGCAAGGACCTAAGCTTGCCAAAGCAGAAGATTTCTTCTTTTCAGGCCTCAACATGCCAGGAAACACATCAAATCGAGTTGGATCAAATGTCATCACTGTCAATGTTGACAAAATAGCAGGATTGAACACTTTTGGCGGATCTCTGGTTTGAATTTACTATGCACCTTATGGTGGCCTAAACCCCCCTCACACTCATCCCCGTGTTACAGAAATCCTAGTCGTCATGGAGGGCACACTCTATGTTGGTTTGGTTACATCCAACCCGGAGAACCATCCCATCACCAAAGTCCTCAACCCCGGAGATGGTTTTCTTTTCCCAGTTGGTCTCATTCACTTCCAATTCAATGTGGGGAAAACCAATGCTGTTGCGTTTGCTGCTTTGAGTAGCCAAAACCCAGATGTCATTACAATAGCAAACGCAGTCTTTGGATCAAATCCAGCAATTAACCCTGATGTTCTTGTCAAGGACTTCCAGCTAGACATCAATATGGTCAAATATCTTCAGTCACTATTCTAATAGGATAGCAATTAGAGCATTATTTTAATACACATTAAGTTGTTGCTTAATGAGGATATTGTTTGACATGTTTCCCTGATTATTTAACAATTCTTGTTGAAATTTACAAATAAATGGAATATTGCTTATGTAAGCCTCTCTGTATGTTTAAACTTCATTATAATAATATTGAATTTGGTTTCAAAACTTGGACCAACTTGTCAAGGTGTGTCTCAATCTCAAGGACCAGTGTAACAGTGAAAGCAGCTATTATAAACTACTGTAGAAGATTTTAAGGTAAACTAATTTTGGAGAAATTTGAAGAAAGCTTGAAGAACAAAGAGGAAAACGAAACAAGGGATGAAGACTTCAAATCTGAGAATCACAAGCCACACACAATAATAGTTACTTTACAAGTATTTATAAACACCTAAAACCAGTCAATCTTTTGATTCAGCTTTGGAAGACTTAATCTGAGAGGATTTTTCTAGACGCAAACAACGTGTCTTTGTTTTCTGTGTTGTGGTAACTGTAACTAAACCACCCACCACACTACCTAGTAAAACATGGCTGTTAAGCCTACAACAAAAGACTCAAATGACACATACATCTTATTTTACTATGTTAATTACAAGAGTTTAAAAAAGATAGGACTCGTTTGTGTTTAGTAAATCAGCAGTAAACTAAAAACGATCCCCTACTAAGAATCTTCTACAACTTTCAATTTTCAACAGGTTATAGCCACATATTTAATCAGATTGGGAATCAGTATTTCAAAACAGCCCCATGATTCATAATATGGTGAACTCCAAGACATGATTTGAGATGCTCAAACCTTTCTCTTCCCAAGCTCTTGGTAAAAATGTCAACCAACTAGTTCTTTGTCTTGTAATGTTTCAACTCAACTTTATTCTCTTTTACAACTTTTCTCAGGGCATGATATTTGACCTTGATATGTTTAGTTCTCCCATATTGAACTAGATTTTTAGCAATTGAAGCAGTAGACAAATTGTCAACACATATCAGAGTGCCTTGACTTTGTTCAAATCCTCAATCCAACAACACTTTCCTCAACCACAATGCATGATTTGTAGCTACAGCACAGGCAATGTATTTTGTTTCAGTCGTGGACTAAGCTACAACATGTTGCTTCTTAGAATTCCAGGCAAAAACAGCACTCCCAAAAGAAAAACAAAATCTTCCTGTACTATTAGAATCATCCAATGACCCCGCCCAATCACTATCACTATAGCCTATAAGATTACCACTGTCTTGTTTAACATAAGTCAAGCCAAAGTTTAGCGTTCCTTTGACATACCTTAGAATCCGTTTGGTAGTTGTGAAGTGTATTAGTAAAGGTTCTTCCATAAACCTTGACAACAAACAGGTTGCAGACATTATGTCTGGCCTAGTAGCAGACAGGTATAGGAGAGATCCAATAATGCTTTTATAAATCTGTCCATTGGCCTAGGTAAAACCATCTTTTTTGCAAACTTAGCTCCAGTAGTGAGAGGAGTGCTTACCACCTTACACAAGCTCATATTGAACCTTTTCAGCAAGTCCTTAGCATACTTAACTTGATGCAAGAAAATCTGTCTTGTAGATTGTTACACTTCCATCCCAAAAAAATAGCTCATCTCCCCTAAGTCAGTCATTTCAAATTCCTTCATCATTTAAATTTTAAAATCAGTTAGGTAACTGCTATCAGGACTAGTAAGTAGTAAGTCATTTACATAAAGAGCCACAACAAATAAGACTTTCCCATCTGATTTCTTCACATATAATGTGGACTCATTGCTACTTTTTTGAAGTCTTTGACCTTTGAAATACTTGTCCACCTTGTCATGCTAGGCTCTAGGAGCCTGTTTTAGGCCATATAAGGCTTTTATCAATTTACAAACCTTACCTTTAGAGTTCCACTGTTCATATCCCTCAGGTTGATCTACATAAATGTCTTCAGTCAAATAGCCATTTAGAAAAGCTAATTTGACATCTAGATGAAATAGCTTCCATTCTTCTCTAGCTACCAGTGCTACAAGCATTCTTATTGTGTTGTGTCTGGCTATAGGAGCATAAGTTTCCATGTAATCAGCCTCATACACTTGAGCATAACCTTTGACCACTGGTTTAGCTTTATACTTATTTATAGAACCATCAGAATTTAATTTTGTCCTATAAATCCACTTAACTCCAATCACATTTTTCTCAGCAGGTTTATCAACTAATGTCCAAGTACCATTCTTGATGATCATTGACATTTCAGCATCCACAGTAGCCTTCCACTTACTGTATGAAAATAGCTTTTTTGCAACTTGTCGGTTCTGAAATAGCTACATTGTATCTGCTGTAGATATCTCCAAGACTCCTAACTCCTCTTACTGCTTTTGATTCATCTTTACTATTTGAGTCATCACCAGAACTAACTTGGGTTGATTCTTCATCTAGAGTGATCATTTTCTTCAGGTTGTCAAATGTTCCTTTTTCTCAATTCCAATACTGTCTTTCATCAACTCTGACATTTCTACTGATCTCAATCATGTTAGCTTCAATATTGTAGATTCTATACCCCTTTGAAACTTCACTATAGCTAACTAATATAGCCATATTAGCCTTGGAGTCAAACTTAGATATTTTCTCATCAAGTATCTTTGACTAACACAAGTAACCAAATGTCTTCATGTATGAAACAAATGGCTTGTATCCAAACCACAATTCAAATGGGGTTTTATGCTCCTATACCCTTGTGTATGACTTGTTCAAGATGTAATTGGACATATTTACTGCCTCAACCCAAAACTCTTTAGGTAAATGCACTTGGTAGAGTAAGCATCTACCCATATCTGCAATTGTTCTCTTTTTTCCTTCAGCTTTCCTATTCTACTGAGGGCTGTATGTAATTATGAGTTGATGTTGAACCCTAAATTCTATCAAAAAAATTCTTGAACTCTTCTGAAGTGTACTTTCTCCCATTGTCACTCCTAAGTGTTTTGATTTGCATACCAGAGTAATTCTCAGCCTGTGCCTTGAATTTCTTAAAGTTTCTCAAGGCCTCAGATTAGAGCTTCAAGAAGTATACCCAACAATATTTAGTCAGGTCATTTATAAACAGGATATAATACTTACTCCCACTTAGAGATGGTGTTCTCATTAGCCCACAAATGTCAGGGTGAATCAATTCTAGCTTCATAGTAGTCTTTCCCTTACTGATCTTAGGAAATGGCATTTTAGTCTATTTTCCAAATTAACAGCAAAACACAGCTTATTTGGCTTGGTTATCTTGGGTAGACCTTCTACTAACTCATTTTAAGCCATAACTATTAGTGAATTATAATTCACATGACCTAATCTGTTGTGCCATATTTTAGACAAATCATATTCATTATACAAGGCTATGAAGAAGGATTTAGCCAAGTTCACAAGATAACAATTATTTTTCATCTCAACAATGAACATTTCATCTCCACAAGGATCAAACACTTTACAATAGTTTTCTTTGAATAATAAAGCATACTTATCTCTAGCTAATTGTCCAACACTAAACAAGTTGTGATTTACTTCAGGAACATAATGCACATTATGAATGAGTTTCAAACCAGATTCAGTCTCTACAGTCACTATCCTTACTCCAAGTACTTTCATAAATTCACCATTTCCTATTTTCACTTTAAAACTGTAATTGGTATCTATCTAGGAGAATAAATTTTTGTTACTTGTCAAGTGATGAGAGTAAGCACTATCCAATAACCAGATGCTTGATTTGGTAGAATCTTCACCCTTTTTAGCCATGAACAGAACCTCTTCAGTCTCCTTTACTCAATTACATCAGCTTGATCTTCTGTTACTGACTTCTTGGCCTTGCACACTTTTTCTACATGACCCATTTATTGACAGGCCTTGCACTTGACATTTAGCCTATACCAATAGTATTTTGCTATGTGATTTCTCTTTTTACAACTGGGACAAGAAAGGTACTTGTCAGTTGCTTTACCGTTATTTCCCTCTTCAGCTTTGCTACCTTTTCCATCATTTTTCTTTGAGCTATTTCCCTTGACTTTCAAGCCCTTTGTTCTTGCCACTAAGGCACTCTCAACAAAGTTTTCATCTCTAAGAGCTATTCTCTGCTCTTGGGCTAATAAAGCATTGATGAGCTCATTAACAAAAATCTTAGTCAAGTCCTTTAAGTCTTCAAGGGAGAAGATTTTTGCTTCAAATCTCTCAAGAATACTGACGAGGATTTTGTTAACAATTCTTTTGTCACTAACTTCCTCTCCAAGTTGTCTGAGTTGATTCACAAGCTTTAAAAGCTTGTCAGTATAGTCTTGAATGCCTTCATCTTTATTCATTTTCATCAGCTCAAATTGTCTTAAGATATTCAACACCTGCATAGATCTTGTTCTATCACTACCTTAATACTCTTCTTTCAAACTATCCCAAACCTTTTTCAAATCCTCATAGTTCATTATTTTTGCAAAAATTGCTTTCGAAACAGCTGATTGAAGGCAGATAAGGGCTTTATACTGCTTAGCCACTTATTCACTGTGTTGCTTGATTTGGGCTAAAGTAGGATTGACATGCCTTTGTACTGGTATTTCACCAGACTCTACCACATCCCACAAGTCAAAAGCCTTAAAGTAGGAGTGCATTTTGACTGCCCAAAAAGAATAATTATCACTAGAGAAGATCGGAGGAGCAGCTGCACTGAAATCGGTTGTAGCCATGGGGTTAAATCAAGAAAATCAATTGAAAACTTTGTAGAAGATTTTGATCACAAGTCCTCTGAGAAATGTTTCTCTGATACCATGTAGAAGATTTTAAGCGAAATTAATTTTGGAGAAATTTGAAGAAAGCTTGAAGAAAAAAGAGGAAAACGAAAACAAGAATGAAGACATCAAATCTGAGAATCACAAGCCACACACAATAACAGTTACTTTACAAGTATTTATAAACACCTGAAACCATTCAATCCCTTGATTCAGCCTTGTAAGACTTAACCTGAGAGGATTTTTCTAGACACAAACAATATGTCTTTGTTTTCTGTGTTGTGGTAACTGTAACTAAACCACCCACTACACTACCCAATAAAGTGTGGCCGTTAAGCCTACAACAAAAGACTCAAATGACACATACATCCTATTTTACTATGTTAATTACAAGAGTTTAAAAATGACAAGACTCGTTTGTGTTTAGTAAATTAGCAGCAAATTAAAAATGATCCAATGTTGAGAATCTTCTACAACCTTTAATTTCTAGTTGGTTCTAGCCACATATTTAACCAGATTGGGAATTAGAACTTCAACAAATACTTTATTTGAGATATAAAATGTGTTAATATTTGGACAAATGAAAAATTAGCTAAAGAAAGTTATAGCAGTAGCAAAGAATTTCCATAAGGGATGTTTTTTTCATATGAACAATACAGAAGACACTCCAATCTCGTTTTCCAAGATAGAGTAAGTAATGAAATTGCTAAAATATTATCACTGTTTCAATGGTCTAGAGAAGACATAACGAGAGGACTTGTTCCGGCTAAGATTCGAAATCTACCAATGAAAACGAGTAACACCGACAGAGGTAGTGTTCAAAACATACATAGCGAGTAACCCCAGCAAAAGTAGTGCTCCTAACATACATGAGAATGTGATTTTCAGAGTCAATTAACTGACTACATAGAAACCTGAAAACATACCATTCTTTTTCTTGTTCCAATTGTGAGCTGCACAAATGACAAACGAACAAGTCATAAACCCTCGCATTTACTCATGAAGATGGAGTTATGCAATCCCATATGTTATAGTTGGCAGCTATGTTTTATGGACTCTACACTTTACCCTAATATGATCATGCCCAGTACTTTTTGGACAACTTCAATCAACATCGACACAATACTTGGATACTTAAACCTAATGAAAAATTTCCAAAAATATGACATAAGCATGACAGATTAGTACCCATGTTTGACCCAGGAGCGTCAAACCATGTTAAATATGTTGGTATCTATAGTATTTGTTGGACATTTTCAAATAAAAAATATGATTTCATATCGAAATAGGAGGAAAAATTGTGACTGCTGGAAATTAAAATTAAAAGAAAGGTTATGTCTATTGAAAATAAAAATAAATAAATAAAAAGAAAAAGAGTCACGTCTGTTGGAAAATACCAACATGAGCAACTCTTTGAAATAGACACAAATGGTGTCTGTTAGGAGCAGACATCTTTGCCTATAAAAGAGGACCCTCTTTGTCCAATAAAATGTACATCAAAAAACAAAAACTTTCCTTCCTTTCTCAAATGTCTCAAGTTTTCTTCTATATTATTTTCTTTTCTTCTATACTATTTTTTTGTAGAAAAATCATATAGAAGTTTGATAATCTTGTTATACTTCAGTGAGTGCTCAGTGGATTGATTTCATCATTGAAAAAGCCGTCAATCATTGGGATTCATTGTATCTTCAAGGTTTATACGCTGGTAACTCTTTTGCACACTACAAGTGGGGTGAATAAAACCTTAAGGACAATGGCATTGATACACGTCTTGAAGCCAATTTTTAAGTTTTTCTAGTTTAGTGTTCTAACAGTATTGGCCCAATTCAATTTTGCATCGTTGCATGTATATCACCAAGAACTATTAGTCCTTTTATGCCTTAGCTTTAAACTCGTTCAACACTATCTGTGGATATTGGGATTAACTGTTGGGTTTTAGCCTAGTGGAAAAGGGGCTCATCAAGTACATTCTGTAAATTTGCAAACTATTTAGGGATTGGGATAAATTTACTATCCTAGTGGCTAGAACTTAAGTTGTATCTGTGTTTGGTGGTGTGCTACAAGTTGGTTGAGGTTTACCAATAAGGTTGTTGCTCATCAACATATAAAAAAAATTAGAAAAAAGAAAAGGAGATTTTGTTAAGCAGATGAACCTTCTCTGCTAACTTACAGAGTTGTTAGACAATCTAGATTGAAATGTTTGCATGAATTTTCCAGAAGTGTGAATTTTCTGCAATGATTGGATATGACTTGGTAAAGTCAATTTCTTCTTATATAAGGACCTAAAAATTTGGAGTTTCGACAATGTTGCATTAACCTACTGCGAACATGTTGAAAAATGAGATTTAACTTGAAGAACCAGATTCAATTATTTTCAACAGTTTTTTAGTTTATTAGTTAATTTTAATTTATTTTCTATTTTACAGTTATTGTCATATTGAGTTAGTTATTGTTATGTTGGGTAGTGGGTTTGAATTGTAAAATAGGTGGTTATGCAAGACATGGATAGTGCACAGTTATTTTACTTTACGTGTTGTTTTATTTTATTATTATTTTCTGTCTCCTAAATGTATTTATAAGTGTTATTATTGAATGAAAAGATTGAAGAGAGACTTTGAGTTCAATTATATTTTCTCTCTCCTTTAATCTTTCTCTGGTTCTCTAATTTTATCTTTCATCATTCTAGCAGATAATAGTATGCAGATATAATAACATCTTTGAGATTACCAACAGAACACTAATTCTTTTACATGAAAGATGCCTTGCTGTTGCTGCAGCAGGTATTATATCAGAAAATTTACTCAAAGCAGTTAGTAAGAGACCTTCCTCGTGGTTAAAGTTATAGTTACTTGAACCTTTTCTTTTTTTAATTTACAGTTGAATCGGCTTACCAGAACTCATTTGTAGTAACTCATGACAAACGCAACCTTTGAATCTATTTTTTTTCATGTTTTTTTAACTAAGAAAACAATTTCTGTGTCAAGAAAAATGCTTCTGTTCTAACTTCTTTTGGCATATAATAATTAAACCAGATTCTTTGGCCCCTACTTGTCCACAGCTCTATCCAAAGAATTGAGCCTGAAAAATATGAAACTCTTCTTTGAAAAGGAAATAAAAAAAAAAAACTGTGTAAAGTAGAAACTGCCACATTGGAATGAAGATTGATTTGATACCAGAAACCTAATGTCAGTACCAACCTTGTCTTAAACAATTACTGGTGAACATTTAAACAAAGAGGGGAACGAGTCTCAGAAGTTGTTTACTTTCTTGCCACGTGAAAGACTAGCTACGCAACAATTGGGTCATTAGACACAAAATTTTCTGAAAATTAAGTAGGCTGTGAACATCAGTCTTAGATGTTGCAGTCCCTTTGACATGAGATTGGTTGTGCTTTACCTACCAATATCTTACCAACTCTTCTTTATTTTTCCTTGATCAAGTTGCGCCAAGAAATCTGGCTATATTCATTGCCCCTCCTTGGGCAATGTGCTTTTCTGATTAGTTCAATAAACATATATAGAAACCACCAAAGCCTCCTCAACGTTCATAGAGCAAGGATCTATGTATAATAGTCAATACTCAAGTTATTTTCAATTCATATGAATTCCGACTGATGCTCATACCAACTAAGTGGCCAAAATGATAAAACAAAGATGTAGCGGTAAAGCAAGGCTAATTAATCTTACAAGAAATTGATGTTTTCCATGTAATAAGCATACATGTCATAGGTTAAGTATCTATGAACATGTCAGAATAGACTTTTCAACCCGAGATATCTTCAGCCAAAAAACCAGAAGCTCTAAGTCTTAACGTAAATTTATTGCAACTGTGCTCCATGAATCATGCTATTAATTTGTATATCAATTTATTGAGTTCTATGTAAAATCTGTTGGCCTGTTGCACCAACAAAATAAATAATAAATTCACATTTAGTACCTTAATTGAATTAAGGAGAAAAAATAGGCCACCAAGAGAAAGAAATAGTCTTGCTATCATTAATTAGTACTGTTTTAAGAAATTAGAATGGTAAGATGGAAAATCATATGCAATTTCTAGATCTTGTACTGCTAAATAAGTAACATTCAACATGGATGGTGAACTGTCAGGAAAGTGATAGATAGTATAGAGGCATACCATTGGATAAGAGCCCATACAGTTTAAAAGTATATATAGAATTCTGAAGTCAAACGAGAGATTGGTTGCCTGACTTTCAGATGCAACCTACACTCTGAAAACATCATAGACAGAAATATGACAACTTCCAAGACCAATTTTTCAATAATGTAAACATAAGGATGAGTAAAATAAACCAGCATAATGAATAAATGATTGAAACTTTTTTGGAGATTAATTAATGATTCTTCTTGAAAAGTCTTTACCTGCTAGTTAATGAAAATATTGACCTGGTCATTGGCTTCCATCTATTTTTTTTTCTTTTGAAAAGCCATTGGTTTCCATCTATAAATAGCACTGCCTGCCATTCAAAGTTTCTCACTCTTCTCCAAAACCAATAGCATACAACTAGCTAACTCAAAGTAAGCAAAGCTTAGCTGGTATATCATAATGAAAGGAATTCACTGCTTCCTTGTTGCTTTTACCCTCTTGGCTTTTGCTAACTCATTAGCATCAGCCTTTGACCCTAGTCCTCTCCAGGACTTTTGTGTGGCTATCAACGACACCAAGAATGGCGGTAGGCATTTAGTTTAATTATGTTTTCAGGACTTTATGTTATATTCATGATGCCAATGCCTGAGCTGAAGGACTTTCAGCTTAGGAGGAATATTTTTTTAATAATATAATAGCATTGCTAAAAGGTACTATGCTTTTGCATGGGATGATATACGTACATCGACTAACCTGTCTTTCCTGCAGTGTTTGTAAATGGGAAGTTCTGCAAGGACCCAAAGCTCGCAGTAGCAGATGACTTCTTCTATTCAGGCCTCAACATGCCAGGAAACACATCAAATCCAGTTGGATCAAATGTCACTACTGTCAATGTTGACCAAATACCAGGACTTAACACCCTTGGCATATCTCTGGTTCGAATTGACTATGCACCTTATGGTGGCCTAAATCCCCCTCACACTCACCCCCGTGGCACTGAAATCCTAGTGGTCGTGGAGGGCACACTCTACGTTGGTTTTGTTACATCCAACCCGGAGAACCGTCTCTTCACTAAAGTCCTAAATCCTGGAGATGTTTTTGTTTTCCCAATTGGTTTGATCCACTTCCAGTTCAATATAGGGAAAACAGCGGCTGTCGCCTTTGCTGGTCTCAGCAGCCAAAATGCAGGGGTTATAACTATTGCTAAGGCAGTCTTTGGCTCAAACCCACCAATCAATCCGGATGTTCTCACAAAGGCCTTCCAGTTGGACAAGAGAGTGGTTAGCTATCTTCAGTCCCGGTTCTGGTCAGATTAAAAACTAATTTAAGAGCCAAGTCAAAACCCAGAAGTTTGTTGCTTGTTTTGAATAATGTTGCCATTAATTTTCTACATGAAAGTCATATTATTCTACTTACTGTAATACAATAAACAGGCTGGTTGATGATGGACCTCTCCAGTCTCCTCTGTCCTTGTGATCATTCTGGGTATAAAAATCATAATATATATACGTCAATTTGCAATCTCTCTCTCATGCTCACATGTGTATGCAAGGTAAAAAGCAGATAGAATTTTACATATACAAGTCAAGTAACTTTGAAGCAATATACTTTGTATTCTTTTGCGAGTGTCAAAATACAGTGCAAAAATGAGAGGTTGATTACCCAGTGGTCTGAGGTGTGCACTAGTAATGATAAACATTGTCTGATGAAGAGGTTGAGATATGAACTACTTCAACATAACATTATAACCAGAGAAATCAGATTAGGGTGAAAATTAGACAGGATATTAATTTGCTGACTCTTGGGGTTGAATCAATTACATATTCAACACCAAACCCTGCCTTCCCCTGCAAGGTACACTGCATATAAAATAATTCTGAAGGTGGAATTCTACAAAACCAAATGCCTTACCTGTTAGATAAGTTGGTATGTTCAACTTCGATCCAATTAATTGTGTCCAAAACATCACTAAGAAGACAAGACATGTCCCTCACTTTATAGAGTAACCTGGTAGATATTAGGTGGAAAAAAAATTTGAGGTGCAGAACGTTCTCTCAGTATGCTTGTGAAACTAACTAAGGTTTTTTATTTTTATTTTCTTTAATGGCCAGACAAGTTGATGAGTTGTTAGACAATCTAGAATTGGAATATATCCATTAGGATACTAAAGAGTTAAATCTGTAATGAATTGATTTTGTGACTCGGTGAAGTCAGTTGCTTATTGATGTAATTAGATCTTGAATACTGGTGTATGAGCCTAAACCGAAGCTGTCAGTTTGTCCATATATTAAAGTACAAATGCCTTGCCCTTGCTGCTACATTTTGCCACAGCTATCTACTTCATCTGTTAGCTCAGGGCCTTGCACAATCACCATGTTGGTTACTTGCTCCTTTACTCCCTTTTCTGTTTCTGCCTTTTTCAGTAATTCAGTTGTTTTAAAATTGAGTGATCTTACAAGAACTCATGAGTCATGACAAATTTGAAAGACAAGTCCCTATAAATGTCAAGAGAAATGCTTCTGCTCTTAATTTCTTGTGGCATCTAATTAACTACGTATGCTTCTTTGCCTAATATTAATCTGATGATAGGTAGAAGCTGCCATGAAAATATGAAACGCTTCTCAGAACACATCATAAGATAAACTGATTAATTACAAAGGATACATATATAATGTCAGCAACAAATTTGTATTAAATAATAACATGTGATCTCTCACATAAATATGATTCAAAGTCTTTGAAGTTACAGAAGTCTTCAAGCTTACCTTTTTTTTTTCACGTCTGGAAGACTGACTAGGCAAATTTGAGTCATTACACGTTACACGGTCACAATTGCAAGTTGCAATCCATTGAACAGGATCTGCATAGTATAATCTGTTGATAATTTTTTTGTAGCTCAATGTCATTATCACCTACCAATACTTTTAACAACTATTCTTATTGTTCATTAATAATGTTATGCAAGATAATTAATCACTTTCTATTTTGCCATTAGGCTTCCTTGGTTAGATCACCAAATAAAGAAATCACCAAGTGACCTCAATGCTCAATGATTATTCATGTCTGCGAGAGTTACAACTGAGTCATCACCCACAATCTTGAAACAGTTTCTTCCAGCCACAGTTTTGCCAATTCTAAGATCAATTCAAAGCAGCCCTAATTAATTTTTGGCTAATTGAGGATGTTTGAGTCTAGCATGGTTAATTGAACTTGCAAGAAATTACTAATGTTGTGAATGTGATAAGCACAGATGTAATATGTTTGAGTATTCATGAACATGTCAGATTAGACTTTGTCAATTGAGACTATATAATATGTTGATTGGGGATAAAGTTAGAAACCTTAAATGTAGCATAAGTTTTTGTCTCATTAGCACTTCTTAGATCATGCTAATTACAAAGAATGAATTGAGTTCAACGGACAAAACTTTGCCGGTTGTTAGCAGCAACTCCAGATATAAATGAAATTATCTCACTCAAATAATGAATAAAAGAAAGGACAAAGTTGAAGGTATGAAGAAGACTATGTAAACTTGTTTATGATGAGTTCATATTTGATGGTATGTGATGCACTTCGTAAATATCTATAAACTTATTTACTAGGGAAACATTCATTTGCTACCTAATCCAAAATTTTTTATAAATGTTTGTAATTTCAAAGAAGTGGCAATCAAGTTATTACTTTTTCATAATGTGGAGAATTATACCCCAACTGCAGGTTATCAAATATGAACTTGTTAATTTCTAGCATTTCTTTCCACAAAGGCAACACAGAATCAATCAACGCATAAAACTTCATTCCAAAACGAAAAATATAGGAAAGATACATAGAAGTCTTGAGTGAATTAAGACCTGTTCCACGACAATGTTAGAATGATGTGAGACATGGATGAGGAAAACGGGACTAGAAAGTGTAGTTGTTGAAGAATGATTCATCTCCCAAATAGAAAATAACTAGTTGTAAAGGCACATGGCCAGTAGTCACCAACTTCATTGAGAGGAAACAAGGACCAGTTCATTTGTTTTCCATCTATAAATAGACCTTTCTGCCATGCGGGATTTCTCACCCCTCTCCCAAGTACTAGCATACAGCTCCACAAAGTAGGATAGATTTCCTGCCAGCGGAATTCTAATGAAAGGAGTTCAACTTTTCGTTGTAGCTTCTGCCTTCTTGGCCTTCGCTTGGTCATTGGCCTCAGCTTCTGACCCTAGCCCTCTCCAAGACTTCTGTGTAGCCATCAATGACACCAAGGATGGCGGTATGTTATAGTATTATGTTTTGTTTCTCAGGACTTTTATGTTAATTATTATTTTATGTCAATGACTATAATGGATGCAAAGGCTTCCATTCCGAGCAATATTTTTCTTCATAATTAACTAGCATTGCTTTCATTGATGCAGTGTTCGTAAATGGGAAGTTCTGCAAGGACCCAAAGCTTGCCAAGGCAGAAGACTTCTTCTATTCAGGGCTCAATATCCCCAGAAACACATCAAATCCAGTGGGATCAACTGTGACTCCTGTCAATGTTGCACAGATACTAGGACTTAACACTCTTGGCATATCTCTTGCTCGAATTGACTATGCTCCGTACGGAGGCCTAAACCCCCCTCACACTCATCCTCGTGCCTCTGAGATCCTAGTGGTTTTAGAGGGCACACTTTACGTTGGCTTTGTTACATCCAACCCGGAGAATCGTCTCATCACCAAAGTCTTGTACCCTGGAGATGTGTTTGTTTTCCCAGTTGGTCTCATCCACTTCCAGCTCAATATAGGGAAAACTAATGCAGTTGCCTTTGCTGGTCTCAGCAGCCAAAATCCAGGAGTTATCACTATTGCAAATGCAGTGTTTGGCTCAAAGCCTCCCATCAATCCTGATGTTCTCACCAAGGCCTTCCAGCTGGACAAGAATATTGTTACCTCTCTTCAGTCCCGGTTCTGGTGGGACAACAATTAATTTGAATAATGTGTCATGAATCCATAAGATATTGAAATTTTTTATTTTGAATAATGTGTCATCCATCTTCTTTCCTATTGTCGTGAACCTAATTATAATGCATCAAGTGATTACATTTGTACCTCTCCTTTGCTGTGTTCAGCATTCTATATATTAAAATTTTTTAAGCCATAACATTGCATTCTATGTATTCTGTGCTCCTTTGAACATGTGGAGGGAAATTTATAATTAGTGGTTAATTGTGCAATGCTGTCAAGAGGGAGAAATGTACAATTGGTGAAGTTGATATTTGCAGACCTCATTAGAAAATTAATGGGGCAAGTTAATCAGTATAGTTAGCAAAAAAGACTATAACTTTGGCAAATAAAGAGTGCAGCGAAGGTTAAATAAAATGTGTACAATTAACATCCCACAACCTCTCCTCCTTTTTCCTCCTAAGGAAACCCTAAAGGAATAATAATTCTGATCCTTTCAGATGCATGCATGATAAGCATGTTTCCTAGTTTACAGGTCAATTCTCCAAACTATAAGACCTTAAATGCAACCAGAGGAAAAAACAAGATCAGGAAGCATTAGGTGTTAACATGATCTGGTGAGATGACAGCAATTATTGATATAAGTGATCACAGTGAAATGAGACCTATTAGTTACTAAGGCTTTTAATTGAGTGTGTGACCTGCAACATCGATCCTTGAATTTGGGCAAATGATGTCTGACCTTACAAGAACTTTAGGGTAACTAATGTGTGCATGCCAAACTTTTATCAAACAATAATGTGAATAATGATTGTGTTAGAACACCAAACTGAAAACTTAGAAATTGGCTTCAAGGCATGTATCAATGCCACTGCCCTTGAGGTTTTATTCGCTCCCACTTGTAGTGTCCAAAAGAGTTTCCGATGTATAAACCTTGAAGATACAATGAAGCCCAATAATTGACGACGTTTTGCACTGACGAAATCAATCCACTGAGCACTCACTGGAATATAACAAGATTATCAACATTTTATAATATTTTTCTACAGGAAAATAGTATAGAAGAAAACTTGAGAAATTTGAGAAAGGAAGGAAAGTTTTTTGTTTTTCTGATATGTGTTTTGTTGGATAAAGGGAGTCTCTTTTATAGGCATAATGCCTGTTCCCAACAAATACTGTTTGTGTCTATTTCAAAGAGTTGCTTCCTGTTGGTCTTTTCCAACAGACGTAACTTTTTTTCTTATTTATTTATTTTTTTTAATTTTATTTATTTATTTCCAACAGACACAACCCTTCTTTTAATTTAATTTCCAACAGTCACAATTTTTCCTTTTATTAAGATATGAAATCATATATTTTTTTTATTTGAAAATATCCAACAATCCCCCACCATTTTCAAATTAATTCAAATTTTCGATAATCTTGGAAATCAATTGCATAAATGAAGGTGTCTTCCGATTGAAACTTCACTTAGTGAAAACATATTAAAGTTAATCGAAATTGCATGGTAGACTATGCTTTGAACCAGCTATTCCATTTGGTTAATCGAATACATCTCACACAACAATTTCAATACCAATAAATGCACAGTATCTCATGATGCTCTAATGGCCATGCCTCTGTATCTTCTTTTCATGAGTACTGTTAGAGCCAAGCTCTTGAACTCCTAGAAGCGGCCACACTTCACACTCACATAGGTAGATCCCATGAATGCCCCCGTAACTAAAGCATTCTAACAAATTATGTTATGGGTCTATTAAGATATATAAATCATCATTTCCTTATCATTACGGGTACCTAGCACTTCACTTAAGATAAAATATATTATATTATAGTGCTAGCAGCCACATTCAAATGATGTACTTTATCTCATTGAACTCAAGACTTGACGTTATACCAAGCGTTGAGTCAAGTTTCCACCATTGGTGACTTTCAATTTATGAGCTTGAGTCCCATCCCTTTTGAGGTCTTATTTACAAGATCTCTAGCAAGATTTTTTGTTAAAGGATCCGTCAAGTTTTCACTAGACCTCACAAAAGTTATAATGATCACTCCATCAAAAATTAACTGTCGAACATAGCTATGTCTTAATCCAATATGTTTAGATTTTCCATTATACACTTGGCTATATGCTTTTGCTAGAGTTGCTTCACTATCACAATGGATAGAAATTGGAGAAATTGGTTTAGGCCATAAAGGCACACCATAGAGTAAATTTCTTAGCCATTCAGCTTTTTTAGTGGCAGCAGCCAATGCAATAAATTCGGCTGCCATGGTAGAATCAGTTATACATGTTTGTTTCTTGAACCGCCAAGAAATGGCACCCCCACCAAGCATGAAGATCCATCCGCTTGTGGAAGCATGATCTTTTAAACTTGTAATCCAACTAGCATCTGAATATCCTTCTAGCACTGATGGATATCCATTATAGCAAAGTCCATAATTAATTGTTTTCTTTAAATATCTTAGTACTCGATTTATGGCTTGCCAATGCAAAGTACCTGGATTACTTGTATATCTACTTAACTTTCCAACAGCAAATGCTATATCTGGCCTTGTACATGTCATTGCATACATCAAGCAACCAATTACTCTTGCATATTGTAATTGATCAATAGCCCTAACGGCATTAGGTACTAATTTAATTTGAGGATCCATGGGTGTAGATGCTGGTATACAATTAGTAAGATTAAACTTTTCAAGCACTTTTTCAATGTAGTGCGATTGAGATAAAGTTATGTTATTTTCATCTCGAAATATTTTAATTCCTAAAATGACATCTGCTACACCCATATCTTTAATTGCAAAGTTTTTTGACAAAAACTTCTTTGTTTCCTCGGTTTGTTCTAAATTCGTACCAAAAATTAACATATCATCCACATATAAGCAAATTATAACACCTTTACCATTTTGAAATTTGCTATATATGCACTTGTCAGATTCATTTATGTTGTAGTCATTAGCTAAAACAATTTCATCAAATTTTTTATTCCATTGTTTGGGTGCTTGTTTAAGCCCATACAATGATTTGACAAGTTTACAAACTTTATACTCTTGCCCTGAAACAACAAACCCTTCTGGTTGTTCCATGTAGACTTCCTCTTCTAATTCACCATTTAAAAATGTTGTTTTGACATCCATTTGGTGAATTGCCAACTTATTAATTGATGCAAGGGAGATTAAAAGTTTAATTGTAGCAATTCTTGCTACTGGAGCATAAGTATCAAAGTAGTCAATCCCTTGCTTTTGCGTAAATCCTTTGGCTACTAATCTTGCTTTGAATTTGTCTATGGTTCCATCTACTTTAATTTTCTTTTTGAAAATCCATTTACAACCAATTGGTTTGGAACTTGGTGGAAGATCAACCAAAATCTAAGTATTATTTCCCATTATTGAGTCCGTCTCATCATTGATTGCTTCCTTCCAAAATGCAGAATCTTGAGACTTCATTGTCTCATCATATGTAACAAGGTCTGATTCTAAATTAAAACAATAAGGAATCTTATTGTCAATATTTTCCCTTATTCCTTCTACAAGGAACATATAAAAGTCTGGACCAAAATCTTTTACCTTTCTAGCCCCTTTGCTTTTCCTTATTTCTAGTCTAGATTCATCATTATCTTCATTTTGTTCCAATGGAATGACATTTGACTGAATTGATTATAGTGGCTGTAGTTGTCTTAAAACAGATTTGAATATATTTTCATCAAATATTGCATCTCTTGATTCAATAACAGTATTGACAGGAATTGAATCATTTGGTTCAATTACCATGAACCTGTATGCTTTACTATGTTGTGCATATCCTATGAATATGCATTCTATTCCTCTTTCACCCAATTTCTTTCTTTTGGGTTTCGAAATTTTAACTACAGCTCTACATCCCCAAACTTTCATATAATTAAGGTTTGGTTTCCTTTTCTTCCATTGCTCATATGGGGTCATTTTGGTTTCCTTTATAGGAACTCTATTTAATATATGACAAGCTGTTAACAAAGCTTCTCCCCAAAAACCTTTTCCAATTCCTGAATATGATAACATAACATTTACCATTTCAGTCAAGACCCTATTCTTCCCTTCTGCTACACCATTATGTTGTGGTGTGTAAGGTGTTGAAATATGATGGATTGGACTATAATATTCTCCACCTCTATCCGATCTTAAACACTTGATAAAAGATTCACTTTGTAATTCAACTTCTGATTTATAAACCTTAAATTTATCAAGTACTTCATCTTTAGAATGCAACAAATATACATAGCAATATCTAGAGAAATCATCAATGAATGTGACAAAATATTTCTTTCTAGCTAATGTAGGTGTACTATGCATATCACACACATCACTATGTATTAATTCAAATAATTTGGTATTTCTTTTAACTTTAGGAAAAGGATTTCTAGTTATTTTTGTTAGCATGCATGTATTACATTTATCAATATTTGGATTGAATTTTGGAATTAAGTCCATTTTATACATGTCATCCAATCTTCTATAATTTAAATGTCCTAATCTATAATGCCATAAATAAGAAGATTCAATCATATAAGCAGAAACATCTATCTTATTATTGACAATATTTAGTTTGAACATTCCATCACACATGTAACCGTTCCCAACAAAAATTCCCCCTTTGGACAGAATGAATTTATCTACCTCAAATACAAGCTTGAAACCAAACTTATTTAATAGACTTTCAGACACTAAATTTTTCCTAACTTCTGGAACATAGAATACATCTTTCAAAGTTAAAGTTTTTCCAGAAGTGAATTGAAGTTCAACAGTCCCTTTGCCTTTAATCATTGCTGTAGAAGAATTTCCCATGTATAGGAAATTTTCACACTCACTTGGTACGAAATTCTTGAAAAGACTCTTATCATTGAACACATGTTTTGTTGCTCCAGAATCAACCCACCAGGCATCATTTTCTTCAAGCACATTGATTTCAGAAATCATAGCAATAAAATTTTCAGAAGCTATTCTTTTTGAAGAATTATTTTCTTCTTCAATAATCGACATTCATTCTTGAAATGTCTTGGTTTTCCATTATAGAAACATGTGCTTTTATTTTATCTTTTGAATTTCGGACCATTAGCAATTTGCTTGAACTTCTTTTTGGCAGGTTTAGTGGTATGTCCTTCCTCTACAACATGTACTTTGGCTTCACCAGAAACAACAACTCGTTCTTGTTTCTTGTATTCCTCTTCAATTCGAAGATGATTTGCCAAAGCCCCAAGAGTTATTTCTTCCTTTTTGTGTTTTAGACTTCTTTTAAAGTCTTTCCATGATGGAGGAAGTTTGTCTATAATGAAGGATACAATTATAGTTTCATCCATTTTCATTTTATATTGATTAAACTGATTAAGCATTCTTTCAATTTCTCGTAGTTGTTCTGTAACAGAACGCTCATCAACCATTTGATAATTAATAAAGCGACTAACTAGAAATTTCTTACTTGTTGCATCTTCTGTCATGTACCTGGCTTCCAGTTTGTCCCATAATTCTTTTGCAGTAGCCTCATCTGGTCTGTGTCAAATAAACCATCAGTCAAACCATTCAAGATGTGACCTTTGCACATATAATCGGCATTTTCTCATTTTTGCCTTTCTCTCGTTGCAGCAACAGACTCATTTTTTTCTTCTTCTGGTCTAGGTGTGGTTAAAACATAGACAACTTTCAAGGTTGATAGTAGGAAATGCATCTTCTTTTGCCATCTTAGAAAGTTGCCACCATCAAACCGATCTAATTTTACAAAGTCAGAAGCCAATTTTCTTAGTGTCCCACTTGCAGCAACCATTGTTGGAACAGAAATAAAACCTTAAGATTGTTAGAACACCAAACTGAAAACTTAGAAATTGGCTTCAAGGCATGTATCAATGCCACTGTCCTTAAGGTTTTATTCGCCCCCACTTGTAGTGTGCAAAAGAGTTTTCGACGTATAAACCTTGAAGATACAATGAAGCCCAATGATTGACGATGTTTTGCACTAACGAAATCAATCCATTGAGCACTCATCGGAATATAACAAGATTATCAAACTTCTATAATATTTTTCTGCAGAAAAATAGTATAGAAGAAAACTTGAGAAATTTGAGAAAGGAAGGAAAGTTTTTTATTTTTCTGATGTGTGTTTTGTTGGGTAAAGGGAGTTTCTTTTATAGGCATAAATGCCTGTTCCCAACAGACACTGTTTGTGTCTGTTTCAAAGAGTTTCTTCCTGTTGGTATTTTCCAACAGATGTAACTTTTTTTCTTATTTATTTATTTTTTTAATTTTATTTATTTATTTCCAACAGACACAACCCTTCTTTTAATTTAATTTCTAATAGTCATAATTTTTCCTTTTATTAAGATATGACATCATATATTTTTTTATTTGAAAATATCCAACAGATTGTTGAATATTGATGACTTTTTTATCTACAAACGAAGCTACTGCAGAGGAAGAGGTAATGGTGATTTCAAGGGCCTGAAGTTCAAAAGGAACAAAAAGATGTCAGATTCAATTTTACTTGTTTGTTTTTATTGTTTATTTTATGTTAGTTGAAAAGTCAAAATTTAGCTACTTGAATTAATTGGTAGTGTATGATTCATTGTGCCAGGGAATCTTTCATTCCAACACCCTCGGTCGTTGTAATGCCAGATGGCTTCATCTGGTTTGCTATTTCTTTTTACATGTTCTCTCTATTTGAACAACATATATATTGGTTGTTAAAATGAAACGCAATGGAGAAGCCGTTTTTGAGGAAATAGTATTTTTCTCTCTCTTCTTTCTTGACTATTCTCTCTCCTGTTCATCATTTTGATCCTTTGAATATTCAAAAGTTTTAACATGGTATCAGAGCAAATATAAGGATCTTAAGGGATTATTGGTGCTATTTACTTGTTAATCTACCTTGCTTTGTTTGTTGTTCATCCGATTGTGATTATTATTTTTTTCATGGCCATAGCTGGGTTCGGTACATCAGCTCCACTGGTTTTTTTTTTTTTGGAAAAACTATATTTTCTAGTCAGTCAAAATGAAGTCCTACTTGAAGGCTTTCAACATTTGGGAAGCTATGGAAACTAGAGCTGAGCCAATGCTAAGACATGCCAACCCAACCATTGCACAGATGAAGCAGCATGAAGAGGACATAGCTAAGAGGTATAAAGTTTGTCTTGTTTGCAATCTACTGTCACTGATGAAATATTTGCAAGAATAATGCATTTAGAGAATCCAAAAGAAGTTTGGGATCACTTGAAGGATGAATTTCAGGGTAGTGAAAGAACCAAACAGATTTAGGTTTTGAACTTAACCAAGCAATTTGAAATGCTAAGTATGGATGAAGATGAACCTATTAGAATGTTTTCTAGAAGATTAATGGCTATAGTGAACCAACGTAGGTTGCTAGGGAAAACGATGCCTGAAGACAGATTAGTTAGCAAAATGCTAGTGAGTCTTTAACATCGGGGCGCTGTAAAGACACTTGGGCATTGTGAAAGACACCAATCGTGGCGAGGATGAAAACTAAAGTGAATCACCAATTTTGGCAAGGTTGGAAACCCCATTGAGGTGAAACATAACCAAAATCCCACTTTGGTTAGATAAGTCAAAGATACTAAAACCTCTTACTCTTTAAAAAGAGCATAAAGAAATAAGCACTCTTACTTAAGAAAATATTATTTATTAACTCTCAACTTAAATGTGTATAATAACTAAGCCTCAATTCCTATTTATAGTATTATAGACCCATATCCTAATAAAACTCTACTCCTAGTTGTCTAATACAATTAGAATAATTAATAAAAGATTTAAATAAAATAAGTGTTCTATTCCTAAATAGAACATGACTATCCTAATCAAATACTAATTCTTAAAAGTATTAAAATAAAAATAAGAAAAGAATCATAATCTAAATAGAATAAAAAACTAAATCCTAAATCAACTAAATTAGCAAAAACTAAATTAATAAAATATAATCTTAGATGCTCCTATGCCATTCTCCTCGGGTCAAAAAAACTTGGCTCTGACGAGTAGGCTTTGACAAAGTCCTCATAATGTCTAGATCCACATACTGTCATAGTCCATACCAACCATTCGAACAATTCATCCATTGTTTTAAAGGTTGTTTTCCATTTATCTCCAAGTTGTATTCGAATTTGATGATATCCTTTCTTCAAATCTATCTTCAAAAACACCTTAGAACCAATGAGTTGATCAATCATGTTATCCAATCGAGTAATAGGAAAATCATACTTAACTATAGTCTTGTTAACAGCATGGTTGTCCACAAAACTTCTTGATAAGTTTCCCAAACTTTTGTTGACCAATTTTGTTTAATCATGCTTGGATAAGGGTGAAGATATTTCATTCTCCTTAAAGACTAATAAGAGACATAAATGGTTTGACTCACAATAAGCTTTGTTTAAGCCAAATACAGTGATGAGTGCTTTATCTTCCTTTTGTCTCTTTAGTCAATCTTTTGGCTTTAATGGAGTCAACATAATTTTTACTCCATCCTTAATAAAGAAATAAGTATTCTTGTATCCATCATAGTGAGCTCGACGATCATATTGCCATAGGTATCCTAACAACAAGTGGCATGCATCCATTAGAATAACATCACACCGGACTTTATCTTTATACTTATTTCCAATAGAGAATTGAACACAACAATGCTTTGCTACCTTAACTTTGTTTCCTTTTCTCAACTATTGTAGCTTGTAAGGATGAGGATATACTTCAATTGGAAGTTTCAACTTTTCTACCATGTAGTTAGCAACAACATTCTCACAACTTCCACTATCAATAATGACATTACAAACTTTCCTTTGAAATGTGCACCTTATATAGAATATGTTATGAAGAAGCCAACTTTCATCTTCAGTCATCATGACAGTGTTAAGGTTATGATGAACAACGAGAGCTTTTCCATGGTCAGCAGAAACTTCTTCTATCTTTTCGTTGTTGAATATTTGTAGCTCATCCTTTATTTCATCATCATATTCATCATCTGGTTCTAATTTTTCCCAATCCACACAATCTTCTTCTTCTACTAAGGAAATAATTCTTTTCTTCGGACAATCAGAAGCAATATGCCCAAATCCTTGGCATTTGAAGCATTTTTTGTTGACATTAGAAGCACGAGTAAAAGTAGTCTCTTTATCGTTTCTGCTTACAATTTTGGAAGAGTTTACCTTTGGAGGCGGATTAGTTGTTGAACTTTGACTTTCATGGTTTGAGGTAGATTTTTATTGTCTAGATGAACTCATTGAGCGTTTCCTTGATCATTGTTTCTCAATCTTTAGTGCTAATCTGATGACATCATTTAAGTTTCAATATGGTTGTAGTTGAACAACATTTGCAATTTCAACATTGAGACCCTAAGATAACGAGTTACAGTTTGTTCTTCTGGTTCATGGACATCACATTTCATGTGTAGTTATTTAAACTCCATTGTATATTCTTCCACCAACATTATTTTTGCCTCAAGTTATGAAATTTAATAAAAATTTCTTGTCGATAATGCTTAGAAAGGAACTTACGTTTGAGCTCTCAACGTATTTTATCCCATATTCTGATCTTATTGCACCCTTTTCTCTCTTGTTGTTGTTTGAGATTTTCCCACCAAATAGAGGCATGCTCTTTCAATTTAATTGCCACAAGCTTCATAAGTTTTTCATTAGGAATATCTTTGAGCTCGAAAACTCTTTCCACTTTGTAGAGCCAGTCAAGGAAGTTATTAGGATGAAGTCTTCTTTTAAACTCAAGAATGTCGACTTTGATTCCCAAATCTTTGGTAGCAACAGTTTTCAAGTGACGAATAGGTACTTCTTCATCAGAGGATGAATTTTTATGAAATGGGTTTGTGTCATTCTCTTCATCACTAGAGTTATTATTGTTTAATTGAGCATCACGTCTTACGAGTTGCACATGTAATTCTTGAATTTGCTGACGTAATTCTGTAATCTCAATCTTGTGATCATCTCTTTGACTATTTTGACATCTTGGCGGCATTTTATTGTATGGTGATAATGTGGTGATGTAGAAAAAAAAAGTCGACAATATAACTATAAAGCAATAAATAAAATTACCCGAACAGGGAGTATTGAAACTCGACAGCGAACCTAAACTTATGCAGCGAACAATGATTCAATCGCTCTGATACTAAACTAACACCGAGGCATTGTAAAGACACTTGGGCGTTGTGAAAGACACCAATCGTGGCGAAATTGAAAACCCCACTAAGGTGAATCATTAATCTTGGCAAGGTTGAAAACCCCACTAAGGTGAAAATTAGCCAAAATCCCACTTTGGTTAGCTAGGCCAAAGATACTAAAACCTCTTACTCTTTAAAAAGGGCCTAGAGAAATAAGCACTCCTACTTAAGAAAATATTATTTATTAACTCTCAACTTGAATGTGTATAATAATTAAGCCTAAGGGTCCTATTTATAGTATTATAGACCCATATCCTAATAAAACTCTCCTCCTAGTTGTCTAATACAATTAGAATAATTAATGAAAGATTTAAATAAAATAAGTGTTCTATTCCTAAATAGAACATGACTATCCTAATCAAATACTAATTCTTAAAAGTATAAAAATAAAATAAGAAAAGAATCCTAATCTAAATAGAATAAAAAAAATAAATCTTAAATTAACTAAATTAGCAAAAACTAAATTTAATAAAATACAATCTTAGACGCTCCTGCATCAGTCTTCCTGAAAAATATGAATCTAAGATCTCCTCATTAGAGGATTTTAGAGATTTAGCACAAATCACCTTAAAGGAGCTTGTGAATGCTTTAGAAGGGTTGGAATAGAGGAGAGCTTTTAGACAGAAGAAAGCAGTTGATAGTGCTCTTGTAGCTAGAACTAAGAATCTGAAATTGGGTGGTAATAGTTCAAAGGAAACTGATAGAGAGAAAAAGGACAAAGGGAGGAAAGTGAGTGAAGACAAGTCAGGAAAGCAGAAATCTAAGTTTTCTCCTTGCACACACTGGAAGAAGACCACACATACTACTAAATTTTGTTGGTTTAGACCAAATGTCAAGTGTAGGTCCTGTGGTTAGCTAGGACATGTTGAAAGAGTATGTAAAAACAAGAGTTCACATCTTGATGAGAATGTTGCAATTGCAGAGGAAGTGCAAAGTACAGATGAGGTGTTGCTCATGGTTCGAGAGGTCAGTAGCTCAGACAAGAAAAATTTGTGGCTGATAGATAGTGCTTGTTCAAATCATTTGACTGAAGATAAAAGTCAGTTTACCTCATTGAACAGGAGCTATAAGGCTAAGGTGGAGATTGGTGATGGGTCATTTCTTAGGATTTTTGGTATAGGGATAGTAGTTGTCCAGACTCAAGTAGGCAACAAATACATACGTGATGTCTATTTTGTCCCTCAAGCCATTCAAAATTTACTTAGTGTTGGTCAGCGCACCGAGAATCATTATTCACTTTTATTTAAAGGTTAATATTGTACCATTTTTTATCCTAAAGGTGAGAAGGCGCTGACTATAGAGATAAAGAACAAATGATACCCTATTGACTGAAAAAAGGCAGCAAGTAAGGCTTTTATCAGCTATGTTGATGATTTTGAATTATGGCACAAGAGATTTAGACATGTCAACTACCATTCTCTACAAAGGATGTACTCTCAAAAGTTGGTTGATGGCTTACCTAAGTTTGAAAAACCTGAGTTACTATGTGGGATATGTTAGATAGGCAAGCAATGCAAGCTTCCATTCCCAAAAGAAAGGAAGTGGAAAGCATTCAAAAAGCTGTAGCTCATACATACTGATTTAGGAGGCCCTATGAAAACTGTCTCTCTAGGTGGCAGTAAGTATTACCTTATATTTATTGATGATCTAACCAAGTATTGCTGGATTTACTTTCTTAAGCTCAAGTTAGAAGCTTTATCTTATTTTGTTAAGTTCAAGAACTTGGTAGAAAATCAAGCAAATGTGAGTATAAAGGTTCTCAAGAGTGACAATGGTAAAGAATACACTGCTAGAGAGTTTGAAAATTTCTTGTCTGACTTTGGCATCACTCATCAACTAACTGTTGCATATAGTCCTCAAGAGAATGGAGTTTCTGAGAGGAAAAACATAACTCTAATGTAGGTGGCAAGATGTTTGTTAAATTAGAAGCACCTGCCAAAACATTTTTGGGCAGAAGCTATGAATACAACAAACTATATTTTGAACTTGACACAAACATGAACTTTTGATAGATATAACACCATTTGAGGTATGGTTTGGGTACAAACTTTCAATAACTCACTTAAGAGTATTTGGGAGCATTTGTTATGCAAAGGTTCCTAATTAAAGCAAGACTAAGTTGGATGAAAAAAGTATTGTGGCCATTCATATTAGATACAGTGAGGTCTCGAAAGGATACAAACTGTATAATGTGAAGACTCATAAGATTTTTGTTAGTAGAGATATCAAATTTGATGAACATTCTTACTAGAATTGGGAGAAGTTAGCTGTTGATTCCTTGAATTTTTAAAACTTGGTGCAAGAACTGTCAATGAGAGAAGATGATGCAGAAGTAGATATTGAAGATGAAAGTCTTGTTGTGAGGGGTACAAGGTCATTGCAAGATATTTATACTAGGTGTAATATGGCAGTGTGTGAACCTGTTAGTTATGCAAAAGTTACAACAGACAGAAAGTGGGTGCAAGCAATGGAGTAAGAAATGCTGATGATTGAAAAGAATGGTACTTGGTTAGTGGTGGATAAACCAACAGATCAGCATGTAATTGAAACAAAGTGGATTTTTAAGACAAAGCTTAGTGCTGATGGAACAGTGAACACGTACAAAGCAAAATTGGTGGTAAAAGGGTATTCTCAGATTTATGGAGTGGACTATTGGGAGACTTTTGCTCCAATTGCAAGACATGACACAATAAGGTTGTTGGTTGCATTGGCTACTCGAGAAGGTTGGAATATCTAGCATCTTAAAGTGAAATTAACTTTTTTGAATCACTATCTTACTGAAGACATCTATATTCATTAACCAAAAGGGTTCATCAAACTAAGGATTAAGGACAAAGTCTGCAAATTGGTGAAAGCATTGTATGGTTTAAAACAAGCTTCAAGGGCCTAGTATGACAGAACTGACTCATTCCTCATTGCTAAAGGCTTTCAAAGGAGTCAAAATGAGCCTACACTATATGTTAGTAGTCTTACAGTTTCTATCAAGGTAATTATCTCCATGTATGTTGATGATTTATTACTTACTGGTTCAAATGTTAGTTTCTTAAGTGTTTTTAAGAACAAGTTGATGGAAGAATTTGAAATGACTGACTTGGAAAAGATGCACTATTTTTTGGGATTACAATTCATTCAAAGGTCAGATTATATTTGCATACATCAAAGTAAATATGCAAATGAAATTCTAAAGAAGTTTCACATGGAGAAATGTAAAGTTGTGGATACTCCTTTAGCTTCAAACTATAGATTAACCAAGGATGATGGTACCTCGAAAGCTTAATGTACAGAAGCATCATTGGAAGTCTACTTTATTTAAATGCTTCAAGACCAGATATCATGTTCTCTGCTTGTTTGCTGTCTTGATTTATGCAAAGTCCTTCACAAACTCACTTGCAGCAGCTAAGAGAGTTTTAAGGTACAATAAAGGAACAATAGATTTAGGCTTGAAGTTTGAGAAAAAGAAAAGCTCTGTTCTTATGGGATATTGTAGCAGTGACTGGGCAAAAAGTCTTGATGACTCTAAAAGCACATCTGGTTATTGCTTTTCACTTGGCAGTGCAGTTTTTAGTTGGAATTAAAAAAAGCAGGAGGTGGTGGCTCAATCTTCTACAGAAGCAAAATATATTGCTGCTGCTACAAATCATGTGATTTGGTTGAGAAAAGTCTTCCATGATCTGGGGTATAACTATGAGAAGGGTACACTATTATACACTGACAACAAATTTGCTATTTTAATTGCTAAAAACCCTGTGCAGTATGGCAGGACAAAACACATTAAAGTGAAGTTTCATGCAATTCGAGAGGCTGTGAAAGATGAAGAAGTTGATATTCAGCACTGTGGCACTACACTACAGTTAGCAAATATCTTAACTAAAAGTCTAAGTAAAGATCAGTTCATGTTTTTGAGATCTGAGTTGGGTATTTGCAGTTCAAACACCAAGGAGGTGTGTTGAATATTGACAACTTTTTGATCTACAAACAAAGCTACTGCAGAGGAAGAGGTAATGGTGATTTCAAGGACCTGAAGTTCAAAAGGAACAAGAAGATGTCAGATTCAATTTACTTGTTTGTTCTTTATTGTTTATTTTATATTGGTTGAAAAGTCAAAATTTAGCTACTTGAATTAATTGGTAGTGTATGAGTCATTGTGCCAGGAAATCTTTCAGTCTAGCACCCTCGGTTTTTGTAATGCCAGATGGCTTCATCTGGTTTGCTATTTCTTTTTACATGTTCTCTCTCTTTGAATAGCATATATATTTGTTGTTCTTTGAATAGCATATATATTTGTTGTTAAAATGAAACGCGGTGGAGAAGCCATTTTTAAGGAAATAACATTTTTCTCTCCCTTCTCTCTCGACTATTCTCTCCCCAGTTCATCATTTTCATCCTATGAATATTGAAAGGTTTTAACAATCATTTAATAATAAGAGTAAGTCTCACCCAGCAAGGACAAAGTGAATTAAAGTAATAGCAATTTTCCAATACTTTCTCATCTAGATGTTTGAATGTTGTGAACACTCATGTTTGGATGTCGAAATCAGCTCAACTTAGTTTGCTTTTTATAGTTATCAGATATTATATAAGAAGATAAAAGGAACAAATACATTTACTTATTCTTCTTTCTAAAGCCATATGTTTATACTTAGTAAAACAAAGTTTAGAAGATTTTCCTGACAACTTATAATTTTTGTTTATGTTCAGGATTTCTGTGATCTTTCGATAATTATTATTATATTTTTATCTTTGTAGTATTTAGCAAGTTAACTGACTGATTCACCATTTTGCCTTTCTGCTTAAACAACAGTTCAAAAAAGAAACGAAAAAATAATAAGAGGAAAAACATAGCCTAATCGATCCACTTTAGCCTACTCAGGCCAGGGTTTAATATGCACTTCAGAAGTTAACTAACTGATTTACCATTTTGCTTTTCTGCTTTTCTTCATTGTTGCTCACATCTAAAGTTCTCAAACTGTTGCGTTAGTGATTAGTTCAAATTTCTCCGCTCTTCAAGAAGTGGTCAAATTTTGCAATTTGCCAATTCAAGCAAGGTTAATCTTGCAAGAATCCTTGCTTTTTTAGTCAAAGGGGCCATATGTTTTATTGTCCAGGAACATGTCACATTAGACTTTGTCAACTGAGACAAAAACTTTACAGAGTCTCTCTGCCTTACAGGTTTGTTACGTCCTTTTTGCTACATTCAATTTTTGGCAATAGTACTACTTCAGTCACACTATTGGTTTGAGTACCTTTTTCTTTCTGAATACAGAACATTATTTTTTTATCTGAGCTGCTCTCCAAATATGATTTATTGAATCATAAATTTGTAGCCCGAATTTCCGTTGAAGTGCAATGGACTACTTACATGTGTCATCTGCCACAGCTGCAAATGCAAGCATGTCTAATTTAAATACTATGAAAAGGAAGAAGTACCTGTAAGGGAAACTGTCAACTTTTGAATTGCAAGATCAATTAGCTGAAGCGCCGGCATCCTGCAGCAATTATCAATTTGTGCTAAAGTCAATGAAGTAGGTCAGTTTAAATTGAGTACCAATGTTCACAAACAAGGAAAGGAAGGAAACTTTTGATATGTACAACAAGACCACTTCCATGTCTAAATGCTGTGATGTAAGCATTGGAAGTGGGCATTCGAAGAGGATACAGATGCATGGTTGCTGAGGAATTATTCGCCCACAAATTTAAAGGAAAAAAAAAAAAAAAAACCAAGTCACTGCTGACTTGGTAAGTCCTTGATGAGAAAGATCAAATACTTGTTCAAAGACTCCAACCTATAAATAGGCATGCTTTCAAAAGGTTTACTCACCCAAAGCAAGAAAACTTGGAAGACTTGAATCTAGTAACCTGCCAAGCTACAATGAAAGGTGTTTATTTCCTGGCATCTTTTCTCTTTTTGGCTCTGGCTTCCTCATTTGCCTCTGCCTCTGACCCTAGCCCTCTTCAAGACTTTTGTGTAGCCCTCAATGACACTAAAAATGCAGGTATGTTTTCCCTTAATTTCTCTGTTTTCATTTGAATTTACCGGGGTATGCATAAACTAAAGACATTCAGCAAGGATGCAATAATGCTTCTATTCTCCAGAACAATAATAACTAAAATGAATCTTTTCTTTCTTGCGTGCTTGGTATCAACAAACACTTTTCTCTTTCATGCAGTATTTGTGAATGGGAAGTTCTGCAAGGACCCAATGCTTGCCAAAGCAGAAGACTTCTTCTTTTCAGGGCTCAACGTGCCAGGAAACACATCAAATCAACTGGGGTCAAAAGTCACTCCTGTTAATGTGGAACAAATTCCAGGACTTAACACTCTTGGCGTATCTCTGGCAAGAGTTGACTTTGCACCTTATGGTGGGCTAAATCCCCCTCACACTCACCCTCGTGCCACAGAGATCCTAGTTGTCCTAGAAGGCACACTCTATGTCGGCTTTGTCACATCCAACCCGGATAACCGTCTCATCACCAAAGTCCTCTACCCTGGCGATGTTTTTGTCTTTCCGGTTGGTCTCATCCACTTCCAGCTCAATATAGGGAAAACTAATGCAGTTGCCTTTGCTGCTTTCGGCAGCCAAAATCCAGGAGTTATCACTATTGCAAAGGCAGTCTTTGGCTCAAACCCTCCCATCAATCCTGATGTTCTCACCAAGGCCTTCCAGCTGGACAAGAACGTAGTGAAATATCTTCAGTCACAATTCTGGTGGGATAACAATTAGACCAATATTCAACATCCATGAAGCAGTAGACAGTTTGGAGCAATATCTTACATGTTTCCATCATTATTTAAGTAATTCTTGTTGAAGTCAAATAAAGAGGTTGCTTATGTATCTCCACTGATGTAATTCTCCCTGTATGTTGGTTTTGGATTTATTATGTTATTACGGTTTGCTCCAAATTAGTACCAAATCTCAACTTTTATCTAGATCTCATTAGAAGCACTCTTTCTGAGAATTCTTTAATTAAGGTCTTGGAATCTGATATGTGAAGATTTATGCAAAACATCAGAGGATTTCCAGAATTGGGCTAACTCAATGTTTCTTGCCGACGAACTATTTAGGAATGTTACAACTTTATTTGCCAGAATCTAGAACACACTAAATTTTGTTAAGAAGAAGTCAAAGACCTAGTGCTAGTACATTCTACAAAGAATGCATGGGAAACATATATAGTTAGGAGTCAATCAACTTGTCTTCGCAAGACCTGAAAACATGGTGGACCTTATGTCAAAGACACGATATATTACTATAACACAAAGCAGAGAGAAGTTTGAGAGAACTAGACAGCCAATGAGCAGAAACAGGGTATTCATATTCAGTGCAGGATGATCACACAGTGAGCATATATATTACAAGATAATTGAGATTACAACAGCTGTAACAACAGCTTAACAGGTGTACAAGAAAGGTAAAGACAACACAACGTGTATAGTAAATGCTGTCTTAATATCAAAAGTCTTAATCAGCGAGTAAGCTTACTAAGCACTAAGCATATTGGCAAAATACTTGCACGTGTCCATGCAAGTGTTATTCTCTAACAGACCCTTCATGGGAATGTCTTCGCATTGCAGAAGCAAGTATTTTGTCATTGCTAACCATCTAGTCTAGCTTCGAGTTTAGGGCCCTCCTTGAAGTCAATGGATTAGTTATAACAATTGCTACAGGTATTGTCACCTTATAAATTGCAAATGATAGGCAACCATTTTAAAGAGAAACAACAATCTTGAAGAAATAACTTTTTTTAATACAAGTTTTCCTAAATATATCGGTTCCACTAGATTTCTATCATACAACTAATAGGACCTTTTTCAAATCTTTATGGTACATTTTACTCTAAACTAGATTTCTATCATACAACTAATAGGACCTTTTTCAAATCTTTATAGTACATTTTACTCTAAACAATCATCTGATCAAAGTTCTATCCATCATAATAATCTCTAGCAAAAAATATTGCTATGATGAGAAAGCGAGCATCACATCTATTAATATATTTATAGTAATTTTGAATTCATGATTTTGATTTGTTGATTCTGATTTTAGTTTTTTTTCTGTTAATTCTTATTATAGAATTAAAATTTTCGATGTTTTTAGGTTAATTGCAATTAATTTAACTAGAAACAATTACAATTTGTAGATTCAAGTACAAAAAGATTTTTGATTGGACTCAAATATTGACATACTGTCATTATTGAGGATGGTGTTTAACTACAAGTTGGTTCAAATTCAAATCATATCTGTCATACAATCTTGGGATGTTAATATAATTATAAAATTGTATAGATTATAAATTAAATCAATGTGATTTATTAAATTACCATACAATCATTGTACTGTTACCTTGATTTTTTCTTAAATCATTGAAAATCCTTTATCTATGTATATCTTATTACATATGTCATCTGCCATTTTTTTTTTTAAAGTTATGTCATCTGCTACTCGGAGATAAAAAACCAGCAATCTTGAATCTTCTTAAAATTTTCAGTGTACTTCTTAAGCCATGTTATTTATTTCCAAGTGAAGTTTGCCGGCCTGTTGCTAGAACTATGGATATCAATTGTTTGCCGCCCTGTTTCACCATTAAAAGATTGAATCGGAAAAAAAAAAAAGAAACCAAAAAAAACTTTTTCCATGAAAAGCAGCTAACATATTTTTCAATCCTGTAGTGTTTGTTAATGGGAAGTTCTGCAAGGACCCTAAGCTTGCCAAGCAGAAGATTTCTTCTTTTCAGGCCTCAACATGCCAGGAAACACATCAAATCGAGTTGGATCAAATGTCATCACTGTCAATGTTGACAAAATGCCAGGACTGAACACTCTTGGCGTATCTCTGGTTCAAATTGACTATGCACCTTATGGTGGCCTGAACCCCCCTCACACTCACCCTCGTGCCACAGAAATCCTAGTCGTCATGGAGGGCACACTCTATGTTGGTTTTGTTACATCCAACCCGGAGAACCGTCTCATCAGCAAAGTCCTCAACCCCGGAGATGGTTTTGTTTTCCCAGTTGGTCTCATTCACTTCCAATTCAATGTGGGGAAAACCAATGCTGTTGCCTTTGCTGCTTTGAGTAGCTAAAACCCCGGTGTCATTACAACAGCAAACGCAGTCTTTGGATCAAATCCAGCAACTAACCCTGATGTTCTTGTCAAGGCCTTCCAGCTGGACATCAATGTGGTCAAACATCTTCAGTAACAATTCTAATGGGATAGCAATTAGAGCATTATTTTAATACACATTAAGTTGTTGCTTAATGAGGATATTGTTTAACATGTTTCCCTAATTATTTAACAATTCTTGTTGAAATTTACAAATAAATGGAATATTGCTGATGTAAGCCTCTCTGTATGTTTATGCTTCATTATAATAATATTGAATTTGGTTTCAAAACTTGGACCAACATGTCAAGGTGTGTCTCAATCTCAGTGACCAGTGCAACAATGAAAGCAGCTATTATAAAATACTTTATTTGAGATCTGAAATGTGTTAATATTTGGACAAATGCAAAATTAGCTAAACAAAGTTATAGCAGCATCAAAGAATTTACATAAGAGATGCTTCTTTCATATGAACAATACAGTAGACACTCCAATCTCGTTTTCCAAGACAGAGTAAGTAATGAAATTGCTAAAATATTATCACTGTTTCAATGGTCTGGAGAAGACATAACGAGAGGACTTGTTCCGGTTGAGATTCGAAATCTGCCAATGAAAACGAGTAACACCGGCAGAGGTAGTGTTCAAAACATACATAGCGAGTAAACCCAGCAAAGATAGTACTCATAACATACATGAGAATGTGATTTTCAGAGTCAATTAACTGACTGCATAGAAACCTGAAAACAGACCATTCTTTTTCGTGTTCCAATTGTGAGCTACACAAATGACTAACCAACAAGTCATAAACCCTCGCATTTACTCATGAAGATGGAGTTCTGCAATCCCGTATGCTATAATTGGCAGCTATGTTTCATGGACTCTACACTTTACCCTAATATGATCATGCCCAGTCCTTTTTGGACAACTTCAATCATCATGGACACAATACTTAGATACTCAAACCTAATGAACAAAATTGCCAAAAATATGACATAAGCATGTCAGATCAGTACCCATGTTTGACCCAGGAGCCTCAAACCATGTTAAATAAGTTGGTATCTGTAGTATTGGCCCAATTCAATTTTGCATCATTGCATGTATATCACCAGGAACTATTAGTCCTTTTATGCCTTAGCTTTAAACCCGTTCAACACTATCTGTTGATATTGGGATTAACTGTTGGGGTTTAGCCTAGTGGAAAAGGGGATCATCAAGTAGATTCTGTAAATTTGCAAACTATTTGGGGATTGGGATCGATTTCCTATCCTAGTGGCTAGAACTTACGTTGTATCTGTGTTTGGTGGTGTGCTGCAAGTCAGTTGAGGTTTACCAATAAGGTTGTTGCTCATCAGCATCTAAAAAAAAATTAGAAGAAAAAAGGAGATTTTGTTAAGCAGCTAAACCTTCTCTGCTAACTTACAGAGTTGTTAGACAATCTGGATTGAAATATTTGCATGGATTTTCCAGAAGTGTGAATTTTCTGCAATGACTGGATATGAATTGGTAAAGTCAATTTCTTCTTATATAAGGACCTAAAAATTTGGAGTTTGGACAATGTTGCATTAACCTGCTGCGAACACTAATCCTTTTACATGAAAGATACCTTGTTGTTGCTGCAGCAGGTATTATATCAAATAATTTACTCAAAGCAGTTAGTTCGAGACCTTCCTCGCGGTCAAAGTTATAGCTACTTGAACCTTTTCTTTTTTTAATTTACAGTTGAATTGGCTTACCAGAACTCATTTGTCATAACTCATGACAAATACAACCTTTGAAACCATTTTTTTCATTTTTTTTTATCTAAGAAAACAATTTCTTTGTCAAGAAAAATGCTTCTGTTCTCACTTCTTTTGGCATATAATAATTAAACCAGATTCCTTTCCCCCTACCTGTCCACAGCTCTATCCAAAGAATTGAGCCTGAAAAATATGAAACTCTTCTTTGAAAAGCCGAAATAAAAAAAAAAACTGTGTAAAGTAGAAACTGCCACATTGGAATGAAGATTGATTTGATACCAGAAACTTAATGTCAGTACAAACCTTGTCTTAAACAATTACTGGTGAACATTTAAACAAAGAGGGGAACGAGTCTCAGAAGTAGTTTACTTTCTTGCCAGACTAGCTACGCAACAATTGGGTCATTGGACACAAAATTTTCTGAAAATTAAGTAGGCTGTGAACATCAGTCTTAGATGTTGCAGTCCCTTTGACATGAGATTGGTTGTGCTTTACCTATCAATATTTTACCAACTCTTCTTTATTCTTCCTTGATCAAGTTGCGCCAAGAAATCTGGCTATATTCATTGCCCCTCTTTGAGCAATGTGCTTTTGTGATTAGCTCAATAAACATATATAGAAACCACCAAAGCCTCTTCAACGTTCATAGAGCAAGGATCTGTGTATAATATTCAATACCCAAGTTATTTTCAATTCGTATGAGTTCCGACTGATTCATCCACAATTCTCATACCAACTAAGTGGCCAAAATGATAAAACAAAGATGTATCGGTAAAGCAAGGTTAATTAATCTTGCAAGAAATTGATGTTTTCCATGCAATAAGCGTAGGTGTCATAGGTTAAGTATCTATGAACATGTCAGAATAGACTTTTCAACCTGAGATATCTTCAGCCAAAAAGACCAGAAGCTCTAAGTCTTAACGTAAATTTATTGCAACTGTGCTCCATGAATCATGCTATTAATTTGTATATCAATTTATTGAGTTCTATTTAAAATCTGTTGGCCTGTTGCACCAACATAATAAATAATAAATTCACATTTAGTACCTTAATTGAATTAAGGAGAAAAAATAGGCCACCAAGAAAAAGAAATAGTCTTGCTATCATTAATTAGTACTGTTTTAGGAAATTAGCATGAGAAGAAAATCATATGCAATTTCTAGATCTTGTACTCGTGAATAAGTAACATTCAACATGGATGGTGAAATGTCAGGAAAGTGATAGATAGTATAGAGGCATACCATTGGATAAGAGCCCATACAGTTTAAGAGTAGATATAGAATTCTAAAGTCAAACGAGAGATTGGTTGCCTGACTTTCAGATGCAACCTACACTCTGAAAACATCATAGACAGAAATATGACAACTTCCAAGACCAATTTTTCAATAATGTAAGCATAAGGATGAGTAAAATAAACCCGCATAATGAATAAATGATTGAAACTTTTTTGGAGATTAATTAATGATTCTTCTTGAAAAGTCTTTACCTGCTAGTTAATGGAAATATTGACCTGGTCATTGGCTGGCATCTATTTTCTTTTCTTTTGAAAACCCATTGGCTTCTATCTTAGGGATGTCAATGGGTACCAATCGGGTTCGGGTAGGTTTCGAGTATCACTCTTTGAGTACCCGTGACCCGAACCCGATTGTTTGTTGCTTTATTGCTGATGTGATTCAAATCCAAATAAGGAAGGAAAACACCTAAAGCTTGTACCATCTTGACAAATAAATTTTTTATAAATGTTGACAAATATATTAAAAATATAGTTAGCTAAATTATTAATGTGATGACATTAATATATATAAATAAAAAATTATTAGATTACTAACTATGTTTAAATAATATGAATATAATATCATATTATAAAAGAATATAATTACTATTAAATATATACTTTTAATATAAACATATTTACTTTT